>NC_056751.1:59580080-59937580 GCF_019279795.1 Protopterus annectens | reverse complement strand
GCTCCTAAGTTTCCCCTATGTAGAACTTAATGCATCCACACCTCAGCACATACACTAACCCCTCTATATTATAACTGTATTCATACCTAGCTGTAAATTTAATACCATTAATTTAGGGAAAAGAACTCGCTATATAATGACAGATGGAACAACCATCACATGGAACAGTGCCCTTATTTGTGCTTAAATTCTGACATTAACATCTGGTAAACAAAATTGGTTATGTTGCTTTTCCAGAAATTACTTTCAACTATCTCTTTGGTTTTTTTGTTTATTGGCCAAATCATTGTCCACTCCCATAGTGCCAATTTAGACCGTGTCAGTCTCTGAAACTATCCAGTATAGCAAAACAGATGTAATGGGATCCTATCTCGCCTACATTCATAACTGATGGGTTCGGAGCCGATCCATCGGCTCCGACTCGGCCACTATATACTAGAATAAAGTCTCTAGTCTCTAATTTAATTATCCCAGAATGGACCACGCCTGCTTCCCCAGATCTCGTTTGCCGCTTTTCAAGCTAGACGTGGTCTCGACTTGGCTGGAGCCAAGTGTTTTTTTTTTATTACTTTTTGGTCTTTTGACCTAGGGTTTTCTTCACAAATTTAAGAAGCAGCTGTTTTAACAGCTTTACGTGTGTGTGTGAACCTGTTTTGGTGTGATTGGTTGTTGGTATTTATTTTTTCTACATACCGGGCAAGGCCCATTTAAGTTAGAGGGCCCTTGCCCTTATTTGTGTGTGGGTGTGTTGATTTTGTCTCTACTGTACGTCCTGATTTATCGGGCTAAGCCCGTTTAAGTTAGAGGGCTTCTGCCCGTTTTGTGTTCTGTATCTCGGCCAGTCCTGCTTTAAGTCAAAGGGCTCGTGCCCTACTTTAAGGTTTGCTTTTCGTTGTGGGAAATAGTTGTGTGATAGGATGTCGAAAGAGCAGAAGTCTGGTTTTAAAAAGTGCACCAAGTGCAACTACAAAATGTCTCTTACTGATAGCCATGCTGTTTGCGTATATTGTTTAGGACCGAAACATTTGCAGGAAACATGTAGTGTTTGTCATGCTTTTTCCTCTAGGGTCCTTCAAGAACGAAAAAATAAATTGATCCTTAAGGGCCTTATTAAGCCCTCCTTTGAGGAAGCTTTGGCTTCTCCTTCCTCTCCAGCTTCTAAAAAGAAAAGGTCGTCTGCTCCAACCAGTCCGTCGGAACAGACTTCCAAGAAGCATAGGTCGACCTCTTCTTCCTCGGCTCCAATGGCTTCGGAGCCTAGGATGGAAAGGTCTGCCTCGATACCTCTTTCCTCGGCTCCATTGGTGTCGGAGCTGCAGGTTGGGGGATCGAGAGGCGAATCACCTGCTTCGGCTCCTTTGGTCTGAGACTCTCCCCCCCGGCCCCGAAGTCCCCTTCGGCGCTGATGCTTATTCCATACGGTTCCGGATTTGGTGCTGATGGTGTTGGAGCCGTTTCGGAGCTGGTCCCCTGGTCTATCGGAGCCGAGAGAGAAGTCATCTCGGCCCCCATCTATTTCCTCTAAATCCTCCAGGTTGTCAGACTCAGATTTGGACAGAGTTATCCAGAGGCTTTTCCAGTCCCCGGTTTTTGCAAAAATGGTCTCGGCTCCAGCCCACTCTGCTCCGGAGCCGGTCCCCACTTCGCATCCGATTCCTCCTCCAACCTCCTCGGAGCCGTTGGAGTCGGTGATGGTAGAGTGGAGCAGAGTTGTCCAGTCGGAACCGAGACTCCCTCAGAGCTTCTCTGTTCCGACCATCATTCCTACCCTGTCCCCGACGTCAGGGTTCGGTACCGGGACTTCCTCGGTCGGGGCCAAGGGGAACACTTTGGAACTGGTAGCTTCGGTGCCTAGTCTTCCCCTCGGAGCGTCGGCCGCAGGGATTCCCGGTACCATCATGGTCTCTCAGCCGGTGAGTCTGGAGGTCCTGCTTTTGAGGCCATGAGGAGTGCGCTGGCCATGTCCTTGCCTGTTCAGCAAGTCTCTACCTCACCATCCCTAGACTTGGGAACTGGCGCTTCTGGTGTGCTTCATTCCCACGACAGTGGGGCCCCAGGGCCTGAGGATACCCCCTTGGGGGGTTCCCTTCTCCCGGGAGGTCCTTCTGAATCCGCTTCAGATGAACCTCCAAGAAAAAAATTGTGCAAGGATGAGTCTGTCACATCAGATACTGACCTCGATGATGCGGAGGGGTCCCCAAAATCGTCCTCGGATAATGTCTCATTCTCAGATATCCTCGAGATCCTGAGACAGAGAGGCGATTGGCAGTCCAAAACCCCTTCCGCAGAGGAGTCAGTCTTCCTCAAGGCCTTTGGGGCCCAGCCCTCCGCCTCCTGGGTGTCTCCACCCTTCGATGAATTACTAGATTTAGTTTCTCGAAGGGTGTGGGAACACCCTGACACTGTGGAACCGGTGCCTGCCAGGCCCAACAAGTTCCTCTCAGCCCCTCCTCAAAAGGAATTTTTGACTAAAGGAGTTGCAGTAGATGCGATGGTGGTGGCATCTGCCACTCAGCAGGACGTGGCAGAGGCTTCAACGTCTATCCACCCTCCTAATAAGGATTCCAGGAGCATGGATAGGTACGGGAAGCATACCCTTTCTTCAGCGGCCTTTACCCTGCGGTCGCTGAATTGTCTTTGTCATTTTACCAGGCTCCAAAGGGACCTCCTCAAAGAGTTAGGTGAGTCTCTTACGGGTAATCTTCCTGAGGCGTTAGCCCAAACTGTTGGCACCCAGATGACTACCCTATCTTCGATAGTCAACTCGTCCATGAGGCTCATATCATATGCGGCCGAAGGGGTGAGTAGAGCAGCGGGAACAGGCGTGGCTCTTAGAAGACACGCCTGGTTACGCTTGTGTCCCTTGGAGGCCTTTATGTCTTCCTTCGCCGACGCCCCCTTTGGTGGGTCCTCCCTGTTTGGTCCCAAGGTGAAGGTCGGACTGTCTCGGTGCGAGCAGGAGGGCAAGACCTTGACTGCCGTGGGGCCTGTTTTCCGCTCCCTCTAGACCTTACCCCAAGGCCCAGAGAGGAGGGAAAATGTGGTTCAGGAAATCTCAAAGGTCTTTCCCTACTCCACCGAGTGATCCCCCCTCTAGAGGCAGGAGGGGGGGGAATTCAGGAAGACGCCACCCCAGAGGCGGCAGAGGCCCCCGTAACTCTGGAGACCGCGATTCTTTTCGTGGTCCATCCTACGCTTACCGTCCCTGAGACGTGGCCCGACTGCGCATCTCCGGAGCCAGTCGGGGGTCGCTTTGCGGAACACCCGCAGGCTTGGGAATCTGTCACCAAGGATCAGTGGGTGCTCCGGACCATAACCGGAGGCTGTCTCATCCCTTTCATCAAGATCCCCCCTCTTCCTATCAGGAAAATCCCGGATGTGCCACCCAGTCAGCGGGATCAAGCAGCGGTCGAGGTTTCAAAGCTGCTAAGAAAAGGAGTCATCCAGCCTGTCCCCCCCGACCAGATCGGATCAGGAACTTACTCAAGACTATTTTTGGTGCCAAAAAAGACAGGGGACTTGAGGCCCATTTTGGACCTCAGATCATTGAATTGCTTTGTAAAAAAAATCCAAATTCCGAATGGTCACCCTTCAGTCCATTCTCCCGTTATTGGAGAAGGATGTCTGGATGTGCTCCATAGATCTCAAGGACGCTTACTATTACATTCTGATAAGTCAAGAGTCCAGGAGTCATTTACGCTTCCGCCTGGGAGCCAGTCATTTCCAGTTCCGAGCACTGCCCTTTGGTCTGACCACAGCCCCCAGGGTGTTCACCAAGTGCCTGGCAGTATTGACAGCTCACTTGAGAAGTCTAGGATTCCAAGTGTTTCCCTATCTAGACGACTGGCTCCTTACTGCCACCTCCAAGCATCTATTAGTTCGGGCGCTTATGACCACAGTCAGTTTGGGTCATTCACTAGGAATCACGTTCAATTGGGGAAAATCTGTGCTGCAGCCATCTCAGCGTATTACCTTTACAGGCGCAGAGTTAGACACAAGAAGAATGCGGGCATTCTTGCCGGTAGAAAGGATTCAGGTCCTGCAGTCTCAGGTTCAAACCTTGTTACCCAGATCACGAGTTCAGGCCAGACTGATTCGGCAGTTATTGGGCACGATGGCCTCGACTATTCTTCTAGTCCCCTTAGCCAGGCTGCACATGCGGGTGCTGCAATGGCTACTGTCAGTTCAATGGTCCTTTCAGGAACTCCCCTTGAACCATTTGGTCCAGATTACGGAAATTTGCCGTCGGGACCTACATTGGTGGCTGCTTCGGTCCAACCTGGACCAGGGGCGACCCTTTGCCCTTCAGCCTCCCGTCGCCACGGTGACCATGGACGCCTCCCAGATAGGGTGGGGGGGGTCATTATCTGGACAGGTCTGTCCAAGGCACGTGGCAGGTTCACGAAATGCACTTGCATATCAATATCCTGGAAATGAGAGCGGTGCTACTGGCGTTGCAAGCACTTCATCATGCTCTTCCCTGGGGTACTATTGCGATTCTATCCGACAACATGTCGGTAGTCTGGTACATAAACAAGCAAGGCGGAACCAGGTCCTACCCTCTTTGCCGAGAGGCCATGAGAGTGTGGCATTGGGCGATTGCTACCCAGCGTTTCCTAGTGGCAACGCACATTCCGGGGAAATCCAATGTGATTGCAGACAGGCTGAGCAGGACTTTCCTGTTGTCCCACAAGTGGTCCCTCAACGACAGGGTGGCTGCAAACATCTTCGCCAAGTGGGGCCTCCCTTGTTGCGACTTGTTCGCCAGCCTTCACAATGCGAAATGCAGGGAGTTCTTATCTCTGACTCCCTCTCAGGGACAGATTCCCAGGGACGCTCTAGCTCACAGTTGGCCCCCTGGTCTACTTTACGCCTTCCCTCTGGTTCCCCTTCTCCCGAAGGTGATACA
This sequence comes from Protopterus annectens, assembly GCF_019279795.1. Classification (NCBI taxonomy): domain Eukaryota; kingdom Metazoa; phylum Chordata; order Ceratodontiformes; family Protopteridae; genus Protopterus; species Protopterus annectens. Next base: position 59,932,671 of record NC_056751.1, on the reverse strand, counting down.
GAAGGCGATTTATCTAGGAAGCGACATGATTTTGATCGCTCCACACTGGCCTCGTCAGGTTTGGTTCCCCTTCCTTCTGAGGTATGCGGTGGAAGGCCCATGGTTTCTGGACCTGGTGCCCGACCTGTTAACTCATCAGTTGGGACAGTCTCACCCATCCCTCAGGTCCTTGAGGTTGGCCGCTTGGTTACTCCACTTCCAACCTTAGTCAGAGATAACTCTCTTTCTCCAGACGTCATCCACATTTTGTCCTCTTCTCACAAACATTCCACTATTAAACTGTATTCCAGCAAACAGAAGAGGTTTGCTCTTTGGGCCCAGCAATGAGGTATAGATCCCCTTACCGCCCCAGTACCTCAGGTTTTAAAATTCCTGGCTTCTTTGTTATATTTGGGCTTTTCAGTTTCCACAATTAAAGTCCAACTGGCGGCTATCTCTAATTTTCATGTCTCCTTTGAGCCTTCCTTAATGGCAAACAGGCTTTGCAAATCTTTCCTTAAAGGAGTGTGGCTCCTTTGGCCCCCAATAGCCCATCCTGTGCCCCCTTGGGAACTGAACATGGTTCTAGCTTCTTTAACTGCCCGCCCCTTTGAACCAGCAGCTACTTGTGATATAAAATTTCTATCTTGGAAAACCGCCTTTTTGGTGGCAATAACATCTGCCAAGCGGGTCTCAGAGCTTCAGGCTCTCTGTTCTAATCCTCCTTATTTGACCTTTCACAAAGACAGAGTGTCCCTCAAGTTAAATCCCTCTTTCTTGCCCAAGGTAGCATCCCCCTTATGCATTCAACAGTCCTTGGAGCTCCCTGTGTTTTTTCCCAAATTCTCCAATAGCGCAGAATATATTTTCCATCAGTTGGATGTTCACAGACAACTGTGTTTTTATTTAAGTAGGACCAATCAGACACGAAAGTCAAATCAGCTGTTTGTGTCCTTTGCGGAAAATAGGTTGGGTCAACTGGTGGCTAAAACCACCATAGCCAAATGGATTAAAGATTGCATCTCCTTCATTTATTCACAGCCCGGCAAAGAGCTACCCTTCCCAGTCAGGGCTCCTTCTACCAGGGCAATGGCTACTTCTGTAGCATTCCACTCCAAATTATCGATAGATGATATCTGTGCGGCCGCTACCTGGACTTCTCCGCTCACCTTCATTTCTCATTACAAGATAGATGTGGCTTCACGAGGTAGAGCTTCCTTTGGTTCCACAGTTCTCAGGAGTGTTTTCCAATGAGCCACCCGGGATTTAGGTGCTAGGGACGCTGTCCCATCAGTTATGAATGTAGGCGAGATAGGATCCCATTACATCTTTTAGTTATGCACTTACAATAACTTCAGATGTATGGGATCCATCTTGCCTACATTCATACGTACCCGCCCTCCTTCCCCCTTCCCATTGGATTTAGAGGGAATGTTGCTACTTACTGAGTTTTTCTCTTGAAGGACTTTAGTTTGTTACAGTTGCTGGTATGTCTCTGTGTCTGGATGTAGGTATGAAAGCGAACAAACAAGATCTGGGGAAGCAGGCGTGGTACATTCTGGGATAAGGGGTAGCCCAGCCAATTAGAGACTTCGTTCTAGTATGTGGAGTCGAGCCGATGGATCGGCTCAACCCATCAGTTATGAATGTAGGCGAGATGGATCCCATACATCCGAAGTTATGGTAAGTACATAACTAAAAGATGTTATGTGATCCTATCTCGCCTACATTCTGACTGATGGGTTCGGAGCCGATCCTCGCTCCGACTGGCACGCTATGCCAAAGAGCGAAGTCTCTTATTGGCTGAGCTTACTATATCCCAGGATGCACCACTACCAGTCCCCCAGATCTCGTTTGCCGCTAACAAGCGAAGACGTGGTCTCGAGCTTGGCTGAGCTAAGTAGTGTTTTTCACTTACTTTCCTGTCAGGAATTTCTTTAAAATTCAACAAAAAGCTGTTTTAACAGCTATCTAGTGGGTTTGTGTATGAATGAGTATTTTTCCTTGGTAAAATATTGTGTAGTGACTGTGTTTTTGTCAGACTAGAGGTCCCATCGGAGTTGAAGGGCCTTCCCCTGTCAGTTCGTTGTTTGGCTAATCCCCTATTATTTTTAGGGGTCTTGGATCCGTTACTTCTTTTTGGTATTGTGTTTAGTCCTTGTTAAAGAAAAGAAGAATAAGAGAGAGGAAAGAAAATTTTTCAGTGTTAGTCAGTGTGTTTTTGTGTTTCTTCTTGGCTAGTTCACTGTATTTGGATTGCCATAATGTCACAGGCTCCTAGGCCTTCAGGATTTAAAAAGTGCACTAAGTGCAGTTTTAAGATGTCGATCACAGACGACCACTCTCTCTGTGTGTATTGTTTGGGCGCCAAACATTTACAGGAGTCCTGTAGTGTGTGTCACGCATTTTCCTCGAGGGTCCTCCAAGAGAGGAAAAATAAACTTATATTAAAAGGCCTTATTAAACCTTCATTTGAAGAGGCATTGGCTTCCTCTCCTGCTCCTGCTAAAAAGAAAAGGGCGTCGGCTCCGACCAGTCCGTCGGAACCGACCGCCAAAAAACATAGGCAGGCTTCTCCTTCGGCTCCACGGACTTCGGAGCCGAGGGCGGAACGGTCTGCCTCGATGCCTCCAGCCTCAACTCCTCTGGGTTCGGAGCCGTCGTCTGGGGCATCGAGAGGCGGGTCATCTTCATCGGCTCCACTGATCTCGGAGCCGATGAAGGTTGTCCGCTCAGACACTTACTCCTCAGTGCCGAAGCCCTCTTCGGCACCGATGGAAATTGGTTTGGACATTCCTTCGGCGCCGATAATTGTAGAGTCGATTCGGAGCCGGTCCCCTAGTCCCTTGGAGCCGTTGGAGAGGCCTACTCGGACCCATTCGGTCTCTTCCAGGTCATCAAGGATGTCAGATTCGGACATAGACAGGGTGCTCCAAAGACTGTTCCAGTCACCAGTCTTCCAGAAATTTGTTTCGGCTCCGACCCAATTGGCTTCGGAGCCGATAGCCCACTCCATTGCCATTCCTCCTCCGACCGCCCGGCTCCGGAGCAGGTGCAGATGGAGCCAGTAGAGATACTAGGGCCGGCTCCGACCCTTACTCCAACCCCGGCCTTCGGGTCCGAGTTTAGCATGCGGACTTCTTCGGCCGGACCCGGGGTGACGCTGGGACCAATGCTGTCTGTTCCGAGCCTCCTCTCGGTGCCGCCGCGGGACTTCCGTCTGCTATCATGGCTCGGGACCGGACCTCCCAGGATTCTGGGGTCCGGCTTTCAGAGCTATGAGGAGTGCCTTGGCCAAGTCTTCTTCGGCCATCTCTGCGGCTTTACCGGCACCTTCCCTGGGCATGGAGACTGAGTCTTTGGCAGTTCCCCTGTCTCTAAGCAGCGGAGCCCCGGGGCCTGAGGTTACCCCCACTGGGGGTTCCCCTCCTCCTGAGGGTTCTTCGGAGTTGTCTTCGGAGGAGCCCCCAAGGAAGAGATTGTGCAAGAGGAAGCACGTGGACTCCCCCGACGAGTCTATTACATCGGACACTGATCTTGATGATGCGGAGGGGTCCCCAAAGTCGTCCTCGGATGATGTCTCATTTGCGGACATTCTAGAGATCCTAAGCAACGAGGCGGCTGGAATTCCAAACCGGCGTGCGCTGATGAGTCGGTGTTTCTCAAGGCCTTCGGGGCTCAGCCCTCCGCCTCCTGGGTGTCTCCACCCTTCGACGAGCTCCTGGATTTGGTTTGTCGGAGGGCGTGGGAACATCCAGATACTGTGGAACCAGTGCCTTCTCGCCCTAACAAATTTTTGTCTGCCCCACCCGAGAAGGAGTTCTTAACTAAAGGCGTGGCTGTAGATGCCATGGTGGTGGCATCTGCTACCCAGCAGGACGTGGCAGAGGCTTCAACGTCCGTCCATCCTCCTAATAAGGAGTCTAGGAGCATGGACCGCACGGAAGCGCACCCTGACTTCAGCAGCCTTTACTCTGAGGTCCCTGAATTATTTGGCACATTTCACCAGACTACAGAGGGATCTGGTCAAGGAGCTCTCAGACTCCCTCTCAGGTAACATACCTGAGCAGCTAGCCCAGTCGGTTAGCTCTCAGTTGGCTATCCTCACCTCGATTTCTAACTCGTCCATGAGGCTCATTTCATATGCGGCCGAAGGGGCGGGCAGAGTGGCAGGCACAGGCGTGGCTCTACGGGGACAAGCCTGGCTCCGTTTGTGTCATTTTGCGGAGGCCTTCAAGTCTTCCTTTGCCGACGCTCGCTTTGATGGGTCCTCCTTGTTTTGGACCCAAGGTAAAAGACACTCTTACCCGCTGTGAGCAAGAGGGAAAGACTTTATCGGCCGTAGGAGCACGTTATTCCACTCCCTTTCGGCCTTATCCCAAGGCTAAAAGAGGAGGGAAGATGTGGTTCCGCAAATCACAGAAATTCTTTCCTCAACAGCAGGAAGATTCCCCTTCCAGAGGCAGAGGACGGGGAAAATTTTCTGGGAGACGCCGTCCCCGAGGCGGCAGAGGCCCCTGCAACACTGGAGACCGCGAGTCCTTTCGTGGTTCTTCAGCCTCCCACACTTCATGAGGGATTGCCCGGCTGTGCTGCTCCGGAGCCAGTCGGGTGCCGATTTGCCAAGCACCTAAAAGCCTGGGAGTCTATTACTCAGGACAGATGGGTGCTTCGGATAATTGCCGGAGGTTATACCATTCCCTTCACACACTCACCCCCACCGTCCAAAAAAATCCCGGACCCACCACCCAGTCAAAGGGAAATTGCAGCCGTAGAAGCTTCAAAGCTGCTAGAAAAAGGAGTCATCCAACCGGTCCCCACAGACCAGAACGGATCCGGAAACTACTCAAGGTTCTTTTAGTGCCAAAAAAGACAGGGGACCTGAGACCCATTTTGGATCTCAGCAAACTAAACCAGTCCGTCATGAAGTCCAAATTCCGAATGGTCACTTTACAATCCATTCTCCCATTGTTGGAGAAAGATGTTTGGATGTGCTCCATAGATCTCAAGGACGCCTATTATCACATACCGATACATCAGGCGTCCAGGAGGTATCTGCGCTTCAGCCTGGGAGACAGTCATTTCCAATTTTGTGCACTGCCCTTTGGTCTCACCACAGCCCCCAAGGTGTTCACCAAGTGTCTGGCAGTAGTGACTGCTCACCTGAGGAGTCTCGGATTCCAAGTGTTTCCCTATCTGGACGACTGGCTCCTGACTGCCACCACCAGGCATCTACTACTAGAGAACCTACAAGCCACTATCTCCCTGGGTGCTTCCCTGGGAATTACATTCAACTGGTCAAAGTCTGTCTTGCTGCCTTCTCAGCGCATAAGATTCATAGGAGCAGAGATAGACTCAAATTTAATGCGAATCTTCCTTCCTACCGAAAGGATTCAAACATTACAAGGTCAAGTCCGAGCCCTGCTTCTAAGATCCAAAGCCCCAGCCAGGATGGTCCTGCAACTTTTAGGTTCAATGTCTGCCACGGTTCTCCTAGTTCCTCTGGCAAGATTGCACATGAGGATTCTTTAGTGGCTGTTATCGACACAGTGGTCTTTTCAGGATCTCCCCCTCAATCATCACATACTGATTACAGAAACGTGCAAACGGGACCTCCGCTGGTGGCTTCTAACATCCAATCTGAATCAGGGAAGACCCTTTGTTATACCCCCTCCGGTGGCCACCTTGACAACGGATGCCTCCCAGACGGGTGGGGGCATTGTCTGGGCAGGTCAGTTCAGGGTTCTTGGCTTCCAAACGAAACATTTCTCCATATCAATGTGTTGGAAATGAGGGCTGTACTTCTGTCCCTACAAGCCCTCCACAAGTTTCTCCCTCAAGGCATTATCGCTATCCACGCAGACAACATGTCGGTGGTCTGGTATTTAAACAAACAAGGAGGGACCAGATCTTACCCCCTTTGCAGAGAGGCCATGAGGGTGTGGGAATGGGCAGTGGCTACCAACCGATTCCTGGTAGCGACCCACATTCCAGGAAAATCAAATGTATTGGCAGACAGATTAAGCAGGACTATTCTCTCTCCACACGAGTGGTCCCTGAATGAAACAGTAGCAGCTCAGATTTTCAAAAGATGGGGGATTCCGTGCTGCGACCTGTTTGCAACACCACACAACACGAAGTGCAGAAGGTTCTTTTCCTTGACCCCCCGTCAAGGAGAGGCAGCTGCGGATGCTCTAGTCCAACCTTGGCCAACAGGACTGCTTTATGCTTTCCCTCCGGTTCCACTCCTCCCCAAAGTCATCCAGAAAGCTTCCCAATTGGGGTCCACAATGATTCTAATTGCTCCGTACTGGCCTCGTAAGGTATGGTTCCCCTACCTACAGAAATATACTCTGGACGGTCCTTGGTTTTTGGATCTAACTCCTGACCTTCTGGTTAATCAGTCGGGTCAACAGCACCAGTCCCTTCACACTTTGAAATTAACAGCTTGGCTCCTCCACAGAAATCACACCTTGGACCCGGAAGTTATTCACATTTTATCTTCAGCCCACAAACCCACCACTAAGAAATTGTATAACAGTAAGTGGAAGAGGTTTGCTGTCTGGGCTCAACTCAGAGGCTTAGACCCTATTACTGCCCCGATACCAGAGGTCTTGAAATTTTTGACATCCTTGTTTAATCAAGGATCTTCGGTCTCTACTATTAAAGTCCAATTAGCAGCTATCTCCAAATTTCACGAATCCATAGACCCACCGTTGATGAGCAGCAGATTATGTAAAACTTTCTTGAAAGGTGCTGTGCTTTTAAGACCCCCAGTTTTTCATCCTGCGCCTCCGTGGGATCTTGATTTGGTACTTCGTGCCTTAACATCTGCTCCTTTTGAACCGGCTGCTACATGTGAGTTGAAATATCTGTCTTGGAAAACTGCCTTCTTAATTGCAATTACCTCTGCAAGAAGAGTTTCAGAACTTCAAGCCCTATCTATTAAACCACCGTACTTGATTTTTCATAAGGATAGAGTATCACTTAGACCTAATCCATCTTTTGTTCCCAAAGTTTGTTCTAATCTCTGTCTCCAACAATCTCTAGAGCTACCAGTTTTCTTTCCAAAATTTTCAAGCAAAGCGGAATACACCTTGCATACGTTGGATGTTCATAGGCAATTGCGCTTCTATCTAGACAGGACTCAACAAATTCGGAAAACAGATCAATTGTTGTGTCCTTTTCAGATAATAAACTGGGTCAAACCATCACTAAAGCCACTATTGCCAAATGGATTAGAGATTGCATAACTCAGGCTTATTCCTCTTCAAATAAGCAACTTACAACATCTGTCAAAGCCCACTCTACTAGAGCTATGGCTACCTCTATTGCATTTCATTCCAAGCTCGCTATTTCTGAGATTTGTGCTGCGGCTACTTGGTCCAACCCGCACACTTTCATTTCCCACTATAAATTGGATGTGGCATCTAAAGGGCGAGCATCATTTGGTTCCACGGTACTCAGGAGTGTTTTCCAGTGAGCCACCCAGGATATAGGTGCTAGGGACGCTGTCCCATCAGTCAGAATGTAGGCGAGATAGGATCACATAACATCTTTTAGTTATGTACTCACCATAACTTCAGATGTTTGGGATCCATCTCGCCTACATTCCTAATACCCACCCTCCTTCCCCCTGCCTTGGAGATCAGAAGAGATTGAACGGTTTGAGTTCTACTGTTTTTATCTTGTATCATCTGTCAGTGTTATATAAGCAGTGCATGCGTGTGTGCATGTATGCGGACAAACTAGATCTGGGGGACTGGTAGTGGTGCATCCTGGGATATAGTAAGCTCAGCAAATAAGAGACTTCGCTCTTTGGCATAAGCGTGCCGAGTCGGAGCCGAGGGATCGGCTCCGAACCCATCAGTCAGAATGTAGGCGAGATGGATCCCAAACATCTGAAGTTATGGTGAGTACATAACTAAAAGTTTTGCTTCTCAAAACTCCACTCCTGACTTCCAAGATGACTGCACAGTGATCAACAGCTTAATATCAGCACCTAGTGTGAAAGCAAACTGAGAAAAGAGAGCTAGCGGAACTGTCTTTTTGGGTAAAATTCAATTACTAGATAGTAAATACAGTGCCTGGATGTCAGCAAAAAAGCAAACTGAGAAAAGAGAGCTAGCGTAACTGTCTTTTTGGGTAAAATTCAATTACTAGATAGTAAATACAGTGCCTGGATGTCAGCAAAGAAGAAAGAAATTTAGAGAACCTGAAAGAAAGTAACTAGAAAAGGTGTAGAGAACACTGGGAAGAATCCTGTAGCTGTTCATCAAAAAGCAGTTCAGGCCTCAGCTTCAGCACAAGAGATGGCTTTCAGAAATTTAGAGGAAAAATTAAATCAAATGTACTGTGAGATTAAAATAAATAAGACACTGAAGGAGTTTATCAACTCAAATAAAAAATTGTAGAAGCATTAACTAGCTATTCAGATGAAGTGATAAGTGTAAAAATCAGAGGTTAAAATGAATAAAAGACTAAGTGTGAAGCTTCTCAAGAAGAGCTGTTTCAAAAAATGGCAGAGCTGGAAGACAGAGCGAGAAAAGAAAAACTGAGTTTTTTCTGCTGCACCAGGGAAACTAGAAGGAACAAAGTGTATTAATTTTATGAAAGCACAAATAAGCAACTGGACTAGTGTTCCACAGCAGTATTTGTTAATTGAAAGGGCAGATTGAGTGAATGGTCCAAACCTGGCCATGAGAGGACAGCCAAGACATGTATTAGTTGAAATGTAATCATTCCTGCAGAAGGAAACTGTGGCATAAGGGAAAAGTTTTAAAAACCGGAGATGATAGTGTTAGTAAAAACATGATTATTCACTGTTAGAAGAGAAGCAAAATTATTCTGGCAAATGGTGAATGTTGAGAGGCAGCTATGATATTCAAGCTGCTTTATCCAGCTGTCTTCAGAATGTTTTCCCCCTAGAATCAAAGATATGTTTGGAGGAAGAACAGAGTAAGAAGGAAGGAAAAAGTTTATCCAACAAAAAGTGAGCCAGCGAACAGAAGGGGGCTTTACTGTTAGAAGAGTTGAGAAGCAAAGTTTGTAGAGAGACTGTGCCAGTGAATCCTTTTCCAGTGTTCCAAAGGAGAGTCAGAAAAGCAAAATTGTTGTCTAGAAGAATCAGGAGTATCATGGACTTGAACTAGAGCATGAAGTTGGAAGAAGGATATGAGAAAGAAGACCAGCAACACTGAAATTTACTGAGACTAAAGTATCATACTCATTTATGAAATATGGCTTTGCAAGAAATTGTGGCTGAGAATGACTGGACTTTTGTTTATTTACCCCACTTAGTGACTTTTCCCTCTTAGCATCCTTTATGACAAAGTATAGCAATTTTTGTTCATATTAGTATTTGTGTAAAGCATTCCATGATATAAAGTGCATTTTGTTTTAAACATTTTTTTAGTGTCTCACTGCTGTTTTAAACTTTCTCTAGTGTTTCCCACCAAATCTAGGGTAGCTAATAGCTGTAGCATAATTCCAAATGTAGGCTTGCTTCTTTTGGAACTGTTTGTAGTGGTTTGTTTTTTTTCTGAGCACGTTTTCCAGGCCATCTTGGATTGGAAGGGGTCTATCTGCACTTTTGTGAGAGAATTGAGCTGATTCCGTCTGATAAAGGGTGACCAGTCTAGGGCTTGGAATAAGCATCCTCTTTGGTCCTTTTGAATCTTTTTAAAGATTTATTTTCAAGTTTTTAGCTTCTGGTGTTTAGGCCCTGCATTTGAGCAGGTTTCTGCTTGTTTGTACTGAGTTGAACTGAGGTGGGCTTCCAGCCGTAACTCTGAGCTGAGATACCAGATGACTAGAGGCTTCTGAGCTTCCAAAAAATGTTGCCTGTGTTTCATTATTTATACTATTTATTGTACTTTTTTATTGCCCGTTGCCTACTTTTATACTGTATTTATTTACTGTGTACTAAACTGTACTGTTGTACTGCAATTGTCTGCTTTATTGTGCCTGATGAATCAAATTGTATTGCTGTTTTCACTGTTTACAAAATTTTTTGTTAGTTTCATTGTTTGCTAAGTATTTACTAGTATTTTCACTGTTTTAAGCTATCTCTTCTGCTTGTTCTGGTTTTCCCGCCAAGGAGTGTTTAAATAACTGATCTGTTAACTGTTTAAAACATTCTTTAGAGCCTCCTTGCTGATTTCCTGCTGTTTTAAACTTATTTTAGTGTCTTGCTGCTGTTTTTCTGCTGTTTTAAACATTCTCTAGTGTTTCCCGTTGAATCTAGGGTAGCCAGTAGCTATAGCATAGTCCAGATACAGGCTTGCTGCTTCTGGTACTGTTTGTAGTGGGTTGGTTGTTCTGAGCACGTTTTCCAGGCAATCTTGGATTGGAAGGGGCCTATCTGCATTTTTGTGAGAGAATTGTGCTGACTGGGACTTGTCAGGTAAAGGGAGGCTGGTCAAGGGCTTGGAATATGCATCATCTTTGGTCCTTTTTTAAAGTTTTTATTTATTTATTTTTTGTTGAAGTTTTTAGCTTCTGGTATTTAGGCCCTACATTAGAGCAGCTTTCTGCTTGTTTGCTCAGCACTGCTGTGTAGCTGCGCGCCAAAGCTGGACAGTTAAATTCAACAAATTTTCCCTAAAACCCAGGCAGAAATATCCATCCACTGAGCTCTTCTGTGATCGACTCTGAAAAGCCACTCGTAGTAACAGTCTTCAACCTAACATTTTGGACAGTTGGGCTACCCTTGTTTCTTCTGCCAAACTTGTTGACGTGGGTCTCTTGAGGCAGTGTAGCAATTGTCTCTTGTACACAGACAACCATCTACTAATAACACACTGTAGTACAGAGTGCATGAGATGTATTTACACCAAGAATCTAGAATCCATGTTCTCTCTCTTATTCAAAACAGTAACATAGAGAAGGTTGTCAACTCACCCACCACTACATATGCTCATAGTACCACTACTTATATACATACCACTACTCGGACACACAGTATGCATCAAACACGTAACTCCACATACGCAGAGCTTCTCTTAAAAAATTTACCGAAATGCAAGAGACCTCCAAAATACAAGACTGCTACAACTAATACAGTCCCCACAGCACCTATGACACATAGCAACATTAGTGTCTCACCCACTAAGCCAGTAAGGTGTAACACTCAAAAATCAAATTTTCTTGTCATTGGAGACTCATTAGTGAGACACTTGGATGTCCCACTCACCAGGTTGGACAAGGATTAAAATCATGGTCAGCTGCCTGTCTGGTGCCAGGATTCGTCAGATCATGCAAGCACTCAGGTCTCTCGGCAGCAAGTGCTGTTATGACTTTGTCATAGTTCATGTTGGTGTGAATGAGCTGAGACGCATGTGTCCAAGACAGGTATGTCACTAGCCCTGAGCAGCATACTACCTTCACCTAGAATGATGTCAGAGTATAAACAAAAAATTATTTGATTTCAATTATTGGCTCAGTTTTTGGTGTCATTCAAAGGGGATCCGATTCCTGTAAGCCTGGGAAGTCATGGTCGACAAACCTCACTGCTTTGCCAGAGACTGTTTGCACCTGGCACCTCTAGGCTTTTGGCTGCTGGCAGTGGCTCTTGCTTACCCCGTAGTGCCTTTTTTAGGCAAGGTCTTGAAAACATTACCAATGTGAAATTAATGAATCTGAACAAAATAAGGATCATGCTGCTAAATGCTAGAAGTTTAAACCAAAAGCTACACTCCCTGGAAGCAGTTTTGTCACTAGAAGATGTAATTGTCTGTACAGTCACAGAAACCTGGTTCAAGTCCTCAGAGAGTACCACGGCCTAGCAAGGCTGCAGTGCCTTCCATACCTTCAGACTGCAAAATGAATGTGTGAAAACTAAGGAAGGCAGTGTTTCGATCTGTATTTGAGATAAATTCACCTCCTGTCTAGTTAGACTGGACAACTCTATGGTGTTGGTCCAGGTTACGGTGGGTATGACCCCCATTCAAGTCTTAGCAAGTTATAGGTCCCCCTCCATGGGTTACGATGCCCATGAAGCCTACTTGACCAAACTGGACGCAGTCCAAATTTTACTTAACACACTGGTTTTGGGGGATTTCAATTATTCCACCTTCAGATGGGAAATCTATGCTAGCCCTAACTCGCTAGCACAAAAGTTCCTTGACATTGTTAATTCAAATGCCCTGGAACAAATTGTCCATATCCCGACAAGGGGAACAAACATTCTGGATCTGGTCTTCACCAGCATGTCAAACAGATGCACTGCCATAACTCTTGGACCCTCTGACCACTAATTAGTCACCTTCGAGCTGGCACTAACACCAGAACTCAGAGGGTGAAATCAGACTAAAAAACTTCACCAAGGCAAACAGTACCCTCTTAGGTGAAGGTTTAAATGTATTCCAAGCCCCGCCTCCCAAGCTGGAAATGGTATCTGCCCAAGCTTACACTAAAGCCCTGTATAGTCACTGGCATAGTGTATAAACTTGGCTGTACCAGAAAGAATCAAAGTCCGAGCCCCAAGTAAAAACAAGTTGCCATGGTGGACATCCAGCATCAACAAACTTTACAGTATATGCAAAAAGTTGCTGTCCAAGAGAACAAAGGCCCCAATAATTGAAAAGCACCCTTCTCGGCCTCAGCAGGCAAGTAAGACAACTTCTCAAATCCTCCAAGGGCTCCTTTGAGAGAAACTTGGCAAGTACAGCCAAGGATAACCACAGAGACTTTTACCCTAAAGGTTAGGACCTAAGCATGTGTTGAACTAGTGGCCAATACTATCTCACACACACACACCTCACAGAGATGGCAAACCTGCTAGTGGATAGGTTTGGCAAAAATTTCTCTCCTTTATCCCCTCCTAACTTGCAACAAGCCTTACCCCAGCCCCCCACACAAATCTGAAGAGCAGGTCCTGAAAGCCTTGTCTAAGGCAAAAAGCACAGCCCCTGTGGGACCAAACGACATCCCAGGCTGTCTTCTAAACAGGCTAAAACATGAGATAGCATCACCACTAAGTACCCTTTTCAATCGCAGCTAACCACGGACTTTGTTCCTGTGGGATGGAGAACAGCAGCGGTTATTCCCCTTCACAAGGGTGGCCTAGTAACATACCCGGTGAATTACAGACCCGTAAGTCTGACCAGCCTCATCTGTAAGGCTATGGGATGTTTCATTATTGACCTCCTAGATAAAGACATAGGTGACCTCCAAACCCTGGATCCTACCCAATTCGGCTTCATGAAGGGCAGATCCTGCCTGTTAAATCTGGTGGAGTTCTTTGAAAATGTGACCAAGGCCATTGATGAGGCAGATCTGTGCACACTGCATAGCTCAACCTGGCAAAGGCTTTTGACACAATCCCACATTCAGGCATTACCGATAAACTTGGCAAACTGAATGTAGACCCCTTCGTTGTAAGATAGGTTGTCAACTGGCTCACAAACTGGATGCACACTATCAAAATGGGTGACTCCACATCAGCCAGCAGGCCTGGTACCAGAGGGGTCACTGCTGGGTCCCTTACTGTTTGGTATATACTTCTCAGAAGTTCAAGGCAAACTAAGGGGCTGTGGCTGACCAAGTTTGCAGATGACTGTAAACAAGGTGCGATCATTGAATCACCAAATTATGTCAGTATACTCCAGGAGGGTCTCGCTTACCAGCGACTAGTGTATTAGTCACGGTCTAAAACTGAATGCAAAGAAATGTGTCATTGATGTTTTTCGTGTTTCACTGTTGCAGTCATCACATTTGGGTTATCTGCTTGCAGTATCCCTTAGTCAGCCTGATAAACAGAGTCTTGGGTCCTGCATCGGTTGCTGTCTCATCTTCCGTGACGTCAGGTAGTCAGGGGTATAAAGCATGCAGCCGACGCCATTACATCTGTCTTTCTTGCTGTGCGGTGCCTGAAGCAGTTCGCAAGTGCCGGTCGGCCGACTCCTGAAATTTTCGTTTTCGAGTTTCAGAACCAAAGTCTTCAACTAAAAGCTACGTACCCCATTGGGGAAACTTTTTCTTGCTCTAAACCGATATCAGTAAAAGTAAATTGCATTTCTTGTGGAAAGCAAATACCTCAAAGATTTTCATTCGTACTGTATTCCTTGCCTAGGCCCTGACCACGACATACCTAGCTGTCGGTTTTATGCCTCATTTAAACCTCAAACTATCCGTCGTCTGTATATTTTCGCTTCTAAATATTTTGGTGCTCTGTTCAATTATCCTGATATGTCTTTGGTAAGCCATCTGACTACCAACATTCTGAAAAAATGCAAAGATAAATGCAGAGACAGGCCGCCTAGGTCCAAAGCTGCCGATGACGCTTCTAAACCAGTTACCAGTTCGCCAGTACTCAGTGAGGTGCTTTCACAGTCCCTGATACCAGTACTTCAAATTTGCAGGCCTCTACCAAGACCCATTCGGAGTCCAGAATGCCGCGAGATACTTCAACTGTGGAACCTGCGGATGTCTCTACCTTGGATGGGTCCGGAGCTGCTGTGCAGGCACCAGCATCAGAGGGTGTATTCAGGCCTACTGACTTGCATATTAAACCGACACCATCTTCTTCTTCAAGGCCTCGAACCATGCCTAGAAAACTGATGCCCAGACCGCATAGTCAGGCCTCTATGCCTTAAAACAGATAAGAATGGCTGAAGACCTTATTACTTTAATCAGGGGAAGCCAACCTTCCCCCTCTAAGAGGTCTAGGACTGAGTTTGCTTATGATACTTCCGACCAGGATTATGAAATTTCTGATGTTCATCGTGCATACAGCTGCAGTCATAACAGATGGGTTATCCTGCCGTCAGGCGGGTCCTCGGTTGGCCGAATTCCAAAGTCTAGGTCCGGCGTCGGTTGTCGTCGCTTCTTCCCTGACATCAGTGCAGCAGGGGTACAAAAGAGGCAGCCGACGCCATTTTCTTCAGTCTTTCTTGCCGTGCGGTGCCCGAAGCAGAAGCAGTTCGCAAGTGCCGGTCGGCCAGCTCCTGAGATTTACAAAAGTATTTCAGCTGAAGTCTTCTTGAAAGCTAAGTACCCCATTGGGGAAACTTTTCTTGCCTCAGACCGATGTCAGACAAAGTTAATAATTGCATTTCATGTGGGAAGCAAATACCGCATAAGGATTTCCACTCTTTCTGTATACCTTGCTTAGGCCCAGACCACGATGTCTCAGCCTGCCGTTTTTGTGCTAGATTCAACAAACGCACTATTAAGCGTCAGGCGGAGTTTGCCCTTCACTTTTTTGGCAAAAAATTTAATTATATTATGTCGTCGGATACTCCGACTCCAGTTTTGAGCAAAAAACGCAAGGATAAGGACCGACATACGAGGTCCGCACCACCTACTGAAACCACGCTAAGGCCGACTACCGGTTCTCCGGTACTCAGCGAAGCGCCGACGCAGCCCCTGAGTACCGATGACAATGCATTACCAGTGTCTTCAGTACCTGAGGTCGCAGGCTCCTCGGACCCCATTCCTACTACAGATACCGACTCCACTCCTGGCGGGGAAACTCAGAATTTAGACAGGCCTGCCATTTCTCAAGGGGTCTTCAGGCCTTCCTCCTTCTCTATTAAGGCCTTCACTAAATCTAAAACAGCCATGAAAACCAAAAAACAGGTTCCTCAGACCCCCTCTCAAGGCACCATGCCTAAAAAACAGATGCTTAAAATGGCTGAGGATTTGATTACTCTTATCAGGGGTTCTCAACCCCCCCTCTGACAAAAGGCCCAGATTAGAGGAAGACTACCCTTCCTCAGATCAAGCTTCTATTGCCTCAGAACTATCTGAGGACCAGGATTATGCCTGTTCTCCTTTCGAAGATTCTGATGCAGAGGAATCTATTCCCTTGGTCCCCCCCCCCCCCTGAAGACTTCCCTTTTGGGGAAACCTTGCATACATTGAGGGAACACTTTCACTGGGAAGGCCAAGATTCCAAGAAAAGGCTCAGGGAATTTCTTCTGCTCCCCCAGCATAGGCCTCTGGCTATCCCTCCTGTTTTAGATATATTGGATGATGTGTATACAGAAGCCAGCCTTAATCCTGATTCTTTGCCTCTAGCTCCTGTTAAACCAGACAGGTATTACTGGGTTCCTGATTCTCACCAGTTCCTATATAAAAGCCATACTGCTGACCCAGAAACTATTTCACAGGGTCCCAAGGGAATTAAGGCCTCTACTGCTAAAAACCCATTACCTTCAGAGAGAGATTCCAGTGCTTTAGAAAGGTGGGGGAAAAAGGTGTACACCTTGGCCACTTTAACCATGAGGGCATTAAATTGTCAGTTCCATATGTTAAAGTATCAACAGTTTTTGATATCTCAGCTGAAAAGCAAGATGACACAACCAGAACAACCAGATTTAAAAGAGTTGCAGGATTTGTTGCATGGTGCAGAGCAAGTGGGTAAACATACCTTGCAGTGTGGTTTTGATGCTTTAGAGGCCTCATGTAGAGCTGCTGTTACGGGGTCTGTTATACGTAGGCATGCTTGGCTCAAAGAGCAAACCTTACCAGATCATGTCAAAGCTAAATTATTAGATGCATCTCTTCAAAAAGATGTATTGTTTGGTGTTAAAGCTGAGGAGGTGCTAAAGAAAATGGATGAAAAAGCGAAATCAATGCAAACAGTGAAAGATTTCCTGCAGGTACAGCCTCCAAGTTTCAGCAGAAACTAGCCTTCAAAAAATTGGTCCTTTCCAGCCACAGACAGACCTCAAAGGGACAGATACAGGTGTCCAAGGGGCAGAGGGCAACCTCAAGGATCTTTCAGAGCCAGACAGTGGCAAGCACCAACCCCAAGAGGTGGAGAAGACAGATCACAGTCTTTTAGAAAACAGACACGATGACTTCCCCCTACACCTGCCAAGCAAAGCTTTAATGGCAGCACCTTTGGCGGAAAACTGACATTATTCTCAAAAAATTGGCATATTGCTACAAGAGACAAATGGATTCTGGACATTATAGACCGAGGCTACAGGGTTCCACTTTCACACCCTTCCAAAAATGAGAGGCATGCCAAACCTGCCACAAAATCAAAGGGCAGAGGCACAAAAACAAATTTCAGCTCTCATGGACATGAAAGCAATTCAAGAGGTACCTGCAAAAGAACAAGGTCAAGGGTTTTATTCCAGACTATTCCTGGTACCAAGGAAAGACAAAGATTGGAGACCTATCTTAGACCTATCCATCCTAAACACATACCTTCAGGTGCCAAAATTCAAGATGCTCACATTACAGCAGCTTCTTCCCATGCTGGGCAAGGAGTCTTGGCTGGTAACACTGGACCTCAAGGAGGTATACCTGCATGTCCCTATCAGACAAGATTGCAGAAGATACCTCAGATTTCCTGCAGGTTCAACCCATTACCAATTCTCTGCATTACCCCTTGGCTTATCTACTGCGCCCAGAGTGTTTACGAAATGCCTGGCATCAGTAATCGCCTACTGCAGACTACAAGAGATACAAATCTACCCATATCTGGATGACTGCCTGATCCAAGCGGACAGCAAGGACATACTACTACAGCACCTGGCGTTTGTGATAAAACTGTTGAACTTCCTGGGATACACAGTCAATAAAAAGAAATCAATACTAATACCCTCTCAACAAATAATTTTCCTGGGTGCCAGCTTGGATACAACCACCCAGATGGCCTACCTCACGCCAGACAAGCCAGGGCAACTGTCTCAATACTTCAGAAAAATGGCAACTTACACCAGGCTAACTGCAAGGAAAGTCCTGCAGGCTCTGGGATTCATGGCATCTTGCATCCTACTAATCCCATGTGCAAAGCTGCATATGAGGAAACTTCAATGGTACCTAAAAAACTTATGGTCTCAACACAGCCACAGCTTGGAAGCAATTACACCACTCATTCCATGCCTTCAAAAGGAATTTATGTGGTGGGCTCAAGCTTGCCAAAGAAACACAGGTCTTCCTTTCTGTGTACCTCAAGAAACTCAAATCATCACAACAGACGCCTCAGACTATGCCTGGGGAGCACACATGACAGATCAGTGCATTCAGGGAAAATGGACCCGAAAAGAGAAGCACCTTCACATCAACCAAAAGGAAATGCTAGCCGTGCAAAAGGCTATTATGACCTTCAAAGACCTACTGCATCCAGGCCAGCTATTGATAAGGATAGAGACAACACCACGGTGATGAGGTACATAAACAAAAGGGGGGAACTCATTCATACCCCCTGTGCAGGCAAGCCATGACCCTATGGAACACAGCACTGGACCTGCAAATTCAACTACAGGCACAATTCCTGCCAGGGGAGGAAAACACACTGGCAGACAACCTAAGCAGAAATATGACAGATCCACACGAATGGAAGTTGCATCCCCAAGTTTTCACAAAGATAACTCAGGCATGGGGACAGCCAGACCTAGATCTCTTTGCTACCCACAGAAATTGCCAGTTGAAAAAATTTTGTTCAAGGACCTATCATCCACAGGCCTGGAAAGTGGACGCACTTTCCTTCAATTGGGCAACATTGACAGTCTATGCCTTCCCGCCTCTTTCTCTGCTGCCCAAAGTTCTATTAAAAGCCAGAGCAGAGAGGCCGAAAATGATTCTCATTGCTCCAGACTGGCCAAGACAACACTGGTATCCGCTCCTGAAGAGCTTGACACATTCCCCACCATGGATCCCGCCTCTAGTCCCTCTTCTGTTGTCCCAGCACAACTACAAAACTCTTCACAGCCATCTCAAAACTCTAAATCTAGCTGCACGGAGAATTCCTTGATTTGCCAACAGTTTCTCCTCTCCAAGGAAGTGCAGGATGTCATCTTGGAGGCCAGAAGACCTTCTACTAGAAAGGCCTACTCCGCCAAATGGAAACGATTTTGTGCCTGGAATCAAGAAAAGGGACAGGATCCTTGGGTTATAAACATACCTCAAATTTTACAGTACCTAGCTGAGATGTTAAACAATGGACTTTCCTTCTCCTCCATCAAAATCCACGCTTTAGCCATTTCTGCACAATACAACACAGATCTTCCTTTATTCTCTCATCCTCTCTTAAGGCAGTTCCTCAGAGGGGCAAAGAATATAAAACCCCCAAGGAAAACCACCAGTCCCTGCTTGGGACCTCAACTTCGTATTGGAAAAGCTGACCCTTCGAGCCAGCTTCTTCATCAGAGTTACAGTACTTGTCATGGAAAACGGCCTTTCTTCTGGCTATCACCTCAGCTCGCAGGGTTTCGGAGCTACAGGCCCTCATGGCTGTGCAATCATTCATCATTTTCCATCAGGACAGTGTTTCCTTACGAACCCAACCCTACCTTTATGCCAAAGGTAGTATCCAGTGTAGCTTTGAATCAGACTATCCACTTTACCTACCTTTTATCCTAATCCACAAAACAAAGGGGAAAGACTGCTACATTCCTTGGACATTCACAGACAACATTGTTACTACTTGGACAGGACAAAGCCATTCAGGAAATCTGAGCAACTCTGTGTCCTATGCTACAGGTGCTCAAGGAAAGGCCATTTCCAAACAGACAGTTTTCAAAATGGATAGCCCACTGCATACGCTTTTGTTACTCATTTCATGGAAAAACTGTCCCTGCATGCATCAGACCCCACTCCACCAGAGCCACAGCTACCTCTGCAGCCTTCCTCAGGGGGGTCCCTACCAAGGACATTTTGAAAGCAGCCACCTGGAGTTCAGTGCACACTTTCTCCAAGCACCATCACCTCCCACTATACTCAAAATCTAGAGCGGGCTTTGCCACAGCAGTCCTGCAGGGCATCCTAGCCCCTCCTAGTTCCACTTAGTGCCTACCACCCTTACTTAGCTTTGGGATTCTACCCATCTGTTATGACTGCATCTGTATGCACAATGAACATAGTACAGTTTTGTACCTACCATAAATGTAGATGTTCGAGTGCTCATACAGCTGCAGTCCAGGTTGCCCTCCCTCCATCCCCTCTTTGGACAGGCCTTATGACAAACACTTTTCATACAACCTTTTTGGGGTATTCTTTTATGGTGTATTTGCTTGCAACTACTGTTTTTTGATTTATCAACATTGCATCTTTGCATAACATTATGTTTGCCTTCCTTCTGGGGGCACCTGACATCTGGGGCAAGAAAAACTGAAGAAAATGGCGTTGGCTGCCTCTTTTGTACCCCTGCCGCACTGACGTCAGGGAAGAAGCGACGACAACCGACGCCAGACCTAGACTTTGGAATTCGGCCGACCGAGGACCCGCCTGACGGCAGGATAACCCATCTGATGTCCTTCATGGATGCATCTGCAGTCATAACAACTGGGTTGTCCTGTCGTCAGGCAGCCCTTCAGTCGGCCGGATTCCAAAGTCCGGTCCGGCCGCTGATGTCGCACTTCACCCGGCGTCATCTCTGTTGGTCTTGGTATAAAGGCATCAGCCGACGCCATTTTCCTCAGTCTTTCTTGCCGTGGCACCAAGCAGAAGCTGTTCGCAAGTGCCGGTCGGTCGGATCCAGAGATTACTTCTACCGAATACTACTTCGAAGACTTCTAAAGCTAAGTACCCCGTTGGGGACTCTTTCTTGCCTCAGCCGATGTCTGAAAAGTTAATAATTGTTTAACCTGTGGGAAACAAATACCTCATAAAGATTTCCACTCTTACTGTCTGCCTTGTTTAGGCCCAGCCCACGACGTAGCAGCCTGTTCGGCCTGTGCTTCTTTCAACCGACGAACGCTTAGGCGTCGGTCTGAGTTTGCTGAACAGTTTTTCGGTTCTGATTTTGCGTACATTATGCCGTCGGATCCTCCGACTTCACAATCTACCAAAAAACGCAAAGATAAAGACCGACACTCGCGGTCCGCGGTTTCGGCCGAAACCATGGCTAAGCATACCGCGAGTGTCTCGGTTTCGGCCGAAACCGAGAAAACTGATCAAAGTACAGCTGAATCTATCTCTACAACTGAGGCCCCTGCTACCATTCTTGAATCGGCCTCAGAAATTTTATCCACTACGGTGGTTGCCACTGACTTATCCGACACCATTCCCTTGGATGTCTCTACCCCAGCACGTGGTGCTGCTAGGCCTCCAGCAGCCATGTCCATTAAGGCCTTCGCCAGGGCTAAAGCAGCCAAGACTACTAAAACAGGGCCTGTTAAACCCCCTACAACCAGGCCCTCCTCTAGTTCTCAAATGCTTACTCTGGCAGAAGATTTAATTTCTTTAATTAGAGGATCTCAATCTCACCCAGACAGGGCCTCTCAGCCCCCAGAGAAGAGACCTAGGGCAGAGCCCCCTGAGCCAGTGTCCTCTGATGATTCTGCCGATGAATCAGACATAACTGACCAGCCAGAGGCTCCTTTCTCCAATTTTGAAGACTCTGATGCTGAAGAATCCATTCCAGCTGCTTCCCCACCAGAAGAATTATCCTTTGGGGAAACCTTACATGCCATGCGAGAGCAGTTCCAATGGCAGCAACAGGATTTTTCAGACTCCAGAAAAAGACTTAGGACCTTTCTGCACCTTCCTCAGCACAGGCCCTTAGCTATACCTCCTGTTCTCTCTGTGGTGGATGATGCTTTCAATGATGTCTGCTCCGCACCAGACTCTTTACCTCCAGCCCCTGCCAAACCAGATAGATTTTACAGGGTGCCAGACACTCATCACCACCTTTACAAGGCTCCACTTGCAGACCCCGAAACTATATCCCAGGGTCCCAAGGCAGTAGCCGCGACCACAGCTAAAAATCCTACTCCTTCTGAAAGGGAAGCAAGGTCATTAGACAGATGGGGCAAAAAGGTCTACACTTCAGCTACTCTCTCAGCTAGAGCTTTAAACTGTCAGTTTCACATAATACAATACCAAGAGTTTATGCTTGATCAGTTAACTAAAAAGCTAACCACTGATGAATCTCTTGATAAGAAATATGTATTAGAAATGGTAAATAACATACAACAGGTTAGTAACCATTCCTTAAAATGTGGCTATGATGCACTGGAGGCTTCATTTAGATCAGCCATGACTGGCACAGTGATAAGAAGGCATGCATGGCTTAAGGAGCAAGCTTTACCGGATCATGTTAAAGCTAAGTTGCTAGATGCTCCTATGGATAAGACAAGTTTGTTTGGTACACCTGCCCAGCAGGTTATGAAGAAAATGGAAGAAAAGGCAAAATCTGTTCAAACGGTTAAAGATTTCTTGCAGGTTCAACCCCAAGGTTTAGCAGGAACTGGCCTGCCAAAAATTGGTCCTTTCCTGACTCCACAAGATCTCAAAGGGGAAGGAATAGACGTTCCAGAGGCAGAAACCAATCCAGAGGAGGTGCCTACAGAGGACGACAGTGGCAAGGTAACAACAGAGGCACAGACACAACCTCTGCCACTACAGCAACACAGCCACAGTGACTTAAGCCTAAATCCGCCTACAAGGGAACAAATAGCAGCTCCTCTAGGCGGAAAGTTAACCTTATTTTCAAAAACTGGCACTATATAACAAAAGACAAGTGGATTTTACGAACCATAGATCAAGGTTACCGGTTCCACTTCCACACCTTACCAGTCAAAAGAGGAATGGCAAATCTACCTCCAAATCAAAAAACAGAGGCTCTACAACAGATAATGCAGTTAACAAACATGAGAGCTGTGGAAAGAGTGCCAACAGCAGAGCAAGGAAAGGGGTTCTACTCAAGACTATTCCTAGTTCCAAGAAAGGAAAACAGTTGGAGACCAATTCTGGACCTGTCCACCCTAAATACATATATCATTGTCCCAAAATTCAAAATGCTGACCCTACAGCAACTTCTTCCCATCCTGGGCAAGGAGTGTTGGCTGGTAACTCTAGATCTCAAGGAGGCATACCTGCACGTCCCCATTCGACCAATCTGCAGAAGATACCTCAGATTTCTTGCAGGATCAGAGCACTATCAATTCTCAGCATTGCCCTTTGGCTTATCTACTGCGCCCAGAGTATTCACAAAATGCCTGGCATCAGTAATCGCCCATTGCAGACTACAGGGAATTCAAATTTACCCATACCTGGACGACTGCCTGCTACAAGGGGACAACAAAAGCAAGCTGACAACAGATTTACAAAGGGTCATTTGCTTGCTACAAGCACTGGGATACACAGTCAATTTACAAAAGTCAAGGCTGATACCATCCCAAACAAGGACATTCTTGGGCGCGGAATTGGACACAGTAAAACAAATGGCATTCCTAACTACAGAAAAACAAAAAGAACTCCCTCTTCACTTCTTGGCACTAACAAAACTGAACAAGTTAACAGCAAGAAAAGTACTGCAGGCCTTGGGCTTCATGGCATCATGCATAATCTTGGTCCCACTTGCCAGACTACATATGAGAAAACTACAGTGGTACCTAAAGAATTTATGGTCCCAACACAGACACAGCCTAGAAACAGAAATCCCATTAATTCCATGCTTAAAACAGGAGTTCCTATGGTGGGCTCAGGCATGCCAGTCAAACCCAGGGCTACCCTTTCGCAGAGGTCAAGCAAGCCAGACCATCACAACAGACGCTTCAGACCTAGGATGGGGGGCCCACATGCAAGACAAATGCGTACAAGGATTGTGGACACAGGATCAACTTCACCTGCACATCAACCTAAAAGAAATGCTGGCAGTAAAACTGGCAATCCAAAAGTTCAGACCATTTCTCAGAGGGCCAGTTGATGATAAGGACAGACAACACCACAGTCATGTGGTACATCAACAAACAGGGAGGCACTCATTCATACCCTCTATGCAGAATGACTTTGGAGCTGTGGACCCTGGCGCTCAGCTACAACATCCAGTTACAGGCAATATTTGTACCGGGAAAAGAGAATACTCTAGCAGACATATTAAGCAGAACCACATCGGATGCCCACGAATGGAAGCTGCACCCGGACATCTTCAAGACCATCTCAAAGAAATGGGGAATGCCTCAGATAGATCTATTCGCATCACCTCTCAATCATCAGCTCAAAAAATTCTGCACAAGGACATTCCACCCACTAGCATGGAAAGTGGATTCGCTCTCCTTCAGCTGGAAAGGCCTAACAGCATATGCATTCCCACCTCTTCCCTTGATACACAAGGTATTACTAAAAATCAAGGAAGAACGTCCAAGGATAATCCTGATAGCTCCAAACTGGCCAAGACAACACTGGTACCCACTGCTGAGGAGCATGTCTCGGAACAATATGTGGCCAATACCTCTGATGCCTTTGATGTTAACTCAGAACAACTACAGCATCATACATCCAAACCTAAAAACGTTACAACTGACTGCATGGAGCATCACATAGCAGCAGCTAATCCAGAACTTTCACAAAGAGTTAAAGACATTATTCTTGAAGCACGCAGACCTTCAACAAGAAGGAACTATGCTGGAAAATGGAAAAGGTTTGTCATTTGGAGTACTGAAAGAGGAAAAGATGTGTCAAACATAGATATGCCTAACATTCTGGAGTATCTGGCGAACTTCTTCATTCAGGCCTGTCCTACTCCTCCATCAAGATACATGCATCAGCTATTTC
Source organism: Protopterus annectens (assembly GCF_019279795.1). Lineage (NCBI taxonomy): Eukaryota > Metazoa > Chordata > Ceratodontiformes > Protopteridae > Protopterus > Protopterus annectens. Next base: position 59,908,233 of record NC_056751.1, on the reverse strand, counting down.
AGCAGAATACAGCTTTGATCCACCTGTTTTTAGCACCCTTTGCTCAGGCAGTTCCTCAGAGGAATCAAGAATGTAAAACCTCCAAGGAAACCACCATTACCAGCTTGGGACTTAAACTTTGTGCTAGAAAAGTTGACACTATCACCCTTTGAACCAGCAGCAACAGCAGACCTACAACACCTGTCATGGAAAACTGCTTTCCTACTGGCAATTACTTCAGCAAGGAGGGTTTCAGAACTACAGGCCTTAATGGCAGTGCAACCCTTCCTAATCTTCCACCAAGATAGAGTGTCCATGAGAACTAATCCTACATTTATGCCTAAGGTGGTATCCAGAGTGTCTTTAAACCAGGCAATCCACCTACCTACCTTCTTTCCCAACCCACAAAACAGAGGGGAAAGAATACTACATACCTTGGATGTACATAGACAGCTACGCTACTACTTGGACAGAACAAAAAGTAGCAGAAAGACTGACCAACTTTTTGTAGCCTATGCAACAGGAAGAGAAGGAAAAGCTATTTCCAAACAGACAATCTCCAAATGGATAGGAAATTGCATACGATTCTGTTACTCCTTCCATGGGAAACCAATTCCACAGAACATAAGACCTCATTCTACAAGGGCAACAGCCACTACCACAGCCTTCTTACGAGGTGTGGCAACCAAAGACATTATTGAGGCGGCTACTTGGACCTCCGTGCATACATTTGCCAAGCATTACAATTTGCCTCTATATTCCAGATCCCAAGCAGGGTTTGCCACTGCTGTACTGCAAGGGATCCTAAACACACCATAATCTAGTTTTACCCTCCTCCCCTAGTTGGCTATGGTATTCTACCCAGTTGTTATGACTGCAGATGCATCCATGAAGGACATAGTACAGTTTTGTACCTACCATAAATGTAGATGTCCGAACTGGATAGCATCTGCAGTCAGGATTACCCTCTGTGGTACTCCTAGGGTGTTTACCCTCCTAATAGCTAGCTGGTGGGGGGGAGTCTTTTATGGTGTATTTGTTTGTATATATGTACATACATGCTTATTTTTGTGTTTACCTCTATCTATTTGGAAACATTGGCATCTATCCAAATTTTAGCCTTCAAGAGGGCTACTGGCATCTGGGGCAAGAAACACTGAGGAAAATGGCTTCGGCTGATGCCTTTATACCCGAAGACCAACAGAGATGACGTCGGGTGAAGTGCGACATCAGCCGAAGCCGGACCCGGACTTTGGAATCCGGCCGACTGAAGGGCTGCCTGACGACAGGACAACCCAGTTGTTATGACTGCAGATGCTATCCAGTTCGGACATCTACATTTATGGTAGGTACAAAACTGTACTTTATGACTGCAGCTGTATGAGCACTCGAACATCTACATTTATGGTAGGTACAAAACTGTACTTTTTCTTTGATGACCAGGATTTACCCTTATCTACCTATGAGGATTCTGATGCTGAATGGCTGAAGACCTTATTATTTTAATCAGGGGAAGCCAACCTTCCCCCTCTAAGAGACCTAGGACTGAGTTTGCTTATGACACTTCTGACCAGGATTCTGAAATTTCTGTTTCCTTTGATGACCAGGATTTACCCTTATCTACCTATGAGGATTTAGATGCTAAGGACTCCATTTCTCTTTTGCTGAAACCTTACATAATGTCAGGGAGCATTTTCGTTGGGAAAGTCAGGATTTCTCTGATTCTAAAAAGAGGCTTAGGGATTTCTTACTCCTGCCCCAGCACAGGCCTTTAGCCATATCTCCTGTACTAGAAATTATGGATGATGCTTTTTCGGACTCCAGCTTGGCCCCTGACTCTCAACCTCCTACTCCCAGAAAACCTGATAGATATTACAGGGTTCCTGACTCTCACAAGTTCCTTTTCAAAAATCCTACTGCGGATCCTGAAACCATTTCACAAGGATCCAAGGGCATTAAAGATACTACTGCCAAAAATCCTACCCCCTCTGATAGAGACTCCAGGGCGCTGGATAGATGGGGTAGGTCTGTATACACTTCTGCAACTTTGGCCATTAGGGCCTTAAACTGCCAGTTTCATATGTTAAAGTATCAGCAGCATATTATTGGATTGCTTAAACAGAAAATTATGTTGATTCCCGATTGTGCTGAAAATAAGGATTTACAGGATTTAATGCATTCTGCTGAACAAATTGGAAAACATAGTTTGCAGTGTGGTTTTGATTCACTAGAGGCATCTTGCAGGGCTGCTGTTAACTGGGTCTGTACTTAGAAGGCATGCTTGGCTTAAGGAGCAATCCTTGCCAGATCATGTTAAAGCTAAATTACTGGATGCTTCCTTAAATCAGGACCGCCTGTTTGGCAACAAGGCAGAAGAAGTTCTTAAAAAGATGGAAGAAAAAGCTAAATCTATGCAAACTGTTAAAGATTTTTTGCAAGTACAGCCTCCAAGATTTAGTAGGTATTGGCCTTCTAAGAATTGGTCCTTTCCTGCCTCTTCAGACATTCTCAGTCGAAAACCAGATCCAGCAGGGCACCCAGGTTTCAGTCCCAAGGTACGCACAGGACTAAGCAGTGGGGGACCTGCACTTCCAAATATGGCAGTAATAAAACTCCCCGTATGGTAAACTGTCTCAATGACTTATTTTTAAAACTTACAAGCACTTTTCAACTGACTGCCCCTTTGGGGGGAAAGATTGCTCTGCATGCAAAGAACTGGGATCTCATTACCCAGGAAAAATGGGTTTTAAATATAGTGTCCCAAGGATACAGATTTCACTTCCACATGTTACCAACCCCAAACGGTTGGCCAGATCTACCTCCAAATCAGTGGGCAGAGGCCCAAAAGCAAGTACTCTCTCGCTTAAGCATAGGGGCTATTCAGTTGGTACCAGAAGAAGAAAAGGGACGAGGTTTCTACTACAGACTTTTCCTGGTACTCAGAAAAGACAATTCATGGTGTCCTATCCTGGACCTGTCTACTCTAAACACCTTTTTGGTGATTCCAAAATTCAAGATGCTGAATCTTCACCAGTTGCTTCCTATGCTAGGCAAAGATGTCTGGTTGGCAACACTAGATTTAAAAGAAGCATACCTGCACATCCCAATCGGGGAATCTTGCAGAAGATACCTATGCTTCAAAGCAGGCTACACGCACTATCAGTTCTCTGCACTGCCCTTTGGCATATCTACTGCACCCAGGGTATTCACAAAGTGCCTAGTTCCAGTCATTGCATTTTGCAGGCAAACAAATATTCAAATATATCCTTACCTGAACGATTGTCTTAATTCAGGCAGAAAGCCAGGACGTACTTTTGAATCATCTGGCCTTTGTACAAAGGGTGCTAACTTGTTTGGGGTACACCATAAACGAAAAGAAATCACACCTGGTACCCTGTCAACAAATTATATTCTTGGGAGCAAGCTTGAATACAACTTCCCAGATGGCCTTCCTCACGCCAGAGAAACAAATTCATTTGACAACCTACTTCAAACAAGTGGCCACAAACACCGTGCTATTTGCAAGGCAAATTCTGCAAGCCTTGGGGTTCATAGCCTCCTGCATTCTACTAATTCCATATGCAAGACTGCATATGAGAAAAGTACAGTGGTATCTAAAAGGCCTATGGTGTCAACATACCCAGGATCTAGAAGCAATGATTCCTATCATACCTTGCCTATGTCTAGAGTTCCTTTGGTGGGCAGAGGCCTCCCACCAAAACAAGGGACTACCATTCACACTACCCCCTGCCACCCAAACCCTAACAGACGCATCAGACTATGCATGGGGGCTCACCTGGCAGAGAAGTGCATTCAGGGCAAATGGAACCCAAGTCAAATGCACCTGCATATCAATCAAAAAGAAATGTTAGCTGTGCAGAATGCTCTGACAGCATTCAAGGACCACATTCTTCCAGGACAATTAATGGTTAAGACGGACAACACCACTGTTATGTGGTACATAAACAAGCAGGGGGGTACACATTCTTACCCCCTCTGCAGACTAGCCATGGCATTGTCGAACACAGCCTTGAGATACCAAGTGCATCTACAAGCTCAATTCCTGCCAGGAAAACTAAATACAATGGCAGACGGACTAAGCAGAAACCTCATGGACCCACACGAGTGAAAACTGGAACCAAGGATTTTCAACATGTTGACAAGCAAATGGGGGAGCTCAGATATAGACCTGTTAGCCTCCCCCCAGAACTATCAATTGGCAAATTTTGCACAAGGACTCCCCACAAACAAGCTGGGAAAGTGGATGCTCTGTCCTTCAGCTGGAAAAAACAAATCAGTTTATGCCTTTCCTTATCTGCCTCTGCTCTCCAAAGTACTACTAAAGATCAAACAGGACAAACCAAAAATTATTTTGATTGCACCAGACTGGCCACGCCAACACTGGTACCCCCTCTTGTGCAGTGTGTCACTGTTGGCCCCTTGGCACCTGCCTCAGACTCCTTCCCTGTTGTGTCAGCAGGAGAACCAGATTCTGCACCCTGAGCTTCAGACATTGAACCCCACAGCCTGGCTAATTACCTAATCTCTTTTACCATCCCTCAGTAAACCAGTGTTGGATATCATTTTAGAGGCAAGGAGGCCTAGTACTAGAAAATCTTATGCTGACAAATGGAAAATATTCTGTGCCTGGAACCAATCTCAAGGGATGAGCACAGCAGCGCCCAATTTACCTCAGATTTTACAATACTTAACTGAGATGATTCACAAGGACATGTGTTTTTTCCGCCATCAAAATTCATGCCTTAGCCATTTCAGCTCACTATAGTACAGAACCTCCCCTCTTCTCTCATCCACTGCTCGAGCAGTTCCTCAGAGGGGCCAAAATTTAAGATCACCCAGGAGAGCTCCAAGTCCAGCCTGAGACCTTAACTTTGTCTTGGAGAAACTCACTCTTCCTCCTTTTGAACCAGCTGCTACTGCAGATTTAAAATTTCTTTCTTGGAAAACAGCTTTCATTTTAGCAATCACTTCAGCAAAAGGGTATCTGAATTACAGGCCCTTATGGCAGTGGAGCCTTTCATCTTTCATGCGTACAGGGTGTCCCTCAGAACCAATCCCTCCTTTATGCCCAAGGTGGTATCCAGTGTGGCCCTTAATCAGTCCATTCATTTGCCAGCCTTCTTTCCTAATCCACAGAACAAAGGGGAACGGATATTTCACTCCTTAGATGTGCATAGTCAACTTAGATTCTATTTGGACAGGACTAAATCTCTAAGGAAATCTGAACAACTGCTGGTGGTATTTGCTGCAGGGGCAGATGGGGAAGGCTATTTCAAAGCAAACCATTTCTAAATGGATAGGCTTTTGAATTCATTTCTGCTATAAGCACCATGGAAAACCTATCCCACAGGGGATCAGACCCCACTCAACCAGGGCTGCATCTACCTCTACTCTACAGCCTTTCTCAGAGGTGTCCCTACCAGGGACATCCTAGAAGCTACCTGGAATTCTGTACATACTTTCACCAAGCATTACCATTTGCCAATTTTCTCAAAATCCAGAGCTAGCTTTGCCACTGCAGTCTTGCAGGGCCTTATAGATGGTCCTAATGCTATCTAAATTCCGCCTCCCATCCTTAGCTTTGGGAATCTACCCAAATGTGATGACTGCAACAGTGAAACACGAAGAACATCGTACAGTTGTGTACACTTCCCATAAATGTAGATGTTAGAGTGTATTCACTGTTGCAGTCCTGGTTACCCTCCTTCCAGCCTCCTGACTTCTGTTGGCTATATTTCTACTCTCCTTTTCTATGCTTAAAAGCTTTTTGGTGTATTTTCTTTTTTGTTGGAGGTATAACCTTGTGTGTGGTGTGTGTGTGTGTGTGTGTGTGTGTGTATATGTATGTATGTGTGTATATGTATGTGTGTGTGTGTATATATATATATATATATATATATATATATATATATATATATATATATATGTATGTGTGTATATATATATATATATATATATATATATATATATATATATATATATATATGTACATACATGTATTGCTTCCCATTTGGGGGGCACCTGACATCTGGGGCAAGAAAAACTGATGGCGTCAACTGCATGCTTTATACCCCTGACTACCTGATGTCATGGAAGATGAGACGGCAACCGAAGCAGGACCCAAGACTTTGTTAATTAGGCCGACTGAGGGCTACTGCAAGCAGATAACCCAAATGTGATGACTGCAACAGTGAATACACTCCAACATCTACATTTATGGTAAGTGTACCCAACTGTACTTTCCCTTCAGCACAGACAATGTCCCCTCACACTATCAAATCAACAACAATACCCTAAGTACCCATGAAGTGGTAAGGGACCTGGGATCACAAGTTGACTATGACCATAACTTTGACTATCTTTTGTCTACTGTAGTAAGGAAATCTTTCTACATAGCACACTTGATTAGTGAATGCATCACATCGAGAGCAAAAGAAATTGTAAACCCCCCACCATACTCGGCACATATTTTGCCCATAATTAAGTATAATGCCCCATTTGGCATGTACTGTACTAACTGCAGCAATTAGAGAGAGACCTCAGAGGTTTCTAACAAAGATGATCAAGGGGCTCCAGCAATTGACTCACAGACCAAGTAAAGTCCCTGTCACTATACTTAGTGTTGCATAAACTTCTTACGGGAGACTTATGCCTGGCCTACAGTGCAATCCAAGACCCAAACCTAATGAAGTTGCTGCATCTCTGTAAATCAAGCAGGATAAGGGCTACCCGTTCCAGGGACCTAAATATGGCCTGCGACTTTTTGACACCCCACCACTGCACCAGTAATCAAGGAGCCTCAATCCTCACCACTGGCAACAGTGAGGGACGTACACTGGGAGGATGATAGGTATACACACTCTGTATGCAGCTCTCTGCATCCAGTGCAGATTCCCTTAAGCGCACACAGAGATGACAGTTAGTCCTTGGCTGGTTTCTTCCTCTTTCTCCAGATCCTCAAGACTCACCACTGGCACAGCTCTATAGAGTTGAGATCTCAGCTGAGTGTTCAAGCCACGACCTCTAGCACCCTCTCTTTCCAACCAGTGCTTCGTGTCTCTGCCCAAGTAGCTAATGCATACATTCTTAATAATGAATAATAGAATAAGAAAATGCTAAGTATATATTTACAGTGACATCAGAGTTCAAAATCACAGGCGATGTTTAAAACAACGTTGCAGGACAGTCTCAAATAAATAAAGAAAAATATCTAAGCTTTGCTATATTCCTGACTATATCTAAGAGAATTAGTATACCCTAGTAGGCAGATGTGGTGAATGGATGTCCTAGCTGATGTCCGGTCAAAGACAGAATACAGAATGCTGCGTCTCCAAGAGACTTCTTAAATTAGTATCTCAAATATTACTGCTGGGATAACTTACAGAATAACATAATTTCTTGTCATCTGACTCTCTCCCATGTGACCCCCACACACTTCTGGAATCTGGCAGTATTTAGCATCTACTTGTGAAAATACATAGACAAGGGCTTTTCCTCAGATCTTTAGTAGAAATTGAAAGCCATAAAACAAAATACTTACAAGACAATGTAGAAAGTTCCCTAGTTTTAGACATTGTCTCCTTGCTGCCATAAAGTAATTTAATTTCAGCTATTTTTCTGAAATTTACTAGACTGAGATTAACCTCCTGTATCCCAGCTTCCACTGTAAAATATATACATTTACACAGTTACAATAGTGCATGCCCATTTCTGTTCTTTTCCACTAGGACACACTGTGGATCCATTTTAAACACAAGCATTTTGCAAACCCTTTTCAGCACACTTCTGTACAAACAAGTTTGATATACGCATAACATACAGTTCTAATACAGTTGTAACACAAGCATCTTACATGAAGCATGTTGACATTCACAAATGACACACAACCATTTACAAAATTCCAGAGAGCTGTGCTGGCAGTATCTCCCTTTGTTACACTTCTATATAAATCATGTTGATATTCACAAATGACATATAATTTACAAAATTCCAGCTAGCTGGGCCAGCAGTATCTCCTTTCATCACAGACTTGAATAGAATATGCTGGAGGGACAGATTTATCTCCCAACTACTGCTGTGTCTTTGGAACAGGCTACCAATTCATGTGAAACAGAGGACCACTATGACGCTGTTCGAGGAACCTGGATGAGTGGATGGGGCACCATAATTTCTAACCAGGGATAGAGCCTACAACCCTCCTGGACATGGGCAGTCATCAGTAAATACAATTTTGTGTATTGACTAACATTTCTGGGATGAAATGGCTAGGCTTAAAATGACCTCCAGGTCGATAACCTAGTAATCTGCTATGATCCTTTATTATTTGCATTAAAGCAATTTTATGTAGTGCAGCATGTTTTAAATGGGAGGGGGTCTTTTTAGTGACTGTGTATGTGTGTTAGAGGTAAACATAAGCAAATACTTTTTATTGATTCTAAGCGGTGTAAGTTTTAGAGTATAATGAGTAGAAAGACTTGACAAAAGCAAGTTTGCTGTAATTATGCTGTGAACTTGGGTTGCTGGGATATGGATGGAGTGTAAAAGTGTATTGATTGCATTATATGTAGAATTAAGATATTTTCTATTTTTATGAAGATGACTGTCTAGATGAATGCTCTTGGCTTAAACTATAAGCAAGTTTTTTTTGCCAGCAAGTAGGCTTGAAAAATAAGAGAAAATGATGAAAGAGAAGAAAAATGCTGATGTTCATCGTGTTACCCTGCTGCAGTCATCACACTTGGGTTATCTTGTCGTCAGGCGGTCCCGCAGTCGGCCTGAATTCCAAAATCTTGGTCTGGAGTCGGTTGCTGTTGCTTCTTCCCTGACGTCAGTGCGCCAGGGGTATATATAATGCATCCAACGCCATTTTCTTCAGTCTTTCTTGCCGCGCGGTGCCCGAAGCAGAAGCATTTCACAAGTGCCGGTCAGCTGACTCCTGAGATTTTCGAAGTCGAATTTCAGATCCGAAGTCTTCAGTAAAGCTAAATACCCCATTGGGGAAACTTTTCTTGCCTCTGACTGTTGTCAGAAAAAGTTAACAATTGTATTTCTTGTGGGAAGCAAATACCTCATAAGGATTTTCATTCTTACTAATACCTTGCCTAGGCCCAGACCATGACGTCACTGGTCGTCGCTTTTGTGCTAGGTTCAATAAGCGTACTATAAAAAGACGCTTTGATTTTGCACGACACTACTTCGGTAGAAAATTTAACTACACAATGCCGTTGGAGCAACCGACTACTGGCGTGCACAAAAAACGCAAGGATAAGGACAGGCAGCCTAGACCCAAGCCAGACACCGAGGCCTCGGCTGGGCCGGTCTCCGGTTCACCGGTTTTCAGTGAGGCTCCTACGCAGCCCCTGGCTACTGCAGATTTGGAACCCGAGACTGCTTCGGAGCCTTTGGCGGAGAGTGCTAGGCTGACGCAGCCATTTTGTTTCGCCCCTACCGACGACACTGCAGAAAGAGATGTCGGTGCTGCCGAAACACCTTTGTTTTCTGAAGGTGTCTTCAGACCGACGACGTTCACCATAAAAACGTATCCTAAGCTTAAGACTCCTATTAAGCCAACAAAGACTGCACTTCAGTCTCCAGTTCAAGGTCGCATGCCTAAGAAACAGATGCTTAAAATGGTGGAAGATTTGATCTCTTTAATCAGGGTTTCCCAGCGCCCCCCCTCCCCCCCGACAAAAAGGCTTAGACAAGAGGAAGATTATGCCTCCTCTGATCAAGTGTCTATTTCCTTAGGCTCCTCTGAGGACCAAGATTACTCTTTTCCCCCTTATGAAAATTCTGATGCTGAGGATTCCATTCCCTCAGCTTCTCCCCCGGAAGACTACTCCTTTGGGGAAACTTTACACACTATGAGGGAACATTTTCACTGTGAAGGTCAGGACTACTCTGACTCAAAGAAAAGGCTCCAAGAGTTTCTTTTACTTCCCCAGCACAGACCTCTTGCCATCTCCCCAGTTTTAGACATTGTGGATGATGTTTACTTGGAATCTAGTTTGAATCCAGATTCTCTGCCTCCTGCTCCAGCCAAACCAGACAGATATTATAGAGTGCCTGACTCCCACAAATTCCTTTATAAAAGCCCTGTTGGTGATCCAGAGACTATCTCTTAGGGTCCCAAAGGGGCTAAGGCTTCTATGGCAAAATATCCTGTACCTTCTGAAAGGGACTCCAGTGCACTAGACAGGTGGGGGAAAAAGGTTTAAACCTCAGCCACTCTAGCTATGAGAGCACTAAATTGTTAATTTCACATGCTAAAATATCAGCAATTTCTGATGTCTCAGTTAAGACAAAAAATGAGCACACTCCCTCAACAGTCTGAAGTGAAAGAAGTGCAGGATCTGTTGCATGCAACTGAACAGGTGGGCAAACATACTTTACAATGTGGGTTTGATTCTTTAGAGGCTTCCTGCAGAGCAGCTGTCACTGGGTCTGTTATACGTAGGCATGCTTGGTTAAAGGAACAAACTCTGCCTGATCATGTTAAAGCAAAGCTTCTAGATGCTCCCTTACAGCAGGATCTCCTATTTGGAGTTAAAGCAGAAGTCTTAAAGAAATTGGAGGATAAGGCAAAATCTATGCAGACAGCTTCAGCAGAAATTGGCCAACAAAAAATTGGTCCTTTCCAGCTACTGACAGACCACAGAGGGGTAAATACAGACGCCCAAGAGGTAGAAGGCAACCACAAGCCCAATACAAACCTCGACAATGGGGCACTGCAACACAGAAGGGAGGAGAAGACAGGCCCCAAACTACTAGAAGGCAAACTCAATGACTTACACCTCATATGGCCAAACAACACTCTCTTGGCAGCTCCCTTGGGAGGAAAACTAGCACTTTTTTCAGACAACTGGCACATCGTCACAAAGGACAAATGGGTCCTAGACATAATTACACGAGGATTCCATTTCCACACCTTGCCAACGAAAAGAGGAATGCCAGACCTGCCATAAAATCAATGGGCAGAGGCACAAAAACAAATTACAGCTCTCATGGACATGAGAGCCATTCAACTGGTACCTACACAGGAGCAAGGCCAAGGGTTTTTACTCAAGACTCTTTCTAGTCCCCAGAAAGGACAATGCCTGGAGACCAATACTGGACTTTTCATTTCTAAACACCTTCTTACAAGTACCCAAATTCAAGATGCTAACACTACAGCAGTTTCTTCCCATGTTGGGCAAGAAAGCATGGCTAGTAACATTGGACCTCAAGGAGGCATACCTGCATGTCACTATCAGACAAAGTTGCAGAAGATACCTCCGTTTCATTGCAGGTTCAACCCATTACCAATTCTCTGCACTGCCCTTTGGCTTATCCACTGCGCCCAGGGTCTTCACAAAATGCCTGGCACAAGTAATTGCATACTGCAGACAAGGAATTCAAATATACCCATACCTGAACGACTGCCTCATCCAAGCAGAAAGCAAGGATATCCTCTTACAACATCTGGCTTTTGTAAAACATCTTCTAAGTTGCCTGGGGTATACAGTAAACGAAAAGAAATCAAAACTAGTACCCTCACAAAATATGACATTCCTGGGTGCCAGCCTGAATACAACGGCCCAGAAGGCTTATCTGACGCCAGACAAACAACTACAACTAACTCAATATTTCAAAAAAATGGCAACAAAGACCTAACTCCCTGCAAGAAAAATTCTGCAGGCCTTGGGCTTCATGTCATCTTGCATACTACTAATACCATTTGCAAAGCTGCATATGAGGAAATTACAGTGGTACCTAAAAAGCGTATGGTCTCATGACAGCCACAGCTTGTACACAATGATATTTCTCATCCCCTGCCTTCAACAAGAGTTTTTATGGTGGTCACAGGCATGTCACCTCAACAAGGGTCAGCCTTTCACCTTGCCCACAGCCAGGCAAACTATGACAACAGATGCGTCGGACTACGCCTGGGGGGCACACATGGCAGGACAGTGCGTTCAAGGCATATGGACTGCAGATCAAAGGAATTTGCACATCAATCAAAAAGAGATGCTAGCTGTACAGAATGCTCTGACAGCCTTCAAGAACCTATTACATCCAGGACAACTTACAATAAGGACGGACAACACCACAGTAATGTGGTACATAAACAAACAAGGGGGTACACACTCCTACCCTCTATGCAGGCAAGCAATGACCTTGTGGAACACAGCACTGGCTTACCAAGTTGCGTTACAAGCTCAATTCCTGCCAGGAAAAAAGAACACATTAGCAGACTACCTCAGCAGAAACATCATGGATCCCCACGAGTGGAAACTGGATCCACAAGTATTTGCAATGATAACTCAAAAATGGGGCCTCCCAGACCTAGACCTGTTTGCCAGCCCCCAAAACTATCAGCTAACAAAATTTTGTACAAGGACACTTCACCATCAAGCTTGGAAAGTGGACGCACCCTCATTCAGTTGGAAAAACCTGACAGTATATGCCTTCCCTCCATTGCCTCTTCTCACAAAGGTGCTTCTGAAAGTCAGAAAGGGGAGACCACGACTGATACTCATAGCTCAGAGTGGCCACACCAGCACTGGTACACACTATTAAGGAATATGGCCCAGGGCCCACCTTGGATTTTACCACAAATTGTCCATTTGCTCACACAGCAAAACAATCAGATTCTACACAGCCAGCTCAAAACCTTAAATTTGGCTGCATGACAAATCACCTAAGCATCCAGCCAGCTCCTCTTCCTCAAGCAGTTATGGATGTTATTCTGGAAGCTAGGAGGCCCAGCACCAGGAAGGCATACTCGGACAAATGGAAAAGGTTTTGCGCCTGGAACAAAGCCAAAGGCCAAAATGCCCTTCAGCCTCACATGCCTCAGATTCTACAGTATTTAACTGAAATGTTGCACAAAGGACTTTCTTTTTATTCCATTAAAATCCACGCATCAGCTATTTCAGCCCACTACAACACTGATCCACCCTTATTTTCACATCCACTTCTAAAGCAGTTCCTCAGGGGGGGCAAAAAACATTAGGCCCCCCAGGAGAGCACCTACACCAACATGGGACCTCAATTTTGTTCTGGAAAAACTTACGCTACCTCCCTTTGAACCAGCTTTCTCTGGCTGATCTAAAGTTTATATCATGGAAGACTGCCCTGCTGCTAGCAATAACTTCAGCCAGAAGAGTCTCAGAGCTGCATGCACTAATGGCAGTGGAACCTTTCCTCATTTTCCATCAAGGCAGAGTTTCTCTACGAACTAATCCTTCCTTCATGCCTAAGGTGGTATCCATTGTGGCTTTAAATCAAACCATCCACTTAACCACCTTCTTTCCGAATCCACAGAACAAAGAAGAAAGACTCCTGCATTCTTTGGACATACAGGCAACTTCGTTACTACTTGGATAAAACAAAGGTTTTCAGAAAATCTGACCTGCTCTTTGTATCCTATGCTACAGTTTCGCAAGGGAAGGCTATATCAAAACAGACCATTTCCAAATAGATAGGACATTGCATTCATTTTTGCTATACCCATCATGGAAAACCAGTTCCTGCTACCATAAGGCCCCAGTCTACCAGGGCAACAGCTACATCTACAGCCTTCCTCAGGGGGTTCCCAACCAAGGAGATTTTGGAAGCTGTAACTTGGAGTTCAGTACACACACCTTCACCAAACACTACCACTTACCACTTTACTCTAAGACTGGAGCTGGCTTCGCCACTGCAGTTCTGCAGGGCCTTCTAGCCTCTGCTAACCCTCTTTGACTCCTCCTCCCATCCTTAGCTTTGGGATTCTACCAAAGTGTGATGACTGCAGCAGGGTAACATGATGAACATAGTACAGTTTTGTACCTACCATAAATGTAGATGTTCGAGTGTACACCCTGCCGCAGTCCAGGTTACCCTCCCTGCATCTCCTCTGATCTAACTGACTAAATCTTTACAATACCTTCCTGATGTATTTGCTTATAGCTGTAGGGATGTTGTGTTTGTGCTAAATTTCTTAAATTGGTACTAATTACTGACCACCTTTTTGGGGGCACCTGACATGTGGGAAAAGAAATACTGAAGAAAATGGCGTTGGATGCATTATATATACCCCCTGGCGCACTGACGTCAGGGAAGAAGCGACAGCAACCGACGCCGGACCAAGACTTTGGAATTCAGGCTGACTGCAGGACTGCCTGACAAGATAACCCAAGTGTGATGACTGCAGCAGGGTGTACACTCGAACATCTACATTTATGGTAGGTACAAAACTGTACTTTTCCGACATCTTCACAGATATTGGCTTATTTTTTTCCTGTAGCAAATGTTCAGTGAGAATTTCCTGAGTGAAACAGAGTCACTGCTGACTATTTACATGGAGACAAGCTGTCTACAGTTGCAAGCAATTTTGCGAGTTCTGAGCATACTTTGCTGAGGGAAATGCAAAATCTAAAGGTAAAATGGCAAGCAGTTCAGTGCAAAATAATTTGAAATTATGGAGGTGAAGAAGGGATAGCAGCCTTTCTAACAGATTTAATATTTTAATCATTTAATAGAACAGTGTACAATTTAGTTTTATTTAAACACATCCTGTTCACATTTTCTTGGGGCAAAATGTCAAATGTTTTCTGAAAGCATACAAGCTGTATTTCACATCTGGAGGGGAATAGAAATGAGGAAAAAAAAAAACAAACGGCAATCGGTATAAATGATAACACAGGCTGTAAAATGTGTTTGAGCATGAGTAATCTTAATTTTAGGTTGGGTAATGCCTGTGGGTACAAATCTTGATTTTTTGGGGAGCAGTTGCTCCTATGTGGAGGGTTAAGCTTCATTTTTTGAAGCTGTGAAAAATTTTGTGTGCTTGTTCTGAATTAATAAGGGATTGGGGGTATTGTGAAAATGTATTCTTTTTTGTTTTGCGGGCTGTCTTTAAAATAAATACTCTTGAAGAATGTAACACAGGTTCAGAGAAGCAACTGTATAAAAGATCAACCTGCCAAACATTAGTATGTGTATATAACACAAAAGTTGGAAGTGTACATTAAAAAAAGTATTACATTATAAATAGGTGATAACAATAGCTTTTATCATAAAGGCTTTGCTGTCCATATTATCCTGGAATGTAAATGGTCTAATAGGTACTGACAGAAAAGGAAAGCTTGTTGAATTATATTAAGAAATGCAGAGTGCAAATAATGCTGTAGGAAACACATTTGGAAAGAAATGAGCATATTAATTTGACAAAGAAATTATTTCAGAATGGATATTCAGTAGACTATCAGGGACAGAGGAAAAGGGGAGTAAATATAGTAATTGCTAGAGGGGCCCCCAAAAGTGTTAGAAAAGGGGAAAATGGTAATGGTAGATTTGTGGTAGTAAACGGCTGTTGGTAAACGTGGAGGATGACTACACTGGCATGTATTTGTATTCCACCAAAGACTGCTGTTATGGTGCTTAAGAACATTTTGGGAGCAGCAGTTCCCTTTCAGCAGGGAATATTACTTTTGGTGCAGAGTGAAATTTGATTTGCAGCAGTGAAGATGCCTCATTGAGGCCTAGAAGGGAATATAACTAAAGAGAGTAGATTTCTGAAGAAAACTATGAAAATATTTGGTATGGAAGATGTGAATTCAGTAGTAGGAACTTGGACAGAATTTACGTTATTCCTCAAGGTGTACAATAGCTTTCACAGGAACATATGCATTTAATGGAAAGCTTTGACACGCAAGCAATCACCTTTTCAGATTATGCACTGATAAAAGCCAAGATAATTATACAGGATAATGAAGTAAAAATGAGACACTGGTGGTTTCCCTTCTTCCTGTTAAAAAGAGGAATTTGAGTAGTAGGTAGTGAAATTACTCTACTCAAAAGTTATTAGATAGGATAGAAATATCTTCCAAGGTATTAGTGAGTGGGATAAAAGTGAGTTTAAAAATAGGGTAGAAATAAAAGAAAGACATAAGGTTAAGAAGTAATAAGAATTAGAGGAGCTGGGAAAGGTGAAAATATTTCAGAATAAGGGGAATCTCTCAGAACAAGAAGAGGCAAAATGCAGAGTGCTAAAGAGAAAATAAGGGAGTATCTGGATAGTATGCATGAGTTTGGAAAGGTTGTTGTTGACAATTATTGATAAAAGTTTTTGTGTTCAGGCGTTATTAACACAATGAGTTGTACAACAGAAAGTCACCAAGCATAGAGAATCCAAAATAGGCAAAGATCCTTTAGAAATGTTAGAGCTGTTTTGGAAATTTTTTAAAATTTTCATAAAACAGAGAAATGTGGAAATCGAGAAAGAACATAAATAGAAGTACTTATGCAAGACTTAATTGTTGAGCGTCATCTACCTCTGACTTTGGTACAATTAACAGTTAAGATAAGAGGCGACGAGAGAAAAATGGTGATACAGAATCAGTCTTCAGAATAGTATCCAGGAACAGATGGTATTCCTGTGGAAGACTAGAAGTTAGGAGGGAAGAAAGTGGTAAGTATCTGGAAGATTTTGTTTAATGGTATTTAAAAGTAGGGAAAGCACCAACATCTTGGAAAAAAGGTTGTGGAGGCTATATTACCTAAAGACGGTAAGGGCAATGGTAGCATTTGTGTTCTATGATGAAATAATATGGTTAATTAGGAGGATACATGAAAGATTAGAGGCCAGAAATAAAGGGGGAAGGTTCCTCTCTAGTAAGTTGTGTTTGACCATTGGAATGAGGCAGAGGTTTCTGCTTTCTCCTTTATTTTCTTTATATTTAGAGCCATTGACAAAGAAAATAAGGGACTCAGAAATGCAAGGATACAATTGGTATGGTAATCAGAAAAAGTTGGCTTTATTTGCAAATTATATTTTGTACCTAATAAATCCAGAAAAAGAAATCTCAGTGGTGTGAAACATTTTGAGACCGTTTTAGGTCTTTTTGGTATATAAAATAAATGAAGATAAAGGATGTAGCCATAAATTATATATCCTCACGTGAATTGGTTTATCAATATCAGTATATATGGGAACAGTAAAATGAAGTATTTAGGAGTATGGATTAAAAAGGCCCCCGTTATGGCAGCTAAGAATATGTGTGGAGAAACTAAAAAGATAGTACAAAAAGGAGAATAAACCGAAAGGAGCACTCGACAGCCGTTTCCACAGTATAAAATATAGGTGTTTAATCCAAAACCACAGTAAAATCTAGCTGGGTATTCGGTCACAACAAAATATTAACGCTGACACACAACCAGTACGTTTTCGTTTACACACTTCATCAGATACAGCCATTTTGTTCAATTAATTCATTAAATACTCAATTCAAACTAGCTGGACCAATAAAATGTTAAAAACAATTACAAATTTGAGAATGAGAATTTAAAGATACATTACATAAATAAGTAAGTAAATACCATAAATTATGCTTAAAATGCTCAATGAAACTTTTGTAGGTGTCACCATAAATAAAATTCATATAATAAAACCTATCTAAGTATGAACCATCACAATCAATACTTAAATACTTAAAAGTAAAAGATACAAAAATGTTACAATAAAATATAAGTAAAATGTTGGTACTATAACTTAGCAGCTCTCAATTTTAAAACCGGGGTGATGGAGACAGTCTCATTTAAACCTGGCCATCTACTGGCTTCTAAAACCAGCTGCCAGTATAATTCACGATATTCTAACATGGTCTCCCATGGTCCACCCCTTTTATCAATAGAAACCTCATCAATCACAAAAAATGTAAAAGATGCAGATACACAAACCTGAACATGTTTACATAAGGCATTGTTGTTATTACCTTTCTTAACATCATAGAGGTGCTCGTATATCCTTCTCTTTAAGCACCTCTCCGTTTTACCCACATAAAATGCATCACATGTTTTGCACAAAACAATATACACAAGTCCCTTACTCTTACAATTGTTGTAGGATTTAGACAATAGTTCTACCCCTGCTGTTTATAAAAATTTCGGAGTTATTAGATATGCAAGGACACTGCTGACATGCTCCACACTTGTAGGTCCCAGTTTTTTTGGCAACAGGTTTAAAGGTTAAATGAAGGCAGGAATTCAGGCATTTATATAATGTTGAAATAATGATAGTTACAAACAAAAGATATGTGATGTATAATGTAAATAAATGGAAAAAATGTAAAAGTAAAAAAAAAAATTAAAAAGAGAGAGACTACTTCTTATAGGCATTTCTTACCTGAGAATGCATCTATAATATGCGTGATCACAGTAACCTGGTTCAAGTCTGTTGAGAGTACTTCATCAGTGCAGGGCTTCAGTGTTTACCTTCTGTTTAGAGCTGTCACACTAGATCAAGGCACTTAAGGCCAAAATGTCTGTATTTGTCAGCGTTGCTTCCACATTTGTTAGGATAACAACCCTGTCCTAGTTACTATGAGTAAACCCCCTTATGACATCATAGCCAACTCCAGGAAACCTTTTATGTCCCCCTTTGCATATACCTCCTACCGGATGAGCATGGAGTCCCTATATATCAAGCCTAGCACCATTCTCTTAGGGGGCTTCAACTACCCCTGTAGAATTAGAGAGACTTGTATGTCCCCTAATGTGTATGCCTAGAGATTTTTAGACTTCACTAAAATGAACAGTCTGGACCAGTTAGTCTGCACCCAAGTTTGGGGCAACAAAATTCTAGAGCTGGTCCTTGCCAGTATGGGACAGCTCTTTTTTGTGGTAGTTGTAACCACTTGCCTAATCAAATCTGACCATAAATCACTAACATTCACCATAAGAATAAAGCTGGAAGCATCTTCTAATATGTCAGTATTCAGACTATGCTAAGGATAGTCTGCTAAAACTGAATGATGATCTGGGTAAATTAAATATCTACTCCCATCCTGATGCGGAATCCTGTACTGCCAAATTCTACACTTTTGTAAATAGCTGCATCTCTGTCCCCTTCCAAAGTAAATACAATGCCAAATTTAAAATTAAACCCCTATGGTGGAAACCAAATATAAACCATCTCTACAACAAGAGAAGACTCATTACATGTAAAAGTAAATGTAACTCTCAATATGACAAAAACACCCTTGCTAAACTTACAAGGAACTCTGGTCCTTGATCAAATTGAAGACAAAGATAAAAATAGGTTCCCATGCAAAAGACAACCACAAAGCTTTCTATAAATATGCTAGAATCCTCAAGAACAGTGTCCATTACTGATCAGATCTAATAGTAACTGATATCATCTACTCAGTCATAGAGGACATAGTCAGTCTATTAGAAGAAACTTATCTCAAGTGTAGCCTCCCTCTTCCCTCCTTCAACATCCGAATGGAGAGATGAGAAATCAGCAAGCAAAGGAGAGTAGTATTGCTGGAAACTGAATTCATCCTCAAGTCTTTGGAAGTACCTTCATAAGGTGGGCCCTGTTTTTCACAAAATCTCACCAAGACAACACTGATATATAGACTGTATTTTAGATAGCATATATCATGGACAGAAGTAAAGATGTAAGGAATGATGTTTTAGGTAATAAAAACGAAAATACAAATGAGAATGTAAAAAGATTAATTATAGAGTTCAATACTTTAAATAAAGAAGTTAAACAGATATTTAAGAGGGAATGGGAGAGATTTTCTGCCATCACAGATCTGGAAGAGATTAAAAATATTATACCTCAAGTGACTTTTAGAAACCCTCCTAACATCAGGAAGAAAATAGAAGGAAATGGAAAATATAGAAAAATTGTGGAAAATAAGAAAGTGGGAACATTTAAGTGCGGGAGATGTGCACAATGTCCTTACATTATGAGCAAAGAAGAAATTTTTATTGAAAGTAGAAAGAGATTAATAAAAAGTAAGGGCA
The DNA here is from genome assembly GCF_019279795.1 of Protopterus annectens. Taxonomy (NCBI): domain Eukaryota; kingdom Metazoa; phylum Chordata; order Ceratodontiformes; family Protopteridae; genus Protopterus; species Protopterus annectens. The sequence goes on along the minus strand of NC_056751.1, from coordinate 59,888,451 downwards.
GATTTAATTGTAATACCCAAGGGGTAGTATATTTGGCAGTTTGTCAAAACTGCCAATCGTTTTACATTGGAAAAACAGAAAGAGTCTTTAAAAGACGTATATATGAGCACATATATGACATTGGAAGAAGGAAAGAAACCAATGCACTATATAGGCACTTTAAAAATTGTGTAGGAGCAAAATATTTATTTTTTGTATTGGAACAAGTACAACAGGATGTTAGGGGAGGTTTGTGGGAGGAGATATTAGAAAGCAGGGAATTGTGGTGGCAGGTTTACCTGGATGCATGTAAAAGACCTGGACTAAATGAGAATCTATCCATTGGACCCATTTTAAAGGTGAAAGCTAACAAAGTTTAAGTTACATTCACTGGGGTGTTTGTGCTTACATGATAATATTATATTACATGGAAACATTAATTTTAAATAATTTTACCAATTTTATTTATTTATTTATAAAATATATTTATTTATAAGTATTTATATATATGTTTTTATATAAAAAAAATTTTTATCATATTTAATAGATATATAAAATTGATGGTTTAGAATTATATAATGGTTATAAGAAAACTAAAGGTTGAAGTAATAGGTCATACAGGTTTTGGACACTAGAGGGAGCATTTTATTAAGGTTTTTAGTGTTTGCAGAATTTTGCACAGAAGTCTCTTCAGTACATATATTTTTATGGTTATATTATGAATGAATGAACTTTCCCAATGATTTTTAACATAATGTTTAATTATTCACATGAAAATTCAATATTCAATTTGTTAAATTCATTTTAAAGTATGGTATACACATGAGTTTCCTTTTTGAAATTCCTTTTTAGGAATTAATATTAATGAGACAAGAAAGGAAATCGACTGGTTAATTTGAATTAACGAGATGATATTTTATAGGTTAATTGATTGTTATTAAAGTATAAAAGCTGAAAGTTTTTTAAGTGGTTTTATCTGATGAAGTCCTAGAGAAAGGGACGAAAACGCATGTGATTTTGTTTAATAAAAGCGTTAAAGTACGTGGATGGTGTCACCTTCGTGTGTTGAACTGGAATTAGTATTGCATTCCGCTCTACGGCTTTTTTAGTTTGGATTGTTTGGTGATTGTTGAAAAGCCACACTACTCTTGGTTAAATGGACAGAAGTAGGCTGAAAAATGAAAAAGATAGCTGGGTGCACCAGTCCTATCCTCAAGACAATGGAACATTCATACAATGGGGCTAGGCCAGGCTCAGGGGGAGGACGCTTCCCACTGTTGTAGAAGGTAGTAGTAGTCCACAAAAACTTACAGGCCAAAAAAGAGGCATAAAAATGATCACATGGACTATTAAGGATAAGAAAGACATTATGTATTGTTACTATTATGCAAAAAGCTGAGAATTTCCAGACAGAAGATGTACAAAAAATTTGCGAGAAATTAGAGGAAAGAAAAATACTTGCACAAGAAAAACTGTTACAAAAAGGAGATGTAGGCAAAATGATGAAAGCTAGTAACCACAATAAAATCTTGCCTAGGACACCACGACGGAAACCCGCAGTCCAAGTAACACAGTTTATTGGTAGAAATAGCACAAAATAACGCTAACAATCCACAATGCGTTTTCGATCAACAATCTTCTTCAGCAAAAACTGAAACACTGAATAATGCTTCACTCCTGATTAAATACCCTGCCCTGTTGTCTGTCCAATTACAGAAATTGCTAATTAGTTTAAAAACATCAACTAATTTGAAGTACCAGTATGTAAAAAAATTTTGTTTTTAACTTAACACACTATATTTCAGTCAAATAGTTTTAAAATAAATTATTGTTTACATAGTTAGAATATGAAATGACTTAAACATATTCTGATTAAAAAACATGTATAGTGTTGTAAAATTTCACATTAAAACCACTTTGTTGTTTAAAAACCTTTTTAAACTGATTTCTTCCAAGTTATATGTATTGAATGTGATAAATGGTGACATCTGGTGGCTTTGTGATGTAAGTACAAGAGCTTTATAATTTTGCAGATCTAAGTTTTAGTACTGGCTTTATAGACAAATAATCATTCAAACCTGGAAATTTATTGGAATCCAGTACTATCTGCCAGTATAACTCTTTATATTCAAGTTTATCTTCCCATAATCCACCCCTAATATCCCTAGGTAAAGAGTCTAGCACAAAAAAAGAAAATTCTGCTTCTGGGCAAGAAACTTGATGTCTAAACAATGCATTTTTCACATTTTGTTTTTTAACTTCATATAAATGTTCGTAAATGCGACATCTTAGTTTCCTTTCTGTTTTTCCCACATAAAACGAGGTACAGAAATTACAGGTTGCAAGATATACAACACCATTGCTGTTGCAGTTAAATGTACCTCTGCTAATGAGTGTTCTATTCCTAGCTTCCAAAAAAATCTCCTTTTTGTTGTTAATCCTGGGGCATTGGGAACAAAACCCACATTTGTATGTCCCCACACCCTGGGTGCCAGTTTTCTTGTCTTTAGGGCCTCCAAATTCAGACATTTGTTTGAAATTGGTGTCCCTCCGATAAATAAATTTTAGTGGTCTTTGATTTTTGAAAGGTAAATCTGAAATTTGAACAAATCTTGACCATTCCTTAGATATAACTTGCCTAATAGGCCCTGAATCCCCCGTATAATCAAGTATGTACGCTGTATCTAAAGAAGTGGTTTCTTTGGAGCCCAAATCGTTGGTTGTACTAGAGATGTTCTGTCCTAGAATAGGGGCAAATCTTTTGTGCCTTTCTTGGACCACTTCGAGTAAGGCCTCATCAAGTAGTGGTCTTGGATAACCCCTATCCATTAACATGTTGGAAACATTGTTACTTTCACTTGAAAATTCTGAGTCGTCTGAGGTCATTCGACTGACCCTAACAAGTTGTCCCTTCACTATGTTTTTCTTTTGAAAATAAGGGTGAGAACTTTGGTAGTGAAGGTATGAATTTGAAAAGGTTTTCTTGCGATGTACACCTGAGGAAAATCCTGTAGCCTGCTTTTTAAGTATAATGTCCAAGTACACACATTGTTCCACATTTGCCTCAAATGTGAAATCCAAAAAGTTGGTAGTGTCTTTCAAATAATCCAAAAATTAATGGAATTTTTCCATTGTGTCTATCCAAAATATACATATGTCGTCCAGGCATCTCTTGTACAAACACCAGCATTGGGTGTATGGACTGTTCAAAATGTATAGTTTTTCCCAACTTTTCAAAACTATGTTGGCATATGTAGGGGCACATTTGGCACCCATGGCAACACCTTTCTTTTGTTTAAAAAATTCCCCTTGGAAGTACATGTAGTTGTTTTTTAAGATAGTTTCCATGAATAAAATACAATTTGTAAAATCAAGGTGTGACAAAGTGCCTTGGTTCAAAATCTCTTCTTCCAACCATAAAAGGCCTGTCTCGTGTGGGATGGAACCAAATAAATCCACTATGTCTAGGGTAATAAAAATAAGGTCCGGTGAAAATAATTCTGTTTTAACACTCCTTAGAAAGTCCCAAGAATCCTTAAGGACCGTGTCTCCAGTGTATGACAGGACCTTCAGTTTGTCATCTACAAATTTGGCTAGTGGTGTAGTGATAGACCCCTCAGCCGAAACTATTAACCTAAGTGGTGGATCTGTGGGATTCTTGTGAACCTTTGGTATTCCAAATACCGTCGGGATCCGAGGGTGTTGATTAAATAGAAAGTTGTGTTGGTCCTTACTGATGGAACCTTCCAATAGTAAGTCATCCAACATTATATGTATTTTGCTTTTAGCTATGTTCACCTCATTGATCGAGGCCTTAGAATATTTACTAGTGTCATGTAGGGATTCCCTCATCTTGGATTCATACAAAATGTGGTCCATTAGAACTGTCCCCCCTCCCTTGTCAGGATGCATCACCCTCAAATTCTCATTCTGTTTGATTTCATTTAATAGTTTTTTCTCTGTTTGTGATAGGTTAGGAATAACATAATGGTTTGTGATAGTATTCCTTAACTCTCTTTCCATTAAGTTGCCAAAATTCCTAAGTTGTGGGTGAAGCGGTGGATTAAAAACACTCTTCCTTTTGAGACCTGGGGTAGATGGTGTAGTTACTTCGGACCCATTGAATAATAAATATAAAATGTTAAGTTGTCAATCTCGCCTTCATTCTTGCTTGATGGGTTCGGAGCCGATCCCTCGGCTCCGACTCTGCACTTGCTAAGCTCGAGAGTCACTTTTACCAGCTCGAGGCAGCCCCATATCCCATGATGCAAGGCGGTAAGTACCCTGATCTCGTTTGCCGCTTCGCTTATGAGGTCCTCCTTTTACCAGCTCCTGGTAAGTGATTCACTACTTTGATATTTTAGCCCCTTTTTGCTAAAAACCCAAATTCCCTGTCTCTACTAATTTTTTTTAGTCAAACTTTACCCATCCCATCCCCCCCCTGTTAGGGTGTGTGTGTGTGTTTTTCTAGTAATACCTTTTTGGTATTTTATTTAATTTAATTCTTTGGCTGGTGTGTGTGTGTGTTGTGAAACACCATGTCAAAGGAGAGGGTCTCAGGCTTTAAGAAGTGTGACTCGTGCTGTCAGAAGATGTCTCTGACAGACGGTCACACTTCTTGCCTGTATTGCCTGGGGCCTCTTCACCTGCAGGACTCCTGTGCTATTTGTCATTCCTTCAGCCAGAGAGTCCTGCAGGAAAGACGAAACAAGCTGATACTTAGGGGCCTTCTTAAGCCGGAGGGCTCTCCGCTAAGTCGGCTCCATCTAAATCAGCCAAATCTTCCAAGGCCCAGGCTTCTGTGTCTAAGCCTGTGGCCTCGGCTCCGACTCGTTCTGAGTCGAGATCGGCCCGCTGGAGCCGATTCTGGCTTAACAGCCTTCGGCACCGATGGCTATCGGTGCCGATTCTGCATCGACCACTTCGGTGTCGGCTCCGATCGGTTCCGACCACCATGTGGCACAGGCATCGGTGTCGGCTCCGATCGGCTCCGACACCGTTACTTTTGTGGCTGTATCGGCTCCGGCTGGAGCCGATGCATCGAGGCTTCCTGTCGGCTCCGATAAGTCTTCGGCTCCGACAGGATCTATAGTTTCATCGGTTCCGATGGCTCATTCCAGGAAGAGGTCGAGGTCTCCTTCCTTGGAGCCGATACTTTCGGCTCCGGCTTCACCTCTCCTTTCGGAACGGAGCCATCGGAGCCGATCTTCAAGGTCATCCAGACTTTCAGACCATGACCTAGAGAGAGTGGTCAGCAGATTACTTAAGTCACAGGCACTGGCCCAAATGTTACATAGTCCGTCTCAACAGACGACTATTGGTCCACACCCCGTTTCAGTTCCTCCTTCAACTCTACCCCAGAGCTTGGAGTTGGAGTCTTCTGGAATGATTACTGCTACGGCTGGAGGACAGATACCCCCTTCTGTTCCTTCAGCCTCTACTCTTATCTCCTCTTCGAGACCTTCCTTAGAGGGATTCGGTGGTCGGGCTTCCATGGTCTCCTCCGAGGGGGTGAGTGGCATCGGACCCTTGTCCGAACCCGCTCTTCCCCTTGGAGCCTCGGCCTTGGTGAGCTCGGCTCTGACATCTGCCTCGGAGACTTCCCTTTCGGTGGTCCCTGGAGTTCCTAGTTCTTCGGAACGGGTTCTCTCGGACCTGCCTGGGAGGGGAGCATTCGAGGTGATGAAGAGTGTGCTGGCCACTGGTATCAGTCAGCAGTCTGTTCCCGTAGCTCCTCCCTCTATAGTGCCTGTTGACATCTCTGCCACTTCTCTTGCTAAAGGACCCAGAGATCCTCCGCCTCAGGTTTCCCCATTGGGAATTTCCCCCTCTTCCGAGGATTCTCCTGATCTTTCGGGAGATCCTCCTAGGAAGAGGACTTGTAAGAGGAAACATGTAGACTCCCCCGAGTCTGTCACTTCAGATACTGACTTTGATGAGTCAGAGGGATCCCCTAGATCCCCCTCTGAGGATGTCTCCTTCTCAGACATCCTAGAACTCCTTAAACAGAGGGGAAACTGGCCCACCAACAATCCTTCTGAGGATGAGTCAGTATACCTAGAGGCGTTTGGATCTCGGCCCTCCACCTCCTGGGTGTCTCCGCCTTTCGACCCCCTTATGCAGGTTATTGCCCGAAAGGCGTGGGCAGCTCCTGACTCTGTTGAGCCAGTCCCTAGGAGGCCTTCAAAATTTATCACTGCCCCGGGTGACAAGCAATTCCTCACTAAGGGTGTCCCCGCTGATGCCATGGTGGTGGCTGCGGCCACCAAGAAGGAACTTGCAGATCCTTCCGTACCCGTCCATCCTCCTAATAAGGACTCTAGGACCATGGATAGGCACGCTAAGCGGATGTTTTCCTCAGCGACCTTTGCTATGCTCGCTGAATTACCTATGTCACTTCACCAGACTCCAGAGGGATATCCTTAAGGAGCTGGGTGAAGTAGTACAGGATCCTACAGCTGCAGGAGCTCAAGAAAAGATTGCTTCGCAGCTAGGAACCCTTAATTCCATTGCAAACTCCTCCATGCGGCTAATATCATATGCTGCTGATGGAGCGAGTAGAGCCGCAGGTACAGGTGTGGCTCTTAGACGCCAAGCCTGGATGCGGCTATGTGACTTTGCAGATCCCTTCAAGGCGTCCTTCACAAATTCTCCCTTTGATGGGTCAGCTTTGTTTGGCCCTCAGGTGAAGGAAACTTTGACCAGGTGCGAACACGACGGCAAGACTCTTTCTGCTGTAGGAGTCCGTTTTTCCACCCCTTCTAGACCTTATCCCAAAGGACAGAAAGGTGGAAAAATGTGGTTCCGTAAATCCCAAGGAGTCACGCCGGATTCACGTGGTCAGTTTACCCCTAGAGGCAGAGGGGTAACAACAACAGACGCTCTAGAGGCAGAGGGGGTCCAAAACCAGGGAAACAGAGAGCCTCTCTCTGACAAGCCCTTTCAGCATCCCTGAGATGTTGCCCGGCTGTCCCTCCTTGGAGGCAGTCTGGGGAAGATTATCACTGTACCCAGAAGCCTGGCATTCCCTCACTCAAGACAGATGGGTACAGTCGATCATATCCAAGGGTTACATAATTCCTTTCGAGGAAAGTCCTTTCCCTCAAATTCCCTTCCAGATGTACCACCCGGTCTAAGGGAAATTGCAGAGTTAGAAGTCTCAAAGCTACTGCAAAAGAGCCATTCAGCCAGTTACAACAAACCATTCAGAGCCCGGAATCTACTCAAGGTTCTTTTTGGTCCCCAAAAAGACGGGAGACTGGAGACCAATATTGGATCTCAGCAGACTCAACAAGTCTGTGAGGAAGACAAGATTCCGAATGGTCACTCTTCAGTCAATTCTGCCCTTCTTACAGAAGGACAACTGGATGTGCTCAATAGATCTTCAGGATGCGTACTATCACATCAAAATTCACAGACGCTCCAGGAGATTTCTCCGCTTTCGGCTGGGGTCCAGTCATTTCCAGTAGAGAGCCCTGCCCTTTGGTCTCACTACAGCCCCCAGAGTGTTCACCAAATGCATGGCAGTGGTCACGGCTCACCTGAGACGTCTAGGATTCCAGGTGTTTCCGTATCTCGACGACTGGCTCCTGTCAGCCACCACCAGGCATCAGCTTATACAAGCCAGGGATTACACAATAAATCTTTGTTCTCATTTGGGCATCTCGATCAACTTCGAAAAGTCATCCTTATCGCCCTGCCAGTCTATTACCTTCATAGGCGCAAACTTAAACACTGTTCGGATGTCAGCTACCGTTACAGATCAAAGAGTTTCAGACATTCAGAGTCATGTCAGGATCATTCTGGCCAACAAGAAAGTACAGGCCAGAATGGTTCTAAAGGTATTAGGCCTCATGGCTGCGGCCATTACTCTTCTTCCCCTGGCTCGATTCTACATGCGCCTTCTTCAGTGGATGCTGTTCACACAGTGGTCATACTAACAACTTCCAATGCGTCACCAGATTCTGGTGACACAGACTTGCAAAGATCATCTTGCTTGGTGGATCACATCTCCTCAGGTTCACCAAGGCAGGTACTTTGTACCCCATCCCCGATAGCCACTGTCACCACGGATGCCTCCCTGATCGGGTGGGGGGGTCATTATCAGGGCAGGATGGTTCATGGGACGTGGCAGCCATTCGAGTACCATCTGCACATAAATGTCCTGGAGATGAGAGCAGTGCTTTTAACGTTGCAAGCCCTCAACGACTTTCTTCCCGTTGGGACAATTGCAGTCCACACAGACAACATGTCTGTAGTTTGGTATATCAACAAACAGGGCGGAACCAAGTCCTACCCTTGTGTCGAGAAGCGCTCAGACTATGGCAATGGGCGATCTCCTCTCATCGGTTTCTGGTAGCAACGCATATCCCTGGGAAAACCAACATTGTAGCGGACAGATTGAGCAGAGCTATTCTCATGCCTCACGAGTGGTCTCTCAAGCAATCTATAGCGGAAGAGATTTTTCTGGAATGGGGTCGTCCATGTTGCAATCTTTTGCTACTCCCCAAAACAGCAAATGTCCAGACTTCTTCTGCCTCTTCCCTCTATCAGGCCATCCCCCCAGAGACGCTCTGACCCAGGATTGGCCCCAGGGACTTCTTTATGCCTTCCCTCCATTTCCTCTGATCCCTCAGGTTATCCAGAAAGCTACCGTTTTGAGAGCCAAATTGATTCTCATTGCCCCTTACTGGCCTCGACAAGTTTGGTTCCCGTTCCTCCATCATCACCTTTTGGTGCAGCCGTGGCATCTGGACCCAGTGCCAGATCTTCTGATTCACTAATCGGGTCAGCTGCACCGGTCTATCCCTTCTCTCAACCTCACAGCATGGTTGCTCCACTTCCTTCCTTAGCCAGGCTTCCTTTGATCTCTAACCCAGTTAGAGACATCATAGTAGCTTCGCTAAAATCCTCTACCAGGAGGATTTATACAAGCAAATGGAAACGTTTCTCTTATTGGGCTAAGGCCAAGAATATTGATCCTTTTACTGCCCCTGTTCAGGCAGTCCTGGACTTCTTAGCAGAGATTTTTCACGCAGGCTCCTCTTCTTCCACAGTCAGAGTTCAATTGGCTGCTATTTCCACTTTTCATGTCTGAATAGCAGATCATAATATTATGTCCCATAGGCTCTGCAGAGCTTTCTTGAAAGGAATTTTCCTACTAAAGCCTCCAATCAGGAATCCTCCTCCTCAGTGGGATCTAAATTTAGTGCTGACATCCTTGATTCTTCCCCCCTTCGAGCCAGCTGTTTCTTGTTCCCTGAAATTTCTTTCTTGGAAAACGTTATTCCTAGTGGCTATTACATCGGCCAGGAGGGTGTCTGAACTTCATGCTCTTTCGGTTCGACCCCCCTATTTGGTTTTTCACAAAGACAGAGTATCTTTGAGAACTAACCAACCTTTTGCCTAAGGTCGCTTCAAAGAACAATTTGAATCAATCCATTGATCTCCCTGTATTTTTCCCAAACTATTCAGATAGAGCTGAACAAAAGCTACATTATCTTGATGTCCACCGTCAACTTAGATATTATTTGGACAGAACAAAAAAATTTAGAAAATCGGATCAACTTTTTGTTTCCTATGCAGATAATAAAAAAGGCTTTCCTGTTTCCAAAGTGACCTTGTCCAGATGGCTTTCTTCGGTCATCTCTGAAATTTATCTGCTCAGGGGAAAACAGCTGTGCTCAAAACCTAAAGCACATTCAACTAGGAGCTTAGCTACTTCTACAGCTTTTCAAGCTAGACTTCCTTTAGACACTATTTGTGCAGCGGCCACTTGGGCCACTCCTCACACTTTTGTTTCCCATTACAAATTGGACTTGGCCTCCAGGGACAGAGCCAGTTTTGGCTCTACAGTCCTCAAGAGTTTGTTCCATTGAGCCACCCAGGATAGAGGTGCTAGGGACGCGGTCCCATCAAGCAAGAATGAAGGCGAGATTGACAACTTAACATTAAGAAGTTATGTACCTACCATAACGTTCCATGTTAGTTGTCTTCTCTCGCCTTCTTTCTTGCACCTCCCTCCTTCCCCCTGGCCTGGACAGACCTTGTTATAAGAAACTGTTGTGCTGAAGACCATTCAGACCTGGTCCTTCTTCCATCTGTAAGTTTTCTTTCTTCCTTTGGGAAGTATTTTATGCTTGGTGCTATTGCCCTTTGTCATCAAACTAGATCTGGGTACTTACCGCCTTGCATCATGGGATATGGGGCTGCCTCGAGCTGGTAAAAGTGACTCTCGAGCTTAGCAAGTGCCGAGTCGGAGCCGAGGGATCGGCTCCGAACCCATCAAGCAAGAAAGAAGGCGAGAGAAGACAACTAACATGGAACGTTATGGTAGGTACATAACTTCTTATTTTGTTTTCTCAAGAATAGTTTCAAGTCTATGATGGATCTGGGAATACTGGCCTTCCTACTGGGAACAAATTTAAAACCTTTTGAAAATAATTCAAAGTGTTCAGGCTTTACCTCCAGGTTACTATAGTTGAAAATTTTGTAATTGAGTTCCCAGGTCTTCCCTTCTTGGAAGATGGCCACGTGATTGCCTATCTCCTGTTGTAACCCCTCTGGTTGTAGTAAACTCGATTCTGGTTGCGGATCCGATTGGATCGACGGGGGGGGGGGGGCCCTGACCTAAAGGGTATTCTTCTTCCTGAGGTTGGTTGTCTCCAAAATTGTCCCTATGGTCATAATTGGGGTTTGGTGAGAGACACCTCTCTTCCCTAGTGGTCCTGTAATCTTGCATCCCTGAATAAAACTTAGGTTTAGGGTATGCTACATTGTTCCTATATTCCTTCAGGTCCCTAGCCAGCTTGCCACACTTCCTGTTCATGTTAGTAATGCAGTCTAAGTCTATTTGCCCAAAAATGTCATAATACTGTTGTTTTTCCTTGTCTACTTTAAAAAGCAAATCATTAATTATCCTGTCGTTAGTGGTTTCCATTTCTTTTATCAAACAAGCCATAACCCTCTCGTTCTCTGTTAAAATGGCTTTGACAACTTCAAACCCACACTGAAAAACTGTCAAAAGCTTCAAATGCAAATGTGTGTTCATTAGTAACAACAGATTTATGGAAAATATTATGTAGACTAAGAAACCTTGGGCCTTTTGGAAAAAGAAGTGACTAAGGACCTGCGAAAATATAAAGAACAAAAGCTAGAGTATTTTGAAGGGTATAAAAAGAAAAATGGACCGGGGAAAGAAAGGGAGATCTGATATGGTACAATATTTACACATAGGACACCAAAAAGGTAAACAAACCAATGAATCCAAAAAGACGGTTCGCACCAGTTGCGGGCAGACCTTTTATTCAAAACAGTAGTAAAAGCTTGTAAGCGCTTTCGTCCCAAGTTTAAAACAATACCGGAACTTCATCAGACAAGCTAAAACTGCATTTAAATAAGGCAAGGCATATTGTATCATTTCCCCTTTACAAACTTAAAGGAAAATCATGCATTTACCCAAAGGCTATGGTTGTGGATACCAAATGTAAAAATGTTACATGTTACACAGTATAAACTTAAATTCCTAGTATAGTGTTTAAAAACATATAATAAGATATATTAGAACATATTAAACATTTCATAAATATTATACATACAATTAATTATACTGGTACTTCAAAGGGCGTAGAGTTAAGCACTCAAAACATACAAGTTCCTATGTAAAAAAGACTTCACATTAAAAGATGTATCAACATTTATCATACCCATTCGATCCTAACTAGTATACTTTCACATCTCTAAAGTATGTCATCATACTGAAATGGGCAAGACTGAAATTAAAAAAATAAATAAAATAAAACAAAATGCACTATGTTCAGGTCAGTGGGTCTAAATGTAAACTTGTGTATGCATGTATTCTAGGTTAATTCTAGGTTTATAGTCACATGAGTAGTTATAAAGCAATGAATATCCGCATTTGAAAACAAAGGGATGTCTCCTCTATTTAATGCCTTAAGCTTGAAAAGGCTAGATATAGATAAGTGATCATTTAAGCCTGGCCAGTGTGTGGAATCTAACCTGATCTGCCAAGATAATTTGGCTTTTTCTAACAAGTAAGGCCAGGCTCCTCCTCTTAATGAAGGAGATATGGTGTCCAACACAACAAACTTGAATTTGTTGTCAGTGTATTGATCAATGTGTTTTGCCAGAGCATTGACTACACAGTGGTTCCTAATGTTTTCGAAGGTGTTTGCCTACTCTACTTATAAGTTTCCGTTCCGTTTTGCCAATGTAAAAACATGGGCAAAACTCTCAAGAGGGCACAGTAAACTACCTTCTCGGAATTACAGTTGAATTTGTCATGCCGTTTATGGTGGTTTCATTTCCCTCTAATATGTAGGGGCAAAACTTACATGAACCACATTTGTGCATATAGCCAGCCTTATGTGGTTTATCTTGGTGTTCTAATAAGGATTTCATGTTCTGCCCTTTACAGAAAACATAAGTGGGTTTGTTCCCCAAAATGGCTCTCAAATCGGTTTCATTTATTAGCAGTTTCCAGTTCTTTTCTACGATGTTCTTAATAGAGTAGGCATCAACTGAAAAGGTAGTAAGAAAAGATTTAAACAAGCTAGTATAATTTGTCTGTGTTGTTGAAACAACTACATTTGAAGTAGATTCAGTCATTATACTCGTGGTGGAATTAGGAATGGAATGGTCCAGGAGGCGAGTAAAGTAGCCACTCTCTCGTTTAACCAGGACTTTATTTTTAATGTCAGCTAGGTTTTGTGGATAACCTCCTCTGAGAAACATGTTACACAAGTTGTCACATTCATCCAAAAAGGCCCCTTTTAGTGAGGTCATTCTGGCAGCTCTAACAAATTGGCCTTTCAAAACGCCCCTTTTCTGTGTAAAAGGGTGGCAGCTGGTAAACTGTAAGAAATTGTTAGAATATGTACTTTTGCGATAGAGCTTAGATATGAATCTCTTGTTCACTATATCTTTTTTAAGTAATACATCTAAATAGGCTATTTGTGTCTCACTGATGGTATGTGTATGTGTGAATCTTAAAAAAGAAGTTGAACTATTAATATATCCCAGAAAATGGTCAATCTGCTATTTAGGACTATCCCAAAGAATAAAAATGTCCAGAAAATGTGTACATGTGACAGAATGGAAGAAATGGGGATTTAATGAGATGTTTTTTCTCTCATTGTAACATTACAGTGTTGGCGTACATGCCCCCACATGCTGAACCCATGGTCACACCTTCATTATGGACATAATAGTTATTGTCAAATAAAATGAAGTTGTTTTTCAAAATTGTCCAATAACTGTTGTTTCTATCCTGACTTATCCCTTTGTCTGTCAAGTATTCACAAAACCATTGTGTCCCCACATCATGTGGGATAACAGTATAAAGGTCCCTAACATCCACTGTTATAAATGTGTAGTGCACTGTACTGAATTGATTTTCTTCAAAAAGTCCCAATAGTCGATGCAAAGTAGGGGTACAGATGTTAAAATACCCTTGATTTCCAAATCCAGAAATGTTGCCAATGGTTGGGTAATTGAACCCCTAGCATTGACGATGGGGCTTAACGGGGGTTGGTGTATGTCCTTGTGGATCTTAAGAATGCCAGATGTTGCGGAGGCATGTACGCCAATTGTAATGTTACAATGAGAGAAAAAAACATCTTATTAAATCTCCATTTTTTCCATTCTGTCACATGTAAACACATTTTCTGGATGACAAGTTTATTCTTTGGGATGGTCCTAAACAGCAGATTGCCCATTTTCTGGAATATATTAATAGTTCAACTTCTTTTTTAAGATTCACACACATCGTCAGTGAGACACAAATAGCCTATTTAGATGTATTACTTAGATATAGTCCACAAGAGATTCCTATCCGAGATCTATCGCAAAAGTACATACTCTAACAATTTCTTACACTTTACCAGTTGCCACCCTTTTACACAGAAAAGGGGCATTTTGAAAGGCCAATTTGTTAGAGCTGCCAGAATGACCTCACTAAAAGGGACCTTTTTGTGATGAATGTGACAAACTTGTGTAACATGTTTCTCAGAAGAGGTTATCCACAAAATCTAGTTGACAACATTAAAAATGAAGTCCTAGTTAAACGATAGTGGTTACTTTACTCCCCTTCTGGACACAGAAGTGCCCCATAGTGACCATTCCATTCCTAATTTTACCATGAGTATAATGACTGAATCTACTTCAAATGTAGTTGTTTCAATGACACAGACAAATTATACTAGCTTGTTTAAATCTTGTTTTCTTACTACCTTTTCAGTTGATGCCTACTCTATTAAGATCATCCTAGAAAAGAACTGGAAACTGCTAATAAATGAAACGGATTTGAGAGCCATTTTGGGGAACAAACCCACTTATGTTTTTTGTAAAGGGCAGAACATGAAATCCTTATTAGAACACCAAGATAAACCACATAAGGCTGGCTATATGCACAAATGTGGTTCATGTAATACATATTAGAGGGAAATTAAACCACCATAAACAGCATGACAAATTCAACTGTAATTACGAGAAAGTAGTTTACTGTACTCTCTTGAGAGTTTTGCCCATGTTTTTACATTGGCAAAACGGAACAGAAACTTAAAAGTAGAGTAGGCGAACACCTTCTAAACATTAGGGACCATTGTGTAGTCAATGCTCTGGCAAAACACACTAATCTATACATTGACCACAAATTCAGGTTTGTGTTGGACACCATATCTCCTTTAAGAGGAGGAGCCTGGCCTTACTTGTTAGAAAAAGCCAAATTATTTTGGCAGATCAGGTTAGATTCCACACACTGGCCAGGCTTAAATGATCACTTATCTATATCTAGCCTTTTAAAGCTTAAGGTGTTAAATAGAGGAGACATCCCTTTGTTCTCAAATGTGGATGTTCATTGCTTTATAACTATTCATGTGACTACAAACCTAGAATTAATTTAGAATGTATGCATACACAAGTTTACATCTAGACCCACTGACCTGAACATAGTGTATTTTGTGCAGTTTCATTTTGTTTCATTTTATTTTATTTTTTTATTTTCAGTCTTGCCCATTTCAGTATGATGACATACTTTAGCGATGTGAAAGTATACTAGTTAGGATCGAATGGGAATGATAAATGTTGATACATCTTTTAATTTGAAGTCTTTTTTACATAGGAACTTGTATGTTTTGAGTGCTTAACTCTGTGCCCTTTGAAGTACCAGTATAATTATATGTATATATTTATGAAATGTTTAATATGTTTTAAACACTATACTAGGAATTTAAGTTTATACTGTGCAACACATGTAACATTTTTACATTTGGTTTTCAGGACCATAGCCTTTGGGTAAATGCATGATTTCCCTTTAAGATTGTAGAGAGGAAATGATGTAATATGCCTTGCCTTATTTAAATGCAGTTTTAGCTCTTTTTAGCTTGTCTGATGAAGTTTCTGTGTTGCTTTAAACTTGGGACGAAAGCGCTTACAAGCTTTAACTACTGTTTTGAATAAAACGTTTGACTGCAACTGGTGCGAGCCATCTTTTTGGATTCATTTATACAAAGGAGAAAACCAAATTAATCAATACAAAAAAAGCAGACCCCAAAGATATTTGTAGAGAAATACAGGCAAAGGCATCCAAATATGGAAAATTTCATAATACAAAAAATAAGATCACAAAGCGGGAATGCAGAACAGAGATTAGTTTATAGGTTCATAGGATAATACTAGGCTATTGGCCCGGAAGCCTTTATAAGCCTAGCCAAGAATTTCGCCCGTGTTGCCTCAGTCAGCACGTTTCCCCTGTCCAGCAGGGACACAAGTGGGATCCCAGGGGTATATTTACTGTTTTCCATCTGGTTGTCCAGCTTCCTCTTAAAAAGGGCTAGAGAAGTACTCTGCTTTACATGGAGAGGGAGTCTTTGGGACACAAATCTATCCCGCTAACAAGTTCTGTTAATGTCACAGATCAAATTAAGGCCTTGCGTACGAGTTGCGCGAGTGGAGTTTGTCTTATGGATATGCAGCAACTCCCAACAAGGCTGGGTCTGAAATGGCCTTGTCTGCCTGACACAAGTCACCTCTGAGCAGTCTGTACGAGACTGAGTAGAGGGACAGGGCTTTTAGCCCATCTGTATAGGATAGGTGTTGGAGACCCTGGATTTTCCTGGACAGGAATCTCTGTGGTCTCTCCAACTGCTGCATGTGCTTGGCAAGGTACTTGCCGAAGGGGGGCATTGTACTCAATAATGGGTCTGATAAGGGAGGAGTACAGGGATGTTATGACCTCCTTGCTCCTGGATGAAATACCCTTATTTATGAGGTGGGCATGTAGAAAGCCTTCCGTACAACAGAGGCCATGTGGTGGTCAAAAGTCAGGTTGCTATCAACCTGGGTGCCCAAGTCCCTTACGACTGATTGCATGCTTAGTACGTTATTAATGTGATCATTTGTTGGGGTGACATTTTCTCCAAAGGGGATAATGATGCATTTCTTGGCATTCAGTTTGAGGCCATGTTTCTGGCAGCAGTCATTAGGTTGGGTAAGGCCCTCTTGGAGGATGTTCACAGCACTAGAAGAATTTAAGACTGCACCCAGCTTGCAGTCATTTACAAACTTGGTCAGCCACAGACCACTGTTTTTGGTTTGCACCTCAGAAAAGTTTATCCCAAACATTAGGGGTCCCAAGAGCAATCCTTGGGGTACATTGCACGTTACGGGTCTACTACTAGAGGTGGCTTCCCCTAATGAGTGGGTTCTATCAGTGAGCCAGTTGGCTACCCATCTGGTAGCATATGGATTGATGCCTAGCTGGGAGAGTTTATCTATTATGACCGAGTGGGGAATAGTGTCAAAGGCTTTGGCTAGGTCAAGGTAGGTGGTGTGCACAGTCTTCCCCACGTCCATGGCTTTGGTGACTGTTTCAAAGAAGTTGACCATGTTTAACAGGAATGATCTCCCATTGACAAAACCAAACTGCGTGGAGTCAAGCGTTTGGAGGTTGCCAATGTCCTTATGTATAAGGTCCATGATAATGCGTTCCATACCCTTGCATATCAGGCTAGTTAAGCTGATGGGCCTATAATTGCCTGGGTCAGTGGATACTCCACCTTTCTGTAGAGGGATGACAGTGGCTGTCCTCCATTCAGCTGGGATGAAGCCGGTGCAGTCCTCAGGCCTTGGTTGAATAGGGTGTCTAACAGACCTGAGAGCTCATGCCTGAGTTCATGGAGGATACAGCCAGGGATGTTATCGGGTCCCATGGAGACAGTATTTTCTGCCTTTGAGAGGGCATTAAGGACCTGCTCCCTGGTGATGAGGGGAGGAGGGCAGGTGCTGGGGATGTCCTGGTTTACTGATGCAGGGACAGGAGGGTGAAGTTTTCACTGAACCTGTCTGCCAGCAGGTTGGTTATATGTATGGCGTTAGAAGTTAAAAAAAAAATAGAAGCTGAAGTTATGGAATACTTGCGAAGTGAAGGAATTAGTGTAGAAAGTGTAACACAGATTATATCACAGCATAATGGAATGTGTCCCCCAGCAAAGGAGAAACAGGAGGAGCAGGAAACATCTAAAGAAGAAATATGTACATGGGAAAGAAAAAGAGATTTACTATGGTGCAGTATTTATACAAAGGAGAAAGCAAAACTAATCAATACAAAAAGAGCAGCACCAAAGTTATTTGAAGAGAAATACAGGCAGACATCTGGATATGGAAGAATAAATAAAAAAAGAAAAAGGAAAAGTAGAAAAGAGGATTAGTAATAGAGAAGTTAAAGAAATAGAAACTGAGGTTATGGATTACCTACAAAAAGAGGGATTTACTGTAGAAATTCTAACTCTGATAACACCACAGCTGGACAGAGCAGTGGATCCTCAAATTAAGGTGAAACCAGTGCAGCGGGAAACATCTGATCAGTTGCAATATGAAGATACTCTGGAGCCTTCCATAGGAAAGCAGTACAAAAGTTCACTTGGAGTTGCACAGCAGGGGAAGAATGGGAAACTGTGGCAAATCTGACTGTCAATGTTGTGGAGTGATGGGCCAGTGAATTCACATATGAATGAGCAACGGATTACATAAGACGAAACTGAAGAGAATGTGGCTCAGGAAGATGCTTTGGAACTTTCTGTAGAATGCCCGTAGGAAATGGACTACAAAGAATGTGCCTTCAGTTTAGAAGAAAATGATCCAAGAGAAGAGTTGCTTGATTTTAATAGAGTTGCGCTGATGTTTCATAAAATTAATTAATAATTAAGAGTGTTCATAGAAATTCATGCAATATAACAGAAGTAATTAGGATATATTGCTGTGCAGTTAAATTAATAACAGATAAAGTCTTACCACAAAAACGCAGGGCAGTAAGGGAAAGGAATGGGAGACATCAAATGCCATCATGGAAGTAACAAATATAGAAAATTATAAAACAATCAAGACAAGAAGTGTAACTTACAAAAGTACTGAAGAGGAACACATCAAGAAAAGTACTCAGAAAAATAGATGTGAAAATTCAGTGTGCAGTATCGGAACAGATGAGGATCTGTTATGTACTATCACAACACGACAGACCACGATGCTTTGCCACAGATGGTCTGCACCGGTCGCCCCTGGGATTCCGGATACTGGCTAAGGCTCTTGCTGCCCCTATAGTGCCTTTTTAGGCAGGGTTCAAATAAATTAACCACCATAACAGGAACAGGCAAGCAAAAACTGAGGGTAATGCTACAAGTCTAAATCTCAAAATGCACTCATTCGAGGCACTCCTTAAAATGGAGAACATTGATGTCTGTGCAGTGAATGAGACCTGGTTCAAGGCTCCAGAGAGCATCCCTGCAGTACCAGGGTGTAACTCGTACCACACTTTTTGGCCATGTAACCTGGACCAAAACACCAAAGGCGGAGGTGTGTCCATATTCATTAAGGATATCCACACCTCCAGGCTAGTTTCTCAGCGTAATGCATCCGAGGTTATCCAAGTGCAACTAACTCTGGGCAAAACTGCAATCCAAATTGTAGCTTGCTACAGATCCCCCACCATGCCCCAGGATTCCCACTCCTGTTTTCTTAATGTACTGGAAAATATTAGGGTTCAGCCAAACACCCTAATAATGGGTGACTTCAACTACCCCACCATTAACTGGGAAAACTTGTGTACCAACTCCTTAGCTCAACGCTTTCTGGAATTCATAAACTCCAATGCCCTAGATCAACTTATCCACACCCCCACCAAGGGCAACAATGTCCTACACCTAGTTATTACCAACATGAGTGACCGGTGTTCCACACCTGTAAGTCAACTCCTCGTTGGTCCAATCCGACCATAAGCTAATCACTCTTGATATCCACATCCCGCCCCCCCCATTAAGGAAACCACAGTAAAAAATTTCTCCAAAGCCAACTTCATGCTTCTTAAAACAGAAGTGGTGAATTTCATGACACCCATGCAGATGGACAATACAGTTACAACTGTTGAATCTTACACAAATGCACTCTATAAGCACTTACACGAGTGCATGGATTGTGCTATCCTAAACAAAACCAAGACACTATCCTCCAAAAAAAGGAAGCCAATCTGGTGGTCCCCTGCCATAAACAAACTGTACAACAGAAGGAAGAAACTGTTGCAAAAGAGAGTAAAAATCCCATGAGTGGAGGAGCTCCCTGATCAGCCTCAGTAAGAAGCTGAGATCCATTATAAGATCCTCCAAACTAGCTACGAAAACAAAATCGCCACTAATTCCAAGGTCAACCACAAAGCATTCTATAGCTATGTCAAGAATCTCAATGGCAACACCCAGATCTGCCCTTAGTTACAGCACAAAAGCACAGAAATTACAGAACCAACTGATATTGCCAACATCCTGGCAGATAGGTTCAGTGCTAACTTTACCCCCCTCTCACCCCCTAAAGGGCCCATATGTATACAGGAAGAATGCAGAGTCCCTGTAATCACAACTACACAGGTAAAAGCTGCACTCTCTAAAGCCAAAAACACAGCATCCATGGGACCAGACAACATCCCAGGCAGCATTTTACACGAACTTCAGAATGAACTGGCTCCCCACTTAAGCATCATGTTCAATAATAGCCTCGCATCAGGCTTTGTGCCCACTGAATGGTGCACAGCAACAGTTATCCTACTCCACAAAGGGGGAGCCACCACCGATCCCGGGAACTATCGACCTATTAGCCTGACGAGCCTGATCTGCAAAGCCACGGAATATATCATCATGGAACTCATAAACAAAGACATTGGTAACCTCCAAACTCTGGATCCCACCCAGTTCGGGTTTGTGAAAGGCAGATCATGCCTTCTGAACCTGATCGACTTCTTTGAGGCAGTCACCAAAGCTGTAGATGAGGGTAAGGTGGTTCACACAGCCTAGCTTGACCTCACCAAGGCTTTCAACACCATCCCCCATTCTGGAATTTTAGCTAAACTCACTAAACTAGGTATAAATCCCTACATCACAAGATGGGTTGCCAACTGGCTCACTGACAGAACCCACACTGTGAAAGTTGCAGACTCCAAATCTGACCTCAAAGCAGTGACAAGTGGAGTACCACAGGGTTCCGTCCTGGGACCTCTTCTGTTTGGTATCTACTTCTCTGAAGTACAGGCTAACACAGAAGGCCTCTGGCTAATGAAGTTTGCAGATGACTGCAAACTAGGAGCCATAGTCAAGTCCCCAAATGATATGGACATCCTACAGAAGGACCTCACTGTGACAGATGCCTGGTGTCAGGCATGGCCTCAAGCTTAATGCCAAAAAATGCATTGTCACCCTCTTTGGTAAAAACTCTGTACTCATGAACTACCACATAGGCAGCAATCTACTTAACACCGAATGCGTGATAAGAGACCTTGGGACCCAGGTGGACAGTAGTCTCTCCTTTGATAGTCACATTGCCACAGTAGGCAGGAAGTCCTTCTATATGGCACACTTCATCATAAAAGGGATCTCATGCAGGAAAAAAGAGGTCATTGTTCTCCTCTACTTGACAATCATTAGACCCATTACAGATAACAACTCCCCTTTTGGAATGTACCTCACAAGACATCTGCAGCAGCTGGAAAGGCCACAGAAGTACCTCACAAAGAGGATTACTGGCCTCAAACAAATGCCCTACACTGACCGCCTCAAAAAACTCCAGCTTTACTCCATAGCATATCGCCTACTCTGAAGTGATCTCTGTCTAACATATAAAGCTATGTCAAACCCAGAGCTGTTGGACATGCTACACCTAAAGAAATCCCAATCCGTCCGAGCTGCATGCTCTAGGGACCTAAACCTTGTTACCACAATAAACAGGACATGCTGGAGGGATATATTCCTGTCCCAGAGACTTCCCATACTCTGGTACAGACTACCTATCTATGTCAAGCAAAGTTCTTCATTAGCACTCTTCAAGAAAAATCTTGATGAGTGGATGGGCAATGGGAAATACACCCCGGGGATCACTTCTGTGTCTCTGCTCGACAGTGGCACAGGAAAATAACTTTCTTGGGTGGTGTAAGCCAGGGAACCTTGTTGGCTAGGCTTACGTAGGCCCTTGGACCAATAACCTATTACCTGAAATAATAAGCTAAAATTAGCACAATATGCAGATAAATATGAAGGAAAGTACAGAATAAGCAATTTATTGATCCAAAAAAGTTTTATAGAGAATAAGGAAACAAGGCAAAAGGAATTGAAACACCACCAAAAAAAAGAAGAAATAGATGCATTTTGGAGAAATATCTATGAAGGATCCAGTGGAACATAACAAAGATGCTGAATGGATAGAAGTAGTAAAAGAAAGAATAAGTTCAAATGTACAGGATATGAAATGGAATGAAGTAACGGCCAGAGAAATTGAAACAAAGTTAATAAAAGCTGCTCATTGGAAACCCCCAGGCCCAGATGCAGAACCTAACTTCTAGCTAAAATGTTAGCATCTTTATGATTTTAGCCAGAACTATTTATATGCACACCCTGAACAGATGCCAACCTGGTTAGGAACAGGAAAAATAGTACTCCTACTTAACAGCGAACCTGCAAGCCATCCTAAAAACTATAGACCAGTAACTTGCCTTCTGACGAAGTATAAACTCTACACTGGAATTGTTGCCGACAGAGTTTATAGCCATTTAGAAGAAAACTTGGGCAGTAGAATAGAGGTAATAAAAGAAAGTGATATGGAACAAATGATCATTTGTTAAGTAAAGTCATGATGGAGAACTGTAAAAAAGAAGTATGGCATGGATAGATTACAAAAAAGCATTTGACAGTGTCCCACATTCGGTGAAAAAGAGTGCTTAAAAATGTGTAAGATGCACCTACACTGATCGATTTACATTATAGTGACCACGAAACCGTGACAAACCACTTTGCAGTTAAGCCATAATAAAGGACAAATTATTCCACGTATAAAAATTCAAAGGGGGATATTCCAACGTGACTTTGTCATTGCTGCTCTTTTGTCTTGCCCTTAACTCATTAACTTTATATGTTAAGTAGACAGTTTGTCACTACAGTTTGGCTCCCAGAAAACAACGAAGTGTAAAGACTTCTCATCTTCTCTTTGTAGATAGTGTAAAACTGTATAGTTCATCAGATGAGGGATTGAAAGCACATCTGCAAGTGGTCAAAACTTTTTCAGATGATATAAGAAAGTAATTTGGTCTTGATAAATGTGCAAAAGCAACCTTTAAAGCAGGGAAGCTGTAGTACCAAGAAACATCAGCCTAGGACAGGAATGAGATATAAAAAAACTTGATCAAGAGGGAGTGTATAAATATTTGGGAACTGATGAAGGGTCAACAAGAAAACATGAACAAATTTGAATAAAACTTAGTACGGAATATTTTAGAAAACTAAAATTAATACTGAAAATAGCGCTGACATCTACTAACAAAGTCCAAGCTATAAACCAGTTTGCTATTCCTGTCCTAACTTAGTTTTGGAATGATTGATTGGCCTCAAAAAGTGTTGTATTGGTTGGACAGTAAAACAAAGAGGATGCTTCATGCTTATCAAATGATTTATAAAATTTGGTGTATACCAAGGACTATATATTTCTCGTTCTGAAGGAGGTATGGGCCTCCTCGAAATTGATTTACATGTATAGATCTG
This sequence comes from Protopterus annectens, assembly GCF_019279795.1. Taxonomy (NCBI): domain Eukaryota; kingdom Metazoa; phylum Chordata; order Ceratodontiformes; family Protopteridae; genus Protopterus; species Protopterus annectens. The sequence goes on along the minus strand of NC_056751.1, from coordinate 59,865,391 downwards.
CAATTGTAGGACTTATACATATCTGCTGACCTCACAAGACTCACACATAGTGAACGTTTTAAAACATGAGTAGAATAAGTCTAAGATGACGTCCCTGCTTAGTTTAGCAGAAGCATATTGATGTTAAGCGGGAATGGAAATCAAACCAGAAGTATAAAAAAAAAAATCAGGCAGCAACTGAATGTGCCAAAAACCAAAAAAAATATAAGGTGAAGGTTCACGATGAGAAGGCAAGAAATGTGGAAAATGCATAAATATAGTTATAAGTACAGAAAACACTTGGAGAAACCTCATGTTGACCAGGATCAAATGCAGGAATGGTAAAGTAGAGGCGAGTTTAAACCAAAAGATGAAAGGTTAATATTGGCATCCCTAGATAGTGGACTGTAAACACATTAGTTTACATGGAAGATGAGAGAAACAGACAGATTTAGATTTTGTAAAAGTGAATTGGAAACAGTCGCACATCTTGTTGCTGGTTGTGATATACTAATGGTAGAATGACTGTATACGGAAATGCATAATAATGTGGCAATTTTGTTGCATTTAGGATTGTGCAAACATTTTAATATTGAAGTAGCTGAAAAACATTTGAAACATGAGCCACAAAGCCTTATAGAAAATAATGAAGTTTATATCAAATGGGATCACCCATTACCAGCATTTCAAATAATAGATGCAGGAAAACCAGTTATAGTAGTCGATGAAAAGAAGACAAAAGTAACATTAATAATTTAAATTGCAATACCCGGTGACTACAGAGTGACACAAAGTCATAAAATACCAGGATTTGCAGGCAGAAATTAGGGCATTGTGGAAGAAGGGTACCCAGACAGTTCCAATAGTGGTAGGAGCAACAGATCTTATAAAAAAAAAAAGAATTTACAGTCTTAGATATGTTACTGCTACATGTAACTCCATATGAATTGCCGAAGGAGTCCATACTGGACACATTGTGGGTGCTGCGAAGAGCACTTCTGGCTAACTTGAAAGATTGCAAAAGTACTACTTTCATGAACTTTAATCACACTTTGACTTAGGAATGGGATCCATTCCTGTCGTATTAGAAACCCTAAAGACTTGGAGAAATTAAAAAGGGACAAGACATAGTCAGTCTATTAGAAGATAACGTTATCTAAAGCGTCAACCCCCCCCCCCTTAACATCCCCACTTCACATTCCCACATCTACACCCCCCAATCTCCCAGGAACAAGTCCTCAAGGCACTGTCCAAAACCAAGAACACTGCTTCTCTGGGGCTGGGTAACAGATTAGGATGCCTACTGGCTAGATTGAAACATGACTTTTCAACCCCCCACAGCTAGTATTAAACATCATACTCCAAAGAGACTGTGTGCCAGATTAATGAAGGACAGCAGCAGTCATACCCCTGCACAAGAGTAAGGTGTCAACTGACCCAGGTAATTATAGACACACAAGTCTAAGCAGCTTATCTGTAATGCTAAGGAGGAGATCAATATGGAGTTAATAAACAAGAACATAGGTAATGTATAAACCCTTGATCTAGGACAGTTCGGTTTTACAAGGGTAGATGCTGCCTACTCAGTCTGGTTGGCTTGTTTGAGAAGTTTACTGAAGCAGTGGATGAGGGAAAACCAGTTCAAACCGCATACCTAGATTTTGCTAAAGCATTTGACACCATTTCACATGCAGAAATTGTTAATTAACTCTCCCGTCTAAATGTTAATCCATATGTAATTTGATGGCTAGCAAACTGACTCACAAGTAGATTCCAGGAAATTGGGGTGGGTTGCTCCATCTCCTCTAAAAGACATGTCAGCAGTGGTGTACCAGAAGGCACTGTCCTTGGGCTAATCCTTTTTAGCATTTACTTCTTGAAGGTCAAAGATAATGTTAAGGGTGTGTGTCTGACCAAGTTTGCTGATGACTAAGCTAAATGCTGTTACAAATGCAAATAGCTGGCGTCGAAACCATGGACTAAAAGTAAACGTCAAAAATATGTATAATAGTATCCTTCTGAAAGCACAATGTCCCCTGCAACTATTAGATTGATAACACACCCCTGAAAAATCGATCAAGTAGTTCGGGACCTGGAAAGCTGTGTAAACAATGAACTGTCTATCAATCACCATATATCAACGGTTGAAAGAAAGACCTTTTTTTCATTGTACAGCTTATAGTAAAGGAATGGCACTCATGTCTAGGGATGCAATTATTTCACTGTATTCATCACTTATTAGGCCGATCATTAACTATATAATGCCTCCTTTGGTATGCACCGCTCTAAACGCTTGACACATCTCAGACTCCTGCAGTGTTTTCTCACCAACCAAATCCTATAAGAGCAACACTGATGGTCTCAAAGCCTTATCCCTATTCTTAGTATCATAGAGACTGCTCAGAGTTACCATCTGCATTGCATAAAGAGCCTCATGAAATCATATTCTGTTGAACCTACTGCACATCTGCAAGTCCAATGGTGGCATAAACACCTGCTCAAGAAATATTCGTTTGTTTTGCAACATTGATGATGATAATAATGATAATACCCATTTGTTAACCAGGGATGACCAGGGAGCAATGTCAGGTTAAGTGACTTGCTCATGCTCACACAGCAGGCAAGTGAGGGAATCAAACCTTGTACCACAGGAACTACAGCTCATAGCCTTAACTCTGTTGTCAGCTGCCAGACAACAGAACATGTTGGAGTGATAGATGCATCACAGAGAATTGAACTTCTTTTGAATAGTCTTCCTCTCTACGTAAAAGAAAGTACTTCTGTTACTCTGTTCAGACGTAATCTGGATCATACCTCTAAACTGTCCAGATTTTTGGTCTGTTTCCTCATAAAGTTGCAGTTTTTTGACAAATCATTGCCTAATCACTCAGGATTGAAATCTGCCAGTAATGGTAGAGATTCAAGTTTCAGACTTCAGACCCTTCAGAAAATTCATGTTAATGCAAAACCTATTGTTCTATTAACTTTCTAAGTTTGTCAGAGCAGTATTTAAAAATTGTCCCTAGTTTTTGGACCTTTGTCCCCCCATTATTTATGGCTTTGTCCATATTTCTTGCACTAAGAAGTTGAGAGGTATGATCTGGATGAATAGATGAGGAAACTGCAAACTCATCCCTGGATTAGCATCCTTGTCCTTTATAGAAGGGGTAATATGCAAGTTTTCACTCTACACTGGGTTTATTTTTATTTAAATTACAAATGTGGTTGGGGGATTTCACTGGAATGCATGGCTAGGCTTCTAAAGATCCTCAAGGGTCAATACCCTAATAAGTACCTATATATATATATATATATATATATATATATATATATATATATATATATATATATATATACATATATATATATATGTTGTTCCCAGGAATCTCCAGCATTATGGGTTGTCCCACTTAAAGAACAGTTGCATCATTTTTCACAGTGTTAGTGGATTACTTTTTGCTTTGACTTTCTGTGATTTTTAGCAGGCCTCTCATTACCCTGTTGCTCTGATGACTTGTTCTTGTAATTAATCTGGAAGGGCCCGCAAAATCTTATCCCTGAGTTTATTGACAGTATTTCTGGAATGACTGACTTTCTAGAATTTACGTATTCCATAGGAGTTGATGAAATGAACTTTTTGGATGTTAAAATCTGTAAGGACAAAACTAATAATAAATTTAAGTCTTTAATTTACAGAAAGCCAAACCCATTCAAATAGTTACCTCCATTTTTCTAGTTGTCACCCCTTCCATCAAAAAAGGAGTGTAGTGAAGGGGCAATTTGTCAGGGCTGCGAGAATGATCTCAGATACTGATTTTATTGAGGAATGTGACAATATCAGTAAAATGTTTCTGAGTAGAGGGTATCCTGACAGTCTTATTGTGGGGACGTTGCAGGAAGTTCAGGGCAAAAGGACCACTGGGCATTTTATGCCTTTGTTGGGTGGAGGCTTGATGGGTAGAACTAATAATGACATCATGAATACGGATTCCTCTGTTCACCCTAGAATTAACTTTTTGTTCACATACAGTGTGGACTTTAAATTTATAAGGGAAGTAGTGGCTAAGAATTGGAGCATCATACTAGAAGATAGAGCTCTAGTTAAGGTTTTGGGTACATATCCAAAATACACATATCGAAGGGGTATCAACCTCAAAAACCTTGTTGAAATGGTCGTAGATAAACCAAAAGATAAAATAAAGGGTATGCGAAAATGTGATATGTGCCCACAATGTAAATTTATTCACAATGAAAAGAAAGTGTACATTAACAGGAAAAATTATTTTATCAAGGGTAATTACAACTGTGATACACAGGGAGTTATATATGTAGCTTTATGTGAGAAATGTCCTTCTTTCTATATAGGCAAAACAGAGAGAAAAATAAAGAAAAGAATTTATGAACACCTGTATGCCATAGGTATGAAGGACCTCACAAATGCACTTGCTAGGCACATTTTAGATTTCCCTGATCATTGTTTTGCATTTTGTGTGCTGCACCAGGTTAGAAATGATATAAGAGGAGGACCATGGCAGTTGTATCTGGAAGAGCAAGAGTTATTTTGGCAAATTAGAACATGTGCTCATCTCCCCCCAGGGTTAAATGATTTTGCATCCATAAAGTGTGCGCTTAAACTTAAAAGCTCTTCTTAGGTAAATGCTATTTGGCAATTTGTATAGCATTTTATAGCAACTTTAATGTGAGACAGCTTTTCTTTGAATAATGTATTTATTTATTTTACTATCCTTAAGCATTCAGTTTTTTATGTTACTGTGTGGTTTTTTAATGTAGTTTGTAACTTTGTTGTATTATATACACTTTATATTTGTTTTTTTGTATGAATAGGTGTTTCTTGAGTAAACATTTGTTTTACACTGACTAACAAGATTAAGAAAGGAAGTTTTTATAATATGATGATTATAGGTGTAACCATTTTAAATTGATTCATGATAGTGATTGGTTTATTAATGATTAATTAATGTGAATTACTTTTTTATATAAAAACAGAGCTGTGTGGAGTGACTTTTGTCTGATGAAGGCTGGGCATTTGCTTAGCTGAAAGCGCTTATATATATATATGTGTGTGTGTGTGTGTGTGTGTGTGTGTGTGTGTGTGTGTGTGTGTGTTGTTCCCAGGAATCTCCAGCATTATGGGTTGTCCCACTTAAAGAACAGTTGCATCATTTTTCACAGTGTTAGTGGATTATTTTTTGCTTTGACTTTCTGTGATTTTTTAGAAGGCCTGTCATTGCCCTGTTGCTCTGATGACTTGTTCTTGTAATTAAAATGGCCATCCACTACTGTGGGCTGCTGCCAGCTGGCATAGAGTGTTAGGTGTAGTGTATGATAGAAGAATGTCAAAGAAGCTGAAAAGCGAATGTCAAAGAAGCTGAAAAGCAGGGTGTACAAGACAGTAGTGCAACCGGTACTACTGTGTGGTACAGAAACCTAGGCAGTAAAAGCAGAGTAGGTGAGGAAACTAGAGGTTATGGAAATGAAGTTCCTAAGAAGAGTGGTAGGATGTACACTGTGGGAACATACGAAGAAATGAGGACATAAGAGCAGAAGCCAGAGGAGCACCGATTGCAGAAAAGATCAAAGAGAAGAAATTATGATGGTTGTGCACATGCAGAAAAGCAGAAGACAGTCTGGTGAAGAAGAACTGGTACAGACAGGAAAAAGGTAGGAGGAAATTAAGGTCTCCAGCAAAGATGTAGATGGATTGTGTTAGAGAAGATTTGCAGCAGTCAGGAATGAGTGTCAAAGAAGGCAGGAGTGTGGCATTAAATCGAGAGAGAGGGTGACATTTAAGACTACACGCCGACCCCATGTTGAAAGTGGGAAAAAGTGGGTTGATTATGATGATGATTATCCACTACTGTATGTTTTTTCCAACAATGTCCACAGATTTGTCTAGTCTCCTGTAAAAAGTATTATTTGCTGCTTAGTATTCACACTCTTTACACTGCCTGAGAACATTTTATAATTAAAAAAAAAGATGAATCATTGCTGTAGGCTGTGCTGTAGCTGTTAGTAGTGTGTGCTGTCATCATTCCTTATAGGTCTATTTGCTGTCTTGCCAGTGTTTAAAATGTAGCCATTGTTGAGAAGACAGTCCCTGCAGATTGGAATGTATGTTCTGTTTGACAGTTTGTCTGCTATTGATGAGAAGACTGCTGAATAAGCACCTAATTATCCAGTGACCTTGCTAATCTACGGTAAAATGCTGCCTCACCTCTATGTTCATTTAGGAATCATAAATTTAAATCTGCTTTCATTAGTACCTTAACTACACTAATACAGCCTAAGCTATTCTGAAGGTGTGTATTTTTTTTCATTTGTAATCAGAGTTTTTACATTGTTACGATAAAAAAAATGTAAAAACTGTTTCTACAACACCCAGTGTTCTGACATTGTGTTTTTAATGAAATAATTAGCACTAGTTTTAAAGGGGTTAATTGTTTTTTATAACTGGTGACTTAACAGTTTCTGACTTTGTGGTGTTTACATACTTTCTGTCTAAATGGGCTTTCCCTTAACACTCTGGTTTCATTTCATCCTACTTATCAAAACTTGCTGTTTTAGTTGACTGCCTTTTGTAATTAATTTGCCCCTAACTTTGTACGAGTGGTGTCTTGAAATGGGCTAGTACTCCATCCATGGTGTATCTTGCTCTACATTCAGGGTTCTAAGATAGGTTCCAGTTTACTATGCTCTTGGACTGGATTAATTAGTATCTGATAGTTGGTGGGTACCTGTCCCGGTGGTGATGAGGGATGACGTCTTGATTACAGCCTGGGTGAGCCAGGTTTGATTAGCAGCTCAGGCACTTGACAGCACAGGAAGGGAGGAAAACATGCTGTCAGATGCATGCTATTCTGGCATGTTTCAGTGCATGGCCAGCTATGAAAAAGATGCCTTTTGGAATCTGCATATGAGTATCTTTATTATTACTTCCTTAATCATGCTACCTAGCTAAATAAGTAAATGTTAATGCCTCCTAAGTATGTTTGCTTGCTGTAGCACCCTAATGAATTCCCATGTAATCTGTATACCTGTCTGTACTTTGCTGTAATAGTAACCATTTTAAGTGTTTTAGAAAAATATGAATTAACAAAATCTTCAGAAGTAGAATAGTCATCAGAGACTACTGTAACTTTAGGGATGTCTGAGAAAACGTTTGCACTAGAAAAAAATTCTCTTGAGATGTAATTTTCTCCCAAAATTCCAAAAATCGGAGTGAATTACATGAAGTCTTGGAATATTGAACTGAACGTGTTATCATAAAAATTTTGCCAGAATAATTAGTAATAACAGGATCAAATGATGCTTCCTTTGTAAAGTCATGGCAACCAGTTGTACATGAAAACAGTGTATCTAAAGAAGAAAAAAAAACAAAACCTAAATGTGAATCAGAGAAAAGCGGTGTGGTTTCATTTTACTCTTGTAGTTAGTTATTATTGGTAAAACCAGCACTTTGCTGCTGTTGATAACATTGCCCATTTATTTCCCCTCTGAACGTGTTGAGGATAGTTTTCCCTCATTCAAATTATTAGGCAGACTTTTAATAGATTTTGGAGCAGAAGCCTAATTTTTTGATAAATCGTTGTCCAGAGAAGATGATAAATGATAAATTCTTGCCATCACTCACAGAACCATTGGAGCCTTAATATTAGCATCTGGTGCCTTCATTCACACCTGTCCTGTCCAAATGGTTCCTCCATTTCCATTAAAATGTTGTTTGTGCAGATTACTCATTTAATCCTTTTGCAGCTTTAGTTTTTGTGGTTAAACAGTTCTCTTTCAACATCTTTTAATTATTGGCCATATTCACTCATTTATTATTCAAGTCATTTATCCAAACTAGATGCAAGTTCTTGAAACAGTTCTCTGATATTTTCATTAAATTGTGTTGCTTTAATGTATCATCTCTCTGTAAGAATATGATCAGATTCTGTAATACATTTATGAAATGCATTGACCCAACTCAGCTTGAATATTCTACCATGTGCATCTGATTCATCAAATGGTAAAGTGGATGTTATAGATGCTCTTAATTCCTTCACTGTTATATTTAAAACATTTGTTTCTTCCAAGACAACATATTAAAATGCACATTAGTCTCTGTTGACAATTTCTCCAGTTTACTTAATGAAGAAAATTTTCTTTAGATATCTGTTACATTGCTTAAACAAAGCAAAAGGATCTCAAATTTTGTTAGTTCTTCCTAAGAATGAGAAATCAAAACAAGTCATGTCACTGATCTTTCCATGACCTTTAGCCAAAAAAAAAAAAAAAAATCATCCATAGTGTGCTGGTGGGTTCCTTGCTCACATCTGTATTTCTTTCAAATTTCTAGGGAAATTCCAACTCAAACCCAGGCTTTGCAAAATGCCAGAGTCCACATATATAACATAACTCAGACTGTAATAATAACAACAAAGTGCAGCAAAAAATTCTTTATTAAAACCTAGGGTTTCCATCACGACACACTTCCTATGGTTTCAGTATCACAGAAAAAAATCAAAGTTTATAGAAATCACTAATAACCATTAATTAAAAGCAAGCAATAAAAACATTTTATTTGAAATGGATCAAATCAGTGTTTTCTAGTTAAAAGCAAGAATAACACCATTAGGTCAGAAGTGTTTAAACTTCATTATCACTTGAGCTAGTTTTCGTTTTAGTAAAGTTTCCACTGTAATGTAATCACGAATACTTAAACCAACCTGCCAAAGAACAGCAGTCTTCCCATTATGGTTATCTCTAAATTGAATAGACCAAATTCATTAGAATGTCTAAGCAGTTTTTTGTTTCCTTTCACACCAGCGTGCTGGGAAAGCCTGTCTCAAAACAGACTATTTCTACTTTGATTTCTAAGGCAATTTCCTTTTGCTATCTCCTCAGGGGAAAACTCTTTCTTCCTCAGTTTAGGCCCACAGCACTAGTAGAGCAGTGGCTTCCTCTGGAGCCTTCTGTAAGGGTCTGGACACTGCTTCTGTCCTGGAAGCAGCTACCTGGTCCTCTACCCATACATTTACAAAACATTATAAGCTGAATTCTATCTCCAAATCCAGAGCAGGATTTGCTAGAGTGATCTTGCATGGCTTTGTGGAGATTTTTTGTGCTCCTACCCTTTTCTCATTCATGAGCTTTGGTATTCTCCCTCATGTTATGAATACTGCAAAATGAGAATAGGAGGACATAGAATAGTTGTGTAAAATCTTACCATAACCATAGATGTCCTCCTTTTCCATGTTGCAGTATTCGATCGCAACCTCCTTCCCCCTTGGTTCATGCTCTTCTTCGAATATTTCCTTTTTGCCTCCTATCCTTGGACTGGTGTTCTGACTGGGGCATTCAGTTCTGAGGATGGTACGTGCAGACGTCAGCTTGTGCAGTGTCGCACGTACCTTGCAGTAGCTTAAGTCTTTGATATACTGTCTGGATGTTCAGGTCACCTAGGCAGGGAACTCCCTTATGTTATGACTACTGTAACATGGAAAAGGACATCTGTGGTTATGGTAAGATTTTACATAACTATTCTTTCTTTTAAGAACAAAGCTCAAGTGGGAGTGGAGAAAGGGATTTTGCCACTATGGATGACTGCTAGTAAGGTATAGAAAATTGACATGTGGGGCCTACCATTTTCTGGAGGAAATAGGTAAAGGAGCTGAGGTGCTGGGAGCAAATAATTCAGGAGGGAAAGGTGATGGAGTGAGATGAGGCTAGGCAGAAGGTTGGACTGTGGGTTAGAGATTTCCTTCATTGTCAGTGATTAATACCAGAGTATAGGCAAAGAGAAAGGGACCAAGACCGGCTGTCATAAAGTTTTTAGTTGAGTTTAAAACAAATGCTGCAGTTATGAAATGGATAATTAACAACTGGCAGGGTGTATAAAATGATTCATGGTAACTGTAAGAGCCAATCATAGAAGGTTAGGAAAGATTAGGAAAAAGAGAATAGAAAGATAAAATAAAAAAGAACAATGGGAAGAAATCTGTAGGACTCCCAAGTATGCAATAACTCCTGAAAGTTTAGGATTGTTGCATGGATGTTTTTGCATAGATTATTTTTTATACCTCATGTAGGCTTCAGAGCAGATGATTTTTCCTCACGTTGATAGAAAATGTTGATTTGATGGGGGAGAGAGATTTGTGAGTTGGCATATTTTAAAAATTCTGTTTAAAGTACATTGACAGAAGTGTTGTGGGAGTAAATACTAGTAACTAAAGAAGTTAATCACTGGCCCTCTTCAAGAGAAATCTTGAGTGGATGGGAAATAGAAGATTCACCCTGGGGATCACACCAGTGGCTCTACTCGACAGAGGCAGTGGGAACTAAGGTTGGGTGGCATGATGCTAGGGTAATCCTATGGGCTAGGCTTGTAAGGGCTCCAGGGCCATTAGCCTAGTACACACTTATGAACTTCCTCTTGATGGTTTGCATTGTTGAAGTGTGAAGCATTATTGATAGGTCTCATTTCTCTTTGCTGATCTAGAGAACAAGTACTAGACTCCCAAGTGTTATCAGGTGTTTTGATGGTTAGGAGTGGCTTTGATAAAAGCATTCCAGTTTGAGTTAGCAGTGCAGATCCCTTCCACTTTCGTAGTAGCTAAAGAGCAGCTGAGTTGAAAACTGTTGCAGTCCTTCCCATGCTAGCATTTAGTTTTGAGATTCACTTCATGATATGAATAATGATACAAAAAAAAAGTGTTATGTAATTACAGAAGTGATCATTCAAGCATACATCAGTTCTGTCTTGCTAGGATGTTAATAGCATTTGTCAAGTAATTTTCTTTCACATAATCATGTAAGCTTTAGTAAGAAAAAGCCCATTTCACAACAAAAATATTGATGTTCATAAAGCAGATTGACCAAAGTATGCAACATCAGTACCAGAACATTGAAATACTTATTAATCTAAAATCCTAGTACAACAAGACACCCTAAACATTGTAGTTGGCATACAGTTACAGGGTTTCTGCTTCTTACAAGCCTTCTGACTTAAAATATATACACATTTTGAGTTTGCCTCTTCAGGGGTTGTGCTTATCACCTGCCTTCCAACATAATATATCCTTATTCTGAGTTTGTCATATACAGAACCAGTGGAATAATTGTGAAGTGTCATTTATATGGCTTTCAGGTCTTATTTCCATACCCTGCTAAGGAACTGAAAGCTGTGTACAATGCTTATCAGTAATAGAACTGTACTAAAGTCTCCCGTTTCCTTCCTACTGTCAAAAGCATGCATCACACTCGCTGTGCATACCTTTACTGTTTAACAGTGCCATGGTGACTGGAACTGCACCTGCACATTTTTCTTGGCCCATTGCTGATTGAATCTTAGGTAAGAATGTATACATGTAAAAATGGAAATTAACTAATCTCTGTTTATTTAGTCTCTGACAAGCCATGGAGGTAAGAAAAGTGGTGCAGCAACCAGAGTCTCGTACACTGCAAGTCTGTTTGAACAAAACTGTGTTCAGTAAGTTAAACTTGCAGCAATCCCATACTTTTCATATTATGATTTTTGGGGGTACATTTGAGTAGCTGTCTGCATTTGCAGCAGCTGTGTATGTTGAAAGGGCTATTATTTCCAGCTCATAAATAGGATCCAGTTAGAATTATGTGAGGTGACTTAGTGGACATCATTGGTACTGTTGTAATTCTACACAAAACCCTATAGATAAATCTTGTGTCAGGGTATTTGCACTGTTTATTTTATCCCGTTGTGTTGCAGACATGTATAATATTCCCTGTGTAATGCGCAGAGAAAATATGAGATGCTTTTATAAATCAGTTAAATTTATTACTTTGTCTTTTTCTTCACATGCCTGCTGAACATCAGCCCTTCAGTTACCTGGCTGGTTTGTTCATCCTACTATGTAAAAGAAGCAGTCTCAGAAGGCCATCACCCAGGAAACCACCACGTTTTTGCCGTTTTTTTTTTCCCATTCCCTGTCCTTAATGGTAGTTTGACACTGACGTTCCACAGGGAGAGTCCCACAGACACTTGCATGCTTCCTTGCGTATGCCAGTTTTTGCCAGGACATGTTACCACACTGTTTGATAGACCTGCACATTTGGGCACTCGTACTGCCAATAGTATGGTGCCGAGTGTCCAGATCTGATTGCTGCTGTAGACTGAGCTGCTGTCTATCCCTACAAGATGGTGTGTCAGTTTCCCCCCTCTGCTTAGACTACTGCATTACTCTAGGATGATTGTCAGTGTCAGGCCATAGCCATCTCTCTACCTCATAGCCAGCAAAACCACTTTAATAAATATAAGGAGTAAAATTAATGTTCCTTATGACAGCTAGTCTTTACCTTACAGATGCCAAGTACTTTTTCATGTTAAACTCCTATTTCATTTATTTTATTCTGAGCTCTGAACACACAAGTAGATGTAGTTTTTCTAAAAGCATGTATTGATATTTTCTTTCTTTGCACATATTAATGGGTAAGACTTTGAAAATTCTTAGTGCTCCTGCTTCAGTTTCCATGTAGCTGTATGTAAATAGTTTATATTTCACATTTAGTGCAGTCTTAATAACATCCTACTGCTTTTAATGAGCTTTATTTTTAGCATAGTATCATCATTCTGCCTGTGCCTTTTGTTGTTTGGTTGGCCTGAATCTTATTATTTACAGGTACATTGTGAGTGGTGAAGAAGTGCCACAGTGTGTGACAAGTTTGCATACATTGCTGCTGCAGTCTGATGGAAGATTTAGGGTGCAGACTACTGGATTACTCAGTTCTGTCTTTAAATGTGTACTAGAATACTGTTAGAGAGGAGATACTAGTAAAAGGCAGGTCATGTTTCTGGTTCTTTGTGTTTCTTGATGGTCTTCGTGTTTCACTGTTGCAGTCATCACATTTGGGTTATCTGCTTGCAGTAGCCATCAATCGGCCTGATTATCAAAGTCTTGGGTCCTGTGTCGGTTGCTGTCTCATCTTCCATTATGTCAGGTAGTCAGGGGTATAAAGCATGCAGCCGATGCCATTACATCAGTCTTTCTTGCCGTGCAGTGCCCGAAGCAGAAGCAGTTCGCAAGTGCCGGTCGGTAGACTCCTGAAATTTTCATTTTCGAGTTTCAGAACCAAAGTCTTCAACTAAAGCTAAGTACCCCATTGAGGAAACTTTTTCTTGCTCCAACCGATGTCAGTAAAAGTCAATAATTGTATTTCTTGTGGAAAGCAAATACCTCATAAAGATTTTCATTCGTACTGTATTCCTTGCTTAGGCCCTGAACACGACGTACCTCACAATCTGTTTTGTGCCTTATTTAAACAAAGACCTATTTGTCGTTGGTATATTTACGCTTCTAAATATTTTGGTACTCTGTTCAATTACCCAGCTATGGCTTTAATAAGCCACCTGACTACCGACATTCTGAAAAAATGCAAAGATAAAGACAGAGACAGGCCGCCTAGGTCCAAAGCTGCCGACGGCGCTTCTCCTAAGCTAGTTGCCAGTTCACCGGTACTCAGTGAGGCACTTTCACAGCCCCTGATACCCGCTACTTCAGATCCGCAGGCCTCTACTGAGACCCATTCAGAGTCCGGTATGCTGCGAGATGCTTCAACTGTGGAACATGCGGATGTCTCTGTCTTGGATGGGTCCGGAGCCGCTGTGCAGGCACTGGCTTCTGAGGGTGTATTCAGGCCTACTGACTTGCATATTAAATCAATGCCATCTTCTTCTTCAAGGCCTAAAACTCAATCCATGCCTAGAAAACTGACGTCCAGACTGCATGGTCAGGCCTCTATGCCTAAAAAACACATGATAAGAATGGCTTAAGACCTTATTACTTTAATCAGGGGAAGCCAGAAGCCAACCTTCCCCCTCTAAGAGACCTAGGACTGAATTTGCTTATGATTCTTCTGATCAGGATTCTGAAATTTCTGTTTCCTCTGATGACCAGGATTTACCCTCCTCTATCTATGAGGATCCTGATGCAGAGGACTCAATTCCCTCTTCTTCCCCTCCAGAGGATTTTTCTTTTGGTGAAACCTTGCATACTCTTAGGGAGCATTTTCGCAGAGAAAGCCAGGATTACTCTGATTCTAAAAAGAGGCTTAGGGATTTCTTGGATTTCTTACTCCTGGCCCAACACAGGCCTTTAGCTATCCCCCCTGTACTGGACATTGTTGATGATGCCTTTTCGGAATCTAGTTTGGCCCCTGACTCCTTATCTCCTGCTCCCAGAAAACCAGATAGATATTACAGGGTTCCTGACGCTCTCAAGTTCCTCTTTAAAAATCGTACTGCGGATCCTGAGACCATTTCACAGGGACCCAAGGGCATTAAGGCTACTACTCCCAAAAATTCTACACCCTCTGATAGAGACTCCAGGGCACTGGATAGATGGGGTAAGAAGGTATACACTTCTGCAGCCTTGGCCATTAGGGCCTTAAAACTGCCAGTTTCATATGTAAAAGTATCCGCAGCATATTATTGGATTGCTTAAACAGAAGATGATGTTGATTTCTGAGACTGCTGAAAATAAGGATTTACAGGATTTAATGCATTCTGCTGAACAAGTTGGAAAACATACTTTGCAGTGTGGTTTTGATTTGCTAGAGGCATCTTGCAGGTATGCTGTCACTGGGTCTGTACTTAGAAGGCATGCTTGGCTTAAGGAGCAATCTTTGCCAGATCATGTTAAAGCTAAATTACTGGATGCTCCCTTAAACCAAGACTGCCTGTTTGGCAACAAAGCAGAAGTACTTAAAAAGATGGAGGAAAAAGCTAAATCTATGCAAACTGTTAAAGATTTCATGCAAGTACAGCCTCCAAGATTTAGTAGGCATTGGCCCTCTTAAGAATTGGTCCTTTCCTGCCTCTTCCAGGCCTTCCCAGTCCAAACCCAGAACCAGCAGAACACCCAGGCTTCAGTCCCAAGGTACGCACAGGACTAAGCAGTTGGGGGCTCCCACTTCCAAAGCATGGAGTAGTAAGATTTCCCCCCTGTGGTAAACTGTCTCAATGACTTAACTTTAATACTTCCAAGCCCTTCTCAACTGACTGCTCCTTTAGGGGGAAAGATTGCTCTGCAGGCAAACAACTGGGAAATCATTACCCAGGACAAATGGGTTTTAAATGTAGTTTCCCAAGGATACAGATTCCACTTACACAATTTACCAACCCCGAACGGTTGGCCAGATCTACCCCCAGATCAGTGAGCAGAGGCTCAAAAGCAAGTTCTCTCTCTTTCTTTCTCTTAAGTATAAGGGCTATTCAGACTGTCCCAGAAGAGGAAAGGGGACAAGGTTTCTACTCAAGGCTTTTCCTGGTGCCCAGAAAAGAACTCCTGGCATCCTATCCTGGATCTCTCTATCCTAAACACTTTTTTGGTGATTCCGAAATTCAAGATGCTAACTCTTCACCAGTTGCTTCCTATGCTAGGCAAGGATGCCTGGTTGGCAACACTAGATTTAAAGGAAGTCTACCTGCACATCCCAATCAGGGAGTCTTGCAGAAGATACCTACGCTTCAAATCAGGCTGCATGCACTATCAATTCTTTGCACTGCCGTTTGGCTTATCTACTGTGCCCAGGGTATTCACAAAGTGCCTAGCTCCAGTCATTGCATTTTGCAGGCAAAGAATTATTCAAATATACCCATACCTGGACGATTGTCTAATTCAGGCAGAAAGCCAGGACATACTTTTGAATCATCTGGCGTTTGTACAGAAGGTGCTAACTTCTCTGGGGTACACCATAAACGAAAAGAAATCGCATCTTGTACCCTGCCAAGAAATTGTATTCCTGGGAGCAAGCTTGAACTCAGCTTCCCAGTTGGCTTTCCTCACGCCAGAGAAACAAGTTCATTTGACAGCATACTTCAAACTAATGGCCACAAAGACCCAGCTATCTGCAAGACAAATACTGCAAGCCTTGGGGTTCATGGCCTCCTGCATTCTCCTAATTCCATATGCAAGACAGCATATGAGGAAACTACAATGGTATCTAAAAAGCCTATGGTGTCAACATTCTCAGGATCTAGAAGCAGTGATTCCTATCATACCTTGCCTACAGTTAAGAGTTTGGTGGGCAGAGGCCTGCCACCAAAACAAGGGACTGCCATTCACTCTACCCCCTGCCGCCCAAACCCTAACAACAGACGCATCAGAGTATGCATGGGGGGCTCACAGGAAAGTGCATTCAGGGCAAATGGAACCCAAGTCAAATGCACCTGCATATCAATCAAAAAAATGTTAGCTGTACAGAATGCTCTGACAGCCTTCAAGGACCGTATTCTTCCAGGACAATTAACGGTAAAGACGGCTAACACCACTGTTATGTGGTACATAAACAAGCAGGGGGGAACCCGCTCATACCCTCTTTGCAGACTAGCCATGGCTTGTGGAACACAGCCTTGAGATACCAAGTGAACCTACAGGCTCAATTCCTGCCAGGAAAGCCAAATACACTGGCAGACTAACTAAGCAAAAATCTCATGGACCCACATGAGTGGAAACTGGAACCAAAGACATTCAACATGTTGATAAACAAATGGGGGGGAGCCCAGAGATGGACCTGTTTGCCTTCCCGCAGAACTACCAATTGGACAAATTCTGCACAAGGACTCCCCACAAACAAGCTTGGAAATTGGATGCCCTGTCCTTCACCTGGAACAATCTGTCAGTTTATGCCTTTCCTTCTCTGCATCTCCTCTCCAAGGTGCTATTAAAGATCAAACAGGACAAACCAAGGATGATACTGATCGCACCAGACTGGCCACGCCAACACTGGTACCCCCTCTTGCGCAGTGTGTCACTGCTGGCACCATGGCACCTGCCTCAGACCCCTACCCTGCTGTCCCAGCAGGAGGGCCAGATTCTCTACCCTCAGCTTCAAACCCTGAACCTGGCAGCCTGGCTGATTACCTGATCTCTCCGTTACCATCACTCAGTAAACAAGTGTTGGATATCATTCTGGAGGCAAGGAGGCCTATTACTAGAAAATCCTATGCTGAAAAATGGAAAAGATTCGGTTCCTGGAACCAAACTCAGGGGATGAGCACAGCAACACTCAATTTACCTCAGATTCTTCAGTACTTAACTGAGATGCTTCACAAGGGCCTTTCCTTTTTCTTCCATCAAAATTCATGCCTCAGCCATTTCAGCTCATTACAACACAGACCCACCCCTCTTCTCTCATCCACTGCTCAAGCAGTTCCTCAGAGGGGCCAAAAACTTAAGACCTCCCAGGAAAGCTCCATCTGCAGCCTGGGACCTTAACTTCCTCCTTTTCAGCCAGCTGCAACTGCAGAGTTAAAATTCCTTTCTTGGAAAACAGCTTTCCTTTTAGCAATCACTTCAGCAAGAATGGTGTCTGAATTACAGGCCCTTATGGCAGTGGAGCCTTTCATCTTTCATGCGGACAGGGTGTCCCTCAGGACCACAGTCCCTCCTTCATGCCCAAGGTAGTATCCAGTGTGGTGCTTAATCAGTCCATTCATTTGCCAACCTTCTTTTCTGATTCACAGAACAAAGGGGAACATATGCTGCACTCCTTAGACGCGCACAGACCACTTATATTTTACTTGGACAGTACTAAACCTCTCAGGAAATCTGAACCGCTGCTGGTGGCATTTGCTGCAGGGGCAGAGGGGAAGGCCATTTCAAACCAAACCATTTCTAAATGGATAGGCCATTGCATTAATTTCTGCTATAAGCACCATGGAAAACCTATCCCACAGGGGATAAGAACACATTCAACCAAGGCTGTCTCTACTTCTGCAGCCTTTCTCAGAGGTGTCCCTACCAGGGGCATCCTAGAAGCTGCTACCTGAGTTCTGTACATACTTTCACCATGCATTACCATTTGCCAATTTTCTCTACATCCAGAGCTGGCTTTGCCACTGCAGTCTTGCAGGGACTTAAAGCTGGTCCTAATGCTATCTAATTTCCTCCTCCCATCCTTCGCTTTGGGAATCTACCCAAATGTGATGACTGCAACAGTGAAACATGAAGAACAAAGTACAGTTGTGTACACTTACCATACATGTAGATGTTTGAGAGTATTCGCTGTTGCAGTCCTGGTTACCCTCCCTCCAGCACCCTGACTTCTTTTGGCTATACCTCTATTCCTTTTTAGTATGCTTAAACCTTTTTAGTGTATTTGCTTTTTTGTTGGAGGTGTAACCTTGTATATATATTTAATTGCCTCCCATTAGGGAGGCACCTGACATCTGGGGCAAGAATAACTGATGTAATGGCGTTGGCTGCATGCTTTATACCCCTGACTACCTGACGTCATGGAAGATGAGACCGCAACTGATGCAGGACCCAAGACTTTGATAATCATGCCGACTGAGGGCTACTGCAAGCAGATAACCCAAATGTGATGACTGCAACAGTGAATACACTCTAACATCTACATTTATGGTAAGTGTACACAAACTTGTAAAGACCCCCACAGATACACACACACGCACACACAGACACGCGTGCACACAGTGTTCCACATGCATGAATCAACACTTCTCTTACTGTTTTGTGTAATGTGCATTACATTCTCAGACATCAATGATATCAAAGTATCGGTGATATTAAAGAAAAGGTACAATGTGATCTGAATTGTTTTAGACCTTCAGGTGTTAATGTTTTTCATTAGATCAGCTTGTTTTTTCATCATTTTTGACATAATGGTTTATAACTGTGTTGTTTTTGAGAGACTGAAATCCGCTTCTTTTTCTGTCATGTAGGTGTAGATGTATGGTTCAGAGGTTGGTACTAGGCTATCGGTCCTAGGGCCTACACAAGCCTAGCCATAACAATTCCCTGGATATTTCTTCCCACAATATTTACTTTCCTGGACCCCTGTCTAGCAGGTGACTGACGTGATCCCCGGGGTGAATTTCCTATCTCCCATCCAGTCGTCAAGGTTCCTTTTGAAGAGGGCCAATGAGGTGCTCTGCTTGACATGTATGGGCAGTCTATTCCAGAGTATGGGGAGTCTCTGTGTCAGGAACCTATCCCTCCAGCATGTTTTGTTCATTGTGATGACAAGGTTTAGATCCCTGGAGCGTGTGGCTCTGAGGGATTGGGATTTCTTTAAGTGAAGCATGTCCAACAGCTCGGGGTTTGACATGGCCTTGTATGTTAAGCAGAGATCACCTCTGAGTAGACGATGTGCCACAGAGTATAGCTGGAGTTAGATCAGCATAGGGCATCTGCTTCAGGCCTGTGATTCTTTTAGTGAGGTATTTCTGCGGCCTTTCCAGCTGTTGCAGATGTTTTGAGGTACATACCAAACGGGGCGTTGTACTCTATAATGGTTCTAATGAGGGATGAGTGCAGTGGGACAATGACCTCCTTTTTTCTGGATGAAAGGCCCTTAGTGATGAGGTGTGCCACATAGAAGGATTTCCTGACTGTTGTGGCAATGTGGTTATCGAAAGTGAGACCACTGTCCACCTGCGTCCCTAAGTCTCTCATCACACTTTTCGTGTTTAGTGTACTGCCACCTATGTGGTAATTCATGGGTACATGGTTTTTCCCATAGGGGATAACTATACATTTCTTGGCATTAAGCTTGAGCCCATGGCTCTGTCATCAAGCATCTGTTTCTGTAAGGCCCTTTTGTAGAATATCCACATCATTTGGGGATTCAATAATGGCTCCCAGTTTGCAGTCATCTGCGAACTTTGTTAGCCAGAGACCCTTAGTATTGGCCGGTACTTCAGAGAAGTAGATGCGAAACAAGAGCGGCCCCAGGACTGAACCCTGAGGTATTCAACTTGTCACTTGTCTGGAGCTGGATTTGGAGTCGGCTACTTTTACAGTCTGGGTTCTGTCAGTAAGCCAGTTGACAACCCATCGAGTGACGTAGGGATTTATGCCCAGCGTAGTAAGTTTATCTATGATTCCAGAGTGGGGGATGGTGTTGAAGGCCTTGACTAGGTCCGAATAGGCTGTGTGGACCGCCTTACCCTCGTCCACAGCTCTGGAGACTGATTTGAAGAAGTCAGTCAGGTTCAGGAGACAAGATTGGCCCTTCACGAACCCAAACTGGGTGGGGTCCACTGTTTGAAGGTTGCCAATGTCTTTGTTTATAAGTTCCATGATGAGCCTGATCTGCAAGGGCATGGAACGCATTGTCAGACTGAAGGGATGGTATTTCCCGGGATCCAAGGTGGATCCCACCTTGTGGAGAGGGATAACTGTAGCTATGCACCACTCAATGGGCATGAAGCCTGAGGTGAGGCTATGATTAAACATGACATTTAGGTGAATTGCCAGTTCATTTTGTAGTACATGTAGTACACAGTCAGGGATGTCATCTGGTCCCATGGATGCTGTATTCTTAGCTTTGGGGAGTGCAGTTTCTACCTGTGTGGCCGTGATTACCGGATTTTGGCAATCTTTTGGTATTGAGATGGGCCCTTTAGGGGGTGAGAGGGGTGTGAAGGTGGCACTAAATCGATTTGCCAGGATATTGGCAATATCCTTGGGATCAGCATATTTAATGCCATTCTGTTGTAGCTCAGAGCAGATTTGAGCATTGCCATTTAGATTCTTGACATAGCTATAGAATGCTTTGTGGTTGTCTTTGGAATCTTTGGCGATTTTGTTTTCGTAACTAGCTTTGGAGGATTTTATGAGGGATCTCAGCTTCTTACTTAGGCTGGTAAGGGAGTTTTTTGCATTCTGGGATTAAATAAGCAGTATAGAAACTTTTAGGAGAGTCCAGGTATTGTAAGGTCCCTCAGATTAACTTTGCCAATCCACACACAATATATTTACTCGTATGTATTGCTGTGCACATTTTATTTGTGCATCAAAAGACAAATTATGGGTTTTACTTTGGGAGTACTTCAGGATAATTTTTTCCAGTTCTTCCACTGATATATTAATATGGCGTCTTCTGTTGAACTGGTGACCTGGTTTTCTGAGGGTTAATGCAGGAAATCAGATTGAATGGTCTATGGTAGGCTGTCTTACTTGGAGATGGGAATAAAATTCTGTCCTGGAGACCTGTAGTGTAGGCTGGAAAGAATCTCATTACATTAACTTATTTCTAGCTTTTTGGTTGGTAAGGATGTGATCAGAAATACATAGTGAAGTAAATGTGCACTCTGCTGGTGGCTTTCTGTGTATATGCATACAACGAGGATGTAGGATTAGTGAGAAACGGGTCTATATTATATCATCGAACGCCTAAAAAAGCGAACGCTGATTGATCGACCTAATTTAAACGAAAGCTTACAATTTCGAAGTGTCAGATCAGTGATTTTTTTCCCAGGGAAAAAATCGCTGATCCAAAACACATACACACAACACAAGCACACCAAACAAACAGAAATCCACACACATACACCTAAAATCTGATACCTAACCCTACACTAAACTATGCACACACCACTAACTACCCACTTACCTTAACCCAAACCCTAACCCTAAGGTCCGTCACTATCGCACACACACCTAACCCGAGCCCTAACCCTAACTCACCTAAATCACCCTAACACTCACATCCACACAATCGCACACTTACCTGAATCCGACCGGTAACTTTCCACCATAACACTGAAAATACCGAAGCAACAGAAACGGCCAACCGAATTCTTTCCCTAGGAAAAAATTCGAGTTTCTGCTGCTTTGATATTTTGCAATTTCGTGAAAATAAGTTCGATCAATCAGCGTTCGCTTTTTTAAGCATTCGAGGATATAATATAGACCCAGCTGACTTGCCCAGAGAGGGAGGACTTGTCCAATCACAAGATACATCTGACTGCTCTGCAGTAGTTGGAGAATGGGAATGAGAAGGGACAGTAGTCTGCCAGGTAATTGGAATGTGCCATGGGGAGCAAGCAACTAACATGGCACCAGACTGTACTGTTCTTGGACGGAGGCTAAGGCTCCTGCTGAGATTCCTTGAGAAAATACAGTGTTATGTAAAACAGTGTGACCTGCATTTTAACATGTCATACAGACATCTGCACTATAGTGCAGGGATCGCTACCTGAAGATCACTAACAGCATAAAGTTAAAGTTGTAGAAGAAAAAGACTTGACAGGTGTTGACTGCTGTACAATTCTGAACCTCCCACCCACCAAATTCCATTAGCATGACTCACTTTTTAGAGGACTGTATCAGCCTGACATCCTCTCCAAGGAAGGCAGGATAAGAAAAACAATTTAAAGTTTATTTTTCCAAATAGTGTATAAGGACTCTGGAACATGGCTTGACTATTTGAAGGTGTATTTAATAAGAATTTTAAAATGTGAAAGTACAATTGAATGCTAATTACATAACAGGTGGTGGGGATGGCGTTTGGACCACAAAAAACAGCTTTGTGTTAAAGTTAGCAGCCAGAACTCTCATTTGGCAGAAGAGGCATTTAAGACTCTATAAAAGATAGCATGTACACATGAGCAACATTGAACCTACTGGTGTGTTTTGTACCCTTGAGAAACATTGAATTTAACGTAAACATTTTTCAAAACTTGGTTTCAATGCATTGTACCCCTATACAGTGTAAATTGTTCTGTATCATTACATCTTTTATGTTTGATACGATGTGTTGTACTACTGTGTTGCATATCATTAAAATTAAGCTCTTTGCACATCTAATCTTTTTTTATAGCCTGTCTTTAAATGTGTACATTCAGGATAAAGCTTCACTTTGTGCTTTGGCTCTGCGTGGAATAATGAAGTATGGCTAAATGGAGACTGTTTGTTTTTTCAGGATATGTATAATATAGAGGATTATGATTAGTTCTGCAGTCATAAATAACTTATGTGTTTGAGACCTGGATGCCAAAAAGTTCACCTTGAGAGTTACGCTTGGTAAAAGTCATGACGAGAACACATAACTTCTTCACGATTGCAGACACGATTGTAATTCTTTGGAGTACATGGAGCTTAAACTGCACCATATGCTACTAATTACACAAAAAAAGGGTAGGAGCACAGTGTTTTACCAGTTGGAAAGTTGGTAAAGCACTGGCAAACAGCATTATGGACAAAAAAAAAAAAATATGGGGACAAAGGATCAGAATCAGGAAGAGTTTTTAACTATTGCTGTAATTTGTTTAAAAAGTTAATAGGGAAAAAAACAAGTTTTGTACCAACATGCATTTGTATTTTCTGAATAATTGGTAGCATATCTGGCATTCTATTGTCTGACTGCAGCCCACAGTGATTTACCAGAAAATGAAACTTTTTATGAGGGACAGGGCAAAAATATGCAGCAAAGTCAGGGATGTTCTGCATGGTCAGGGACAGTTGATAGGATCAGCAGGCAGAAATGAAGTGCTCCTCTTGGCAGAAGGTAAAACAAAATTTAAAAGCTGTTAGACGTGTTCTTTCACAGTTTCTGTGGCAGTGTGATGCTCTTAACTGCTTTTGAAAGCTGATTTACCTTCCATCGCTGTTCTTTTCCAGGCAGTACTGTCTGCTTTTAGTGCCTTACCAGAGACCTGATCTTCACAGTTGTCCTTAATGTGTTTTTTTAAGCACCTCTGAGTGCTTATAAGATTGGAACTCCAGTAAAAATGATTTAGGAATTTTGGAGCGGGCACTATAATTATACATTATATATATATATATATATATATATATATATATATATATATATATATATATATGTGTGTGTGGGCATGTATGTATGTATGTATATATATATATATATATATATATATGTGTGTGTGTATATATTCACACATATATGTGTGTGTGTGTATCTATCTATATATATATTATATATATATATATATATGTGTGTGTGTATATATATATATATATATATATATATATATATATATATATATATATATATATAAATATGGCTGTACACACGTATATGTATTTATCTGTTTCTGTTTAAAGTAGAAATGTTTATACTTATTGTAAATATATCTTCGTATGCATGTTTGTGTGTGTGTGTATATATATATATATATATATATATATATATATATATATATATATATATATATACAATAGCTATATATTTTTTGTAAAATATTTATACATATGCCCTAGGTTTAAGCGCTAAATGAAATATTCTTTTCTATAGATTTAGGCTTACGGAACAGCTTTCATCGTTTTTCATCTACTCATCCTGAAACAGACAGTACATTCAGATTTATTTCATTTTAGTTTGGTCAGTTACTATTTTTAGGATGTTTTTACTTGATTTTTTTATTGGTTTGGATATATTTTTGGGATGGATGAAGTGGTTTGGATTTTATTATTTTTTTTGTGGAAGAGTAAGGTAGTTTCATTTCTTGGAGAAAGACACTAATTTGAGATTTTCTTGTTAGGACATTAAGATTGTATTTTGAGGAGTTTAAATAGGCATTTTTTTTTAATTTGGGGTCCTGAGATTTAGAAGTTAGCTTGGATGGCACTATTTTGATAGGCGAGTTGTGCATTTAGGCTTTGGTTCTGGTTTTAGAGTTTAAAGGTCTTAGTCAGGTTAGTAAAGGAGTACTAATGTCTTTAATCAGTATCATCGATGCCAGACCACTTTTACGATATTGTTATTGTGGTTTGAAATCAGATGCGTTTCTAATTTTACTCTCTGGCAGTTGTATTTAGTCAGGTAGCTAGTTATTAGTTAGTTGCTTTAGTTATCTTTGGTATTTATGTTGTTTGGGAGAAAGGATGGGTTGGATTGCTTGTTTTAAATGTAATAGTTTATGTAATTTTAAAAGTGTGAATTTTTTTAATGCATTTCTTTTGTGGATCAGTGCTGTTGCACTGCATTGTGGCTGCTCAGTTCCTTCTTTTTAGGATTTGTTTTGTTTTCATATTTTCTTTAGATCTTTGTGGTTTTCTGCATATTTTACTGACTGGGAGCGTCACTTTCCTCTGTGAATTTGGATTTCCTTTAGGGTTTCATTATTATTCTGGCCTTCATTTTGCTTGACTTTCTTTGTAGGTTTGGCATATGTTATTAAAGTCATTTTTAAATATGTGTATGTGCTGTAGTGTATACATTATTGTTTATTTTAATTGTTTTTTATGTTTTGGTACTGCTTTCTGTACTTTACTGATATTATTTGATGAATACTTTTAGTAATGTCTCCTTTATTGTATTCTAATTGGATCCAGGAGTGTTGGCACTGGTAGATTAGTAATAAATTGTTGATGACATGGGTAGAGTGGTAAGAAATGCTTGAGTAGAATGGTGATAAAACACCTCTATAAAAAATTGATGTCAGAGCCATGGACTTAAACTAAATTCCAAGAAATGTATAATAGTGGCCTTTGGGAAGTTATCCACCCCTGGTAACTATTATATTGACAACACACCTCTTAGAGCTGACCCAGTAGTCAAGGACTTGGGGACACACACAGGCAGTGATCTAGCCTTTGACCATCACGTGTCTACAGTAGTGAGGAAGTCCTTCTATGTTGCGCAACTTATAAACAAATGTTTGACATCTAGGTCCAAGGAAGTCATTATTCCACTGAATCTGGCATTCATCAAAGCTATCATTGAGTAAAATTCCCACTTTGGTATGTACCTAACCAGGCATATCCAACAACTGGAACGTCCACAGAGGTTCCTCATTAAAAGAATACAGGGCATAAGTAACATGTCCTATGCAGATTGTCTCCAGGCCCTATCCCTGTATTCTGTCTCCTGCAGGCTGTTGAGGGGAGATCTATGTCTGGCATACAGGGCATTGTCAGACCGCACTCTGATAAGACCTCCTGCTTATCTGCAAAACAAACAGCACCAGAATTACCTGTTTTAAAGACTTGAACATTGCCTGTGATATAAGTAGGACCTGCTGGAGAGACAGGTATGTATCTCAGATACTGTGGAACAGGCTTTCCATCAGTGTGAACCAGAGTTCCTCCCTAACCCAAAGTGCAACTTGGACAACTTTATGGGGAACAGGAAATTCATCCCTGGTTTGACACCTGTGTCTCTAATGGACACAGGCATCCTGTAAGTGGTTCATCTCCTAAGCCCCTGCTTACTCTTATCAAGAGTACCAGAATTTGTCAGAGATTTGGGATGCATGGCTAGGCTTAAAAAAGTTCTTGTGGTCATTAGCCTAGTAAACACCTATGACTCTATAAAAATATTGTATACTCTACCTCAATTAAATATTTTTGTCACAACTGTTTTTTTTTTCATTCCCCATTGTTAGGGCATATATACATGCATGTTCACCCAAATATTCTTAAAACTGTACATGCAGATAATTTATTTATACATTGCATTTCTTTGGTTGCAGCTGGGAAGGGCTAACCTACCTGGTTGCCAAAGTAAATTAGAATGTCTTTCTGTTGTCTTTTGACAATTTATAAACATTAAAATCACGTGTTGTAGTTTGCTTTTTATTTATAGAATGCCTTCAGTTTTGTATAACATTAGAAACACTAATGGCTTGTTCTTTGTTGGGAAAATAAGGCAAAGGAAAAAGCAATGCTGTCTTTTTCCTTTAAGCATCTGGAACACATCTGACTTTGTAAACAGTTGTGCTTTAAGATACATAAAAAACAGTTTTTGCTAAATAACATACACTAAAACCACAGTATTCCATTTGTTTTATTCATGCCGTGTAAAGTCTTTCTTTCTTCAATATAGATTATCTTTTATCCTAGACAACTTCTGTATTACGATTCCGTACTCTTTCAATCATGGCTCTGACAGAACTTGACTCATTCTGCAAGTCTTTCACAGTTTTCTCTTTGGAACAACAGCCACAGTCAAGAATCTCGTAGAGAAAAGCCAGCACAGCCAAAGAAATGACTGTGATAATGAAAATAATTAGAATAACAAAGCAAGCTGTATTCCAGTTATCGTGGAAAGGGTAAATTTTTTGTACTTGGAAGCTGAGGTAGTTGTAGAAGGTCCCAGTGCTGTTTGTCCAATACCAAGGTTGACTGGAATTCAGAGCTGACATTTTATTAGCTTCTGTCAAAGTCAAGTCACGGTAACTGCAGCTCTGAAAACAAAGAATCCGTGTGTAAATGAGTGTGAAAATGTTTTATTTACAAATATATTACTTGTTTCTAAACAACTATGGATTAAGTTTTTGTTACAAAGAGTTCCTTAATTTCACTTCTGTACTTTGAAGTGCAGTTTTAAGTAATTTGTACTGTGGAAAAAAATCATACCATTTATGCACTTAGAATGTTTGCTTATGAGCTCTTGTCATGCCACTAAAATACAACATTTTGACATCTTGTCTTGTATTGGAAGTGATGTGATACACTCCCTGATAATTTGTGATAAAAAAGTGTAGATCATTTGGTGTTTGTTACACAGGTGGTCACATAATTAAAACACAGAGAGAGACACACACACTCACTGCATTTGGTGTGGTTTGAGATTATAGCATGTGCTGCTGTAAAAGATACATTTTAAATGGTAAATGATAGATGCTTACTGTGGCTGAACAATATAGCTTACACAGGAATGGTGATTGGTAAAAGTCACATTTGTTAAGTGATTAGAAAAAATGCATTCATCGCAAATTACATATCAGATGTTGAGAGCTGCCAAAGGTATAAGGGCATGTTTATTAAATTCAGCTTTCAGATTTTGAATAATCCAATCCATTCACTTTAATCAGCAAGGATAGTTATCACAGGCATTAGCACGACACTTAAAACTTATCTATTCTCTTTTGAATGCATGTCAGCCTAATCTTTTTTGACATTTTTTTTTGTTAGAATTTGTTATTGCACCTTCTCTGATTTCATGGCCTTTGACCCTGCCATTTTCCAGAGATTGGCTTGGTAAGGTAACTTCATTAGTGTTAGACTGCTATTTCTTGTTAGCCAGCATTTTCAGAGTTGGATTGTAGACTTCCCTGTAGTGTGTTTTTGAATTTTAGATGATTGTTATGTGGATTAGCAGAATGGGCAAATAGACTGGTTTCAAGAAGTATAACAAGTGAAGGCATAAAATTCACCTGTAGCACTATCATTCCCTGTACATATTTTGCCAAGGTCTTCAGCACCTTAAAGTGGACTTTAATATCAGCAAATGTTTTGAGCAGAGAGCTTTTAATGAAGGAAGAAATACGCTGATTTTGAATAGATTATCTCCTGAAGATGGCTCTGATGATTGTGATGATTTCTTGGTGTACAGATCCCTGAAAGAGGAAGAGAAGACCGACCGGGATTTGGAGCCACAGCTTCATTTTCTTAAATTTGGGAAAAAAGTTCTGCAACTTTAATTTTAGAGTTCTAAACTGTTCGGTTTATATCCTAATTGAGTAAGTATGAGAAACGTTTTGACATTAGTTTCCTCTTGTAAGGAAGAATTTGCATTGTGTAATTTAGATGTTCATCGTGCATACAGCTGCAGTCATAACAGATGGGGTTTTCCTGCCGTCAGGTGGGTCCTCGGTCGGACGAATTCCAAAGTCTAGGTCCGGCGTCGGATGTCGTCGCTTCTTCCCTGACGTCAGTGCGACAGGGGTATAAAAGAACCAGCCGACGCCATTTTCTTCAGTCTTTCTTGCCTCGCGGTGCCCGAAGCAGAAGCAGTTCGCAAGTGCCGGTCGGCCAGCTCCTGAGATTATGAATATTTTTCAACCGAAGTCTTCTTGAAAGCTAAGTACCCGTTGAAACTTTTCTTGCCTCAGACCGATGTCAGACAAAGTTAATAATTGCATTTCATGTGGGAAGCAAATACCGCATAAGGATTTTCATTCCCTCTGCGTTCCTTGCTTAAGCCCAGACCACGACGTCTCGGCCTGTCGTTTTTGTGCTACATTCAACAGACGCACTATTAAGCGTCGGGCGGAGTTTGCCCAACACTGTTTTGGCAAAAAGTTTAATTACATTATGTCGTCGGATACTCCGACTCCAGTTTTGAGTAAAAGACACAAAGATAAGGAGTTTTGAGTAAAAGACGCAAAGATAAGGACCGACATACGAGGTCCGCGACTTATACCGACACCATGCTAAAGCCGACTACAGGTGCTCCGGTTCTCAGCGAGGCACCTACGCAGCCCCTGACTACCGATAACACTTCATTGGTGGTGTCTTCTGTGCCCGAGGTCGCAGGCTCTTCGGCCCACACCCCGACTACAGATACCGAAGCCACTCTTGCCGGGGAAACTCAGAGTTTAGACAGGCCTGTCACCTCTCAAGGTGTCTTCAGGCCTTCTTCTTCTTTTACCATCAAGGCTTTCACTAAGTCTAAAGCAGCCATGCATACTAAAAGACAAGCTCCACAGGGCCCCTCTCAAGGCCCCATGCCTAAAAAGCAGATGCTCAAAATGGCTGAGGATTTGATTACTCTTATCAGGGGTTCTCAACCCCCCCCCCCGGACAAAAGGCCCAGAGTGGAGGAAGAATCCCCTTCCTCGGACCAGGCCTCCATTATTTCAGAACATTCTGAAGACCAGGAACATTCATACTCCCCTTTTGAAGATTCTGATGCAGAGGAGTCCATTCCCTCTGTCTCCCCCCATGAGGATTACTCCTTTGGGGGAAACCTTACATACCTTGAGGGAACACTTCCACTGGGAAGGCCAAGAGTACTCAGACTCCAAGAAAAGGCTTAGGGATTTCCTCTTGCTCCCTCAGCACAGGCCTCTGGCTATACCTTCTGTCTTAGACATACTAGATGATGTGTATTCGGAGGCCTGCCTCAACCCAGATTCTTTACCTCCAGCTCCAGTCAAGCCTGACAGGTATTACCGGGTTCCTGATTCACACCAATTCCTATACAAAAGCCATGCGGCTGACCCAGAAACTATTTCACAGGGTCCCAAGGGAATTAAGGCCTCCACTGCTAAAAATCCATTACCTTCAGAGAGAGATTCCAGAGCTTTAGAAAGGTGGGGGAAAAAGGTATACACCTCGGCCACCTTAACCATGAGGACATTAAACTGTCAGTTCCATATGTTAAAGTACCAACAGTTTCTGTTATCACAGTTGAAAAGGAAAATGTTGCAACCTGAACAACCAGACTTGGAGTTGCAGGATTTGTTTCATAGTGCAGAGCAAGTGGGTAAACATACCTTGCAATGTGGTTTTGATGCTTTAGAGGCCTCATGTAGAGCTGCTGTTACAGGATCAGTCATACGTAGACATGCTTGGCTCAAAGAGCAAACCTTACCAGATCATGTCAAAGCTAAATTACTAGATGCACCTCTTCAAAAAGCTGTATTGTTTGGTGTTAAAGCTGAGGAGGTATTAAAGAAAATGGAGGAAAAGGCAAAATCAATGCAAACAGTGAAAGATTTCCTACAGGTACAACCTCCACGTTTAAGTAGAAATTGCCCTTCAAAAAATTGGTCCTTTCCAGCCACGGACAGACCCCAAAGAGGTAGATACAGGCGCCCGAGGGGTAGAGGGCAATCTCAAGGATCGTTTAGAGGCAGACAATGGCAAGCACCTACACAAAGAGGTGGTGAGGATATTTCACAGCCATTCAGAAAGCAGAACCAATGACTTTCCCCTTTGCATGCCAAGCAAGGCTCAAATGGCAGCGCCTTTAGACGGAAAACTGGCATTATTTTCGAAAAATTGGCATATTGTCACAAAAGACAAATGGATCCTGGACATTATAGACAGAGGCTACAGATTCCACTTTCACACCCTTCCAAAAATGAGAGGCATGCCAAACCTGCCACACAATCAAAGGGCAGAGGCACAAAAACAAATTTCAGATCTCATGGACATGAAAGCTATTCAAGAGGTACCTGCAAAAGGACAGGGTCAAGGTTTTTATTCCAGACTATTCCTGGTACCAAGGAAGGGCAAAGATTTTAGACCTATTTTGGACCTATCCATCCTAAACACATTTTTACTCGTGCCAAAATTCAAGATGCTCACATTACAGCAGCTTCTTCCCATGCTGGGCAAGGAGTCTTGGCTGGTAACATTGGACCTCAAGGAGGCATACCTGCATGTCCCAATCAGACAAGATTGCAGAAGATGCCTCAGATTTCTTGCAGGTTCAACCCATTATCAATTCTCTGCATTGCCCTTTGGCTTATCTACTGCGCCCAGAGTGTTCACGAAATGCCTGGCATCAGTAATTGCCTACTGCAGACTTCAAGGGATACAAATATACCTATATTTGGACGACTGCCTGATCCAAGCGGACAGCAAGCACATACTTCTGAAACATCTGGCATTTGTAATAATGTTGTTGAACTCTCTGGGATACACAGTCAGCAAAAAGAAATCAAGGCTAATACCCTCTCAAACAATAATTTTCCTGGGTGCCAGCTTGAATACAAATACCCAGATGGCCTACCTCACGCCAGAGAAACAAGGGCAACTAACTCAATACTTCAGAAAACTGGCAACTTTCACCAGGCTGACTGCAAGAAAAATCCTGCAGGCTCTGGGATTCATGGCATCTTGCATCCTGCTAATCCCATGTGCAAAGCTGCATATGAGGAAACTTCAATGGTACTTAAAAAACCTATGGTCTCAACACAGCCACAGTTTGGAAACGATACCACTGATTCCATGTCTTCAAAAGGAATTTCTGTGGTGGGCTCAAGCATGCCAAAGAAACACTGGTCTCCCATTCTGCAAGCCTCAAGCAAATCAAGTCATCACAACAGATGCCTCGGACTACGCCTGGGGGGCGCACATGACAGATCGGTGCATTCAGGGCAAATGGTCCCAAAAAGAAAAGCACCTACACATCAATCAAAAGGAAATGCTAGCAGTAATAAATGCTATTATGGCTTTCAAAGACCTACTGCATCCAGGCCAGGTATTGATAAGGACAGACAACACCACAGTAATGTGGTACATAAACAGGGAGGAACCCATTCATACCCCCTATGCAGGCTAGCCATGTCTCTTTGGAACATGGCTCTGTAACTACAAATCGAACTTCAAGCACAGTACCTGCCAGGCAAGGAAAACACGCTGGCAGACAACCTAAGCAGAAATTTGACAGATCCACACAAATGGAAGTTGCATCCTCAAGTTTTTACAAAGATAATTCAAGCATGAGGAAGGCCAGACATAGATCTCTTTGCCTCCCACAGAAATCACCAATTGACAAAATTCTGCTCAAGGACCTTTCATCCACAGGCCTGGAAAGTGGACGCACTCTCTTTCAGTTGGACAACAATGACAGTTTATGCCTTTCCAAATCTTCCTCTGCTGCCCAAAGTTCTATTAAAAACCAGGGCAGACAGACCAAAGATGATTCTCATTGCTCCAGACTGGCCAAGACAACACTGGTACCCACTCCTGAGGAGCCTGACACATTCCCCACCATGGATCCTGCCTCTAATGCCTCTTCTACTGACTCAGCACAACTTCAAAACTCTTCACAGTCAGCTGAAAACACTCAATCTAGCCGCATGGAAGATTCCTTAAAATCACAACAGACCCTACTCTCCAAGGAGGTGCAGGATGTCATTTTGGAGGCCAGAAGGCCTTCTACTGGAAAAGCCTACTCCGCAAAATGGAAACGGTTTTGTGCCTGGAATCAGAAAAAGGGTCAGAATCCTGGAATACTGAATTTACCTCAAATATTACAGTACCTAGCTGAGATGCTAAGCAGTGGACTTTCAATCTCCTCCATCAAAATCCATGCCTCAGCCATTTCTGCGGAATACAACACTGATCCTCCTTTATTCTCTCACCCTCTCTTAAGACAGTTCCTCAGAGGGGCTAAGAATATAAAACCCCCCAGGAAACCACCAGTACCTGCTTGGGACCTCAATTTCATTCTAGAAAAACTGACCTTGCCTCCCTTTGAGCCAGCTGCTTCAACAGAACTGCAATATTTGTCCTGGAAAACGGCCTTCCTTCTGGCCATCACCTCAGCTCACAGGGTTTCGGAACTACAAGCCCTCATGGCTGTGCAGCCTTTCATCATTTTCCATCAGGACAGAGTTTCCTTACGAACCAATCCTTCCTTTATGCCAAAGGTAGTATCCAGGGTAGCCTTTAACCAGGCTATCCACTTACCTACCTTTTACCCTAATCCTCAAAACAAAGGGGAGAGACTACTACATTCCTTGGACATTCACAGACAGCTACGTTATTATTTGGACAAAACAAAGCCTTTCAGAAAATCAGAGCAACTCTTTGTGTCCTATGCTACAGGAGCTCAAGGGAAGCCTATTTCCAAACAGACAATCTCAAAATGGATAGCCCACTGCATACGCTTTTGTTACTCTTTTCATGGTAAAACTGTACCTGCAGGCATCGGATCTCACAAGGGCCACAGCTACCTCTGCAGCTTTCCTCAGGGGGGTTCCTACCAAAGATATTTTGGAAGCAGCCACTTGAGTTCTGTACATACTTTCTCCAAGCACTATCACCTACCATTATACTCCAAATCTAGAGCAGGCTTTGCCACTGCAGTCTTGCAGGGCATCCTGGCTCCTCCTAGTTCCACCTAGTGCCTACCACCCCTTTTTTAGCTTTGGGATTCTACCCATCTGTTATGACTGCAGCTGTATGCACGATGAACATAGTACAGTTTTGTAATTACCATAAATGTAGATGTTCGAGTGCTAATACAGCTGCAGTCTAGGTTTCCCTCCCTCCTTCCCCTCTTGGGACAGGCCTAATGGCTAACAACTCCTCATACAACCTGATTGGGGTATTCTTTTATGGTGTATTTGCTTGCAACTACTGTTTTTTGATTATATTGCATTGCATTATTACATAAGTTTATGTATTGCCTTCCTTCTGGGGGCACCTGACATCTGGGGCAAGAAAAACTGAAGAAAATGGCGTCAGCTGGTTCTTTTATACCCCTGTCGCACTGACGTCAGGGAAGAAGCGACGACATCCGACACCGGACCTAGACTTTGGAATTCGGCCGACCGAGGACCCGCCTGAGGGCAGGAAAACCCCATCTGTTATGACTGCAGCTGTATTAGCACTCGAACATCTACATTTATGGTAGGTACAAAACTGTACTTTTCTTCTTCTTCTCAACTCACTACTTATTTAGAATCTTTTTATGATTCTGTAGATACTACTTCAGGGTTGCTGCCATTGGAACTGTGTTAAAGGAAAACTCCACTCTAGAACTAAAGAAGCAGTCCTTTTATAAAAGGTATATAGAAGATGACAGTGACTCACACAAATCCCATTATATGTCAGTAGCGTGGGAATTCACAGTTATTTCCTTATGTCTGGCATGAGCCATACAAAGTATTATGGGAAAGAGAAAGGGTTCAGGAAGAACAAGATCACGTTGATAGATCAAGCCCCATCAGTAACCATGTTGTGAAAGACAGGCTAAAATTACAAATAAAGCACTTAGAATAATTTTGATGTGTTAAAATAGGTCAGGAAACAGAGAGTAAAAAACAAAAGAAAAAAAAACTGATTTTTTTTAATTCTAGGGTGGAGTTTTCCTGTAAGGAGGATGTCCTTCATGGATGCATCTGCAGTCATAACAAATGGGTTGTCCTGTCGTCAGGCAGCCCTTCGGTCGGCCGGATTCCAAAGTCTGGGTCCGGCTTCGGCTGATGTCGCACTTCACCCGACGTCATCTCTGCTGGTCTTCGGGTATAAAGGCATCAGCCGACGCCATTTTCCTCTGTCTTTCTTGCCGCGTGGCGCCCGAAGCAGAAGCTGTTCGCAAGTGCCGGTCGGTCAGATCCAGAGATTACTACTACCGAATACTACTTCGAAGACTTCTAAAAAGCTAAGTACCCCGTTGGGGACTCTTTCTTGCCTCAGCCGATGTCAGAAAAAGTCAATAACTGTTTAACTTGTGGGAAACAAATACCTCATAAAGATTTCCACTCTTACTGTCTGCCTTGCTTAGGCCCAGACCACGACGTAGCAGCCTGTTCGGCCTGTGCTTCCTTCAACCGACGAACGCTTAGGCGTCGGTCGGAGTTTGCTGAACAGTTTTTCGGCTCAGATTTTGCGTACATTATGCCGTCGGATCCTCCGAATACCCAAATTGTTAAAAAACGCAAAGAAAAAGACCGACACTCGCGGTCCGCGGTTTCGGCCGAAACCACGGTTAAGCAAGCCGCGAGTGTCTCGGTTTCGTCCGAAACCGAGAAATCCGGTCAATCTTCAGCCGAATCCATGACTACTACTGAGGCTCCTGCTACCTTAGTTGAATTGGCCTCAGAAATTTTACCTACAACTGTGGTTCCTAGTGATTTATCAGACACCATCCCTTTGGATGTCTCTACACCAGCACGTGGTGCTGCTAGGCCTCCTGCAGCCATGTCTATTAAGGCCTTTGCCAGGGCTAAAGCAGCCAAATCTGTTAAATCAGTGCCTGTTAAGCCCCCCTCACACAGGCCCACTTCAAGTTCACAAATGCTTACTCTGGCAGAAGATTTAATATCCTTAATTAGGGGATCCCAATCTCACCCAGACAGGGCCTCTCAGCCCCAGAAAAGAGACCTAGAGCAGAGCCCCCGAGCCAGTGTCCTCTGATGATTCTGCGGATGACTCAGACATTACAGACCAGCCAGAGGCTCCTTTTTCTACTTATGAAGATTCCGATGCTGAAGAATCCATTCCAGCTGCCTCTCCACCAGAGGAATTTTCCTGTGGGAAACCTTACATGCCATGAGAGAACAATTCCAATGGCAGGGACAAGATTTCTCAGATTCAAGAAAAAGGCTTAGGACTTTTCTGCACTTACCACAACATAGGCCCTTAGCTATACCTCCTGTACTGCCTGTTGTGGACGATGCATTTAATGATGTTTGCACTGCTCCTGATTCTTTACCTCCAGCCCCTGCCAAACCAGATAGATTTTACAGGGTGCCAGACACTCATCACCACCTATACAAGGCCCCACTTGCAGATCCCGAAACTATATCCCAGGGGCCTAAGGCAGTAGCCTCGACCACAGCAAAAAAACCCTATTCTGAAAGGGAATCCAGGTCCTTAGAGAGATGGGGGAAAAAAGTTTACACCTCTGCTACTCTCTCAGCTAGAGCTTTAAACTGTCAGTTTCATATGATCCAATACCAAGAGTTTATGCTTGATCAGTTAACTAAAAAACTGTCCTCTGATGAATCCTTAGATAAGAAATATGTATTAGAAATGGTGAATAACATCCAACAGGTTAGTAACCATTCCTTAAAATGTGGCTATGATGCACTGGAGGCTTCATTTAGATCAGCCATGACTGGCACAGTGATAAGAAGGCATGCATGGTTGAAAGAACAGGTCTTACCGGATCATGTTAAAGCAAAGCTGTTAGATGCTCCTATGGATAAGGCCAGTCTATTTGGTACACCTGCCCAGCAAGTAATGAAGAAAATGGAAGAAAAGGCAAAATCTGTACAAACAGTTAAAGATTTCTTACAGGTTCAGCCCCCAAGGCTTAGCAGGAACTGGCCTGCCAAAAATTGGTCCTTTCCAGACTCCACAAAATCCCAAAGGGGCAGGAATAGACGCTCTAGAGGCAGAAATCAATCCAGAGGAGGTGCCTACAGAGGACGACAGTGGCAAGGCAATAACCGAGGCACAGACACAACCACTGCCACTGCAACAGGACAATCACAGTGACTTGGCTCTGACACCGCCTACCAGGGAGCAAATAGCAGCACCTTTAGGCGGAAAGTTAGCCTTATTTTCGAAAAATTGGCACTATATCACAAAAGACAAGTGGATTTTGCAAACCATAGACCAAGGCTACCGGTTCCACTTCCACACCTTACCAGTAAAAAGAGGAATGCCAAACCTACCTCCAAATCAAGAAATAGAAGCTCTACAGCAGATAGCGAAATTAACAAGGATGAGAGCTGTGGAAAGAGTGCCAATAACAGAACAGGGCAAAGGATTCTACTCCAGACTCTTCCCAATACCAAGAAAAGTTAAAAGTTGGAGACCTATTCTCGACCTGTCCGTCTTAAACACATACATCATTGTCCCAAAATTCAAAATGCTGACCCTACAGCAACTTCTTCCCATGCTGGGCAAGGAGTGTTGGCTGGTAACTCTAGATCTCAAGGAGGCATACCTGCACGTCCCCATTCGACCAAATTGCAGAAGATACCTCAGATTTCTTGCAGGATCAGAGCATTATCAATTCTCAGCATTGCCCTTTGGCTTATCTACTGCGCCCAGAGTATTCACAAAATGCCTGGCATCAGTAATCGCTCACTGCAGACTACAGGGAATCCAAATTTATCCATACCTGGACGACTGCCTGTTACAAGCGGACAACAAAAGCAAGCTGACAACAGATTTACAAAGGGTCATTTACTTGCTACAAGCCCTGGGATACACAGTCAATTTACAAAAGTCAAGGCTGATTCCATCCCAAACAAGAACATTCTTGGGCGCGGACTTGGACACAGTAAAACAAATGGCATTCCTAACTGCAAAAAAGAACTCCCTCTTTACTTCTTGGCATTAACAAAGCAGAACAAACTAACAGCAAGAAAAGTTCTGCAGGCCTTGGGCTTCATGGCATCATGCATAATCTTGGTCCCACATGCCAGACTGCATATGAGAAAGCTACAGTGGTACCTAAAGAATTTATGGTCTCAGCACAGGCACAGCTTAGAAACAGAAATCCCACTAATCCCATGCCTAAAACAGGAGTTCCTATGGTGGGCTCAAGCATGCCAGTCAAACCCAGGCTTACCCTGCCACAACTTTCGAGCAAGCCAAACCATCACAACGGACGCCTCAGACCTAGGATGGGGGGGCGCACATGCTGGACAAATGCATACAAGGATTGTGGACTCAAGACCAGCTGCACCTGCACATAAACCAAGAAGAAATGCTGGCAGTAAAACTGGCAATCCAAAAATTCAGACCATTCCTCAAAGAAGGCCATTTGATGATAAGGACAGACAACACCACAGTCATGTGGTACATCAACAAACAGGGAGGCACTCATTCATACCCCCTATGCAGAATGACTTTGGATCTTTGGAATCTGGCTCTCAGCTACAACATCCAGTTACAGGCAATATTTGTGCCGGGAAAAGAGAACACACTAGCAGACATGTTAAGCAGAACCACCTCGGATGCTCACGAATGGATGCTACACCCGGACATCTTCAAGGCCATCACAAAGAAATGGGGAATGCCACAAATAGATCTATTCGCATCCCCACTCAATCACCAGCTCAAAAAATTCTGCACAAGGACATTCCACCCACTTGCATGGAAGGTGGACTCTCTATCCTTCAGCTGGAAAGGCCTGACTGCATATGCATTTCCACCTCTTCCCTTGATGCACAAGGTACTACTGAAAATCAAAGAGGAACGTCCAAGGATAACCCTGATAGCCCCGAATTGGCCAAGACAACACTGGTACCCATTGCTGAGGAGCATGTCTCGGGAGAGAATGTGGTCAATACCCCTGATGCCTTTGATGTTAACTCAGAACAACTACAACATCATGCATCCAAACCTAAAAACCTTGCAACTGACTGCCTGGAACATCACATAGCAGCAACTAACCCAGACCTTTCCCAAAGGGTTAAAGACATTATCCTTGAAGCCCGCAGACCTTCAACAAGAAGGAACTATGCAGGAAAATGGAAAAGGTTTGTCATTTGGAGTACTGAAAGAGGAAAAGATGTGTCGAACATAGATATTGCAAACATTCTGGAGTACTTGGCAGAGCTTCTACATACAGGCCTGTCCTATTCCTCCATCAAGATACATGCATCAGCTATTTCAGCAGAATACAGCTTCGATCCACCTGTCTTTTCAAGATCCTCTATTCAGGCAGTTCCTCAGAGGGTTCAAGAATGTAAAACCTCCTAGGAAACCACCATTACCAGCATGGGACTTGAACTTTGTGCTAGAAAAGTTGACACTCCCTCCGTTTGAACCAGCAGCAACAGCAGATCTGCAACACCTGTCATGGAAAACTGCTTTCCTACTGGCAATTACCTCAGCAAGGAGGGGTTCGGAACTACAGGCCTTAATGGCAGTGCAACCCTTCCTAATCTTCCATCAAGATAGGGTGTCCATGAGAACTAATCCTACATTTATGCCTAAGGTGGTATCCAGAGTGTCTTTAAACCAGGCAATCCACCTACCTACCTTCTTTCCCAATCCACAGAACAGGGGGGAAAGACTGCTGCATACCTTGGATGTGCATAGACAGTTGCGCTACTACCTGGACAGAACCAAAAGTAACAGAAAAACTGACCAGCTTTTAGTAGCCTATGCAACAGGAAGGGAAGGAAAAGCAATTTCCAAACAGACAATCTCCAAATGGATAGGAAATTGCATAAGATTCTGTTACTCCTACCATGGAAAACCAATTCCACAGAACATAAGACCTCATTCTACAAGGGCTACAGCCACTACCACAGCTTTCTCACGAGGAGTGGCAACCAAGGACATTATTGAGGCGGCTACTTGGACCTCCGTGCATACATTTGCCAAGCATTATAATTTACCTCTATACTCTAGATCCCGAGCAGGGTTTGCCACTGCTGTACTGCAAGGGATCCTAACTACACCATAATTTTTCTTCCTCCACCCCTAGTTTGGCTATGGTATTCTGCCCATTTGTTATGACTGCAGATGCATCCATGAAGGACATAGTACAGTTTTGTACCTACCATAAATGTAGATGTCCGAACTGGATAGCATCTGCAGTCAGGATTACCCACCCTCCTTCCCCTCTGTGGTACTCCTAGGGTATTTACCCTCCTAATAGCTAGCTGGGGGGGGAGTCTCTTATGGTGTATTTGTTTGTGTATATGTACATACATGCTTATTTTCTGTGTTTGCCTTCTACCTTGTTTGGAAACATTGGCATTTATCCAAAATTTAGCCTTCCAAGAGGGCAACTGGCATCTGGGGCAAGAAACACTGAGGAAAATGGCGTCGGCTGATGCCTTTATACCCGAAGACCAGCAGAGATGACGTCGGGTGAAGTGTGACATCAGCCGAAGCCGGACCCAGACTTTGGAATCCGGCCGACCGAAGGGCTGCCTGACGACAGGACAACCCATTTGTTATGACTGCAGATGCTATCCAGTTTGGACATCTACATTTATGGTAGGTACAAAACTGTACTTTTTACTTGGCTGTTGTCTCAGAACCTCCCTGAACATGTTAAAGATGGAATTTTGAATTCTCCAGTGAATAGAGATAAATTTTTTTGACCACCTGCTGCAGAGGTTATCAAAAAGTATGATGAGAGGGGAAAAATGATTTGGGGAATTTCTCAGATTTTTCAGCCTTCCTTCTCTGTTTTCCAAGAAATTCTCTGCTGCCTTAACTAACTTGGGCAAAAAAATAAATAAATAAACAGTCTCAACAGATGTTTAAAAAGCTATGGCAGGGGAGTTCCAAAAACAAAGCATGAACCCCTTAGAATAAAAGACAGTCAAGTAAATCAGAATTGACTGTATGAGGGACTTTGTCTCCTCCCCCAACCCTGACAATCATCAGTTAAGTCTGAATCTCCTTTTCTAGACTGGCAACAGATTCTTTCAGATGAATGGGTCCTAAATGTGATCCATCCAGGCTACAGATGGTAGTGGGAGAAACTTTCACCTTTCCAGGAGATTCCTCATCATTCACCAGACCAAACTCTTCTCTTTCCTTCTGTCTTGCATCATATGATGTTTCAGGAGATAATTAGAAGCTGTTCCTCCTTCTCAGTTAGAGAAGGATTTTACTTGGGAATGTTTTTTAGTTCCAAAAAAAAGAAATTTCTTGGAGAATAGTTCTGGATCTTTCATTTCTGAACCAGTTTGTGACAGCGCCAAGTTCAAAATGCTTTCACTTCACAACCTGTTATCCCTTTTTCCTCATTTGGGTTTCTTCGTAATCTTAGATTTAAAAGATGCTTATCACATTCCCATTCATCCAAATTTCAGGCATTTATTAAGGTTTTATGCACATGGATCACATTATCGGATCTCTGCCTTTTCTTTTGTGCTATCTACTGCTCCGACAGTGTTCATAAATGTCTCGCTCCTATGATAGCCCATGCAGGCTGCAGAGTATCAATATTTTTCCATATTTAGACAAACTGCTTATCTTTGCAGATTGTTGTTCAAAGTGTCAAGAATCTCTCACTTGGGTCAGAGATCTCCTACACAGGCTGGAATTTCCAGGAAAACATTAAAAAATCTTTTCTGACTCCATCTTATAGGAATGCACTTCTGACGTGCCTAATGATCACCTTTGTACAAAAAGATTTTCTTTCAAAGGAAAAATAGATCTGTTTAGATCTGCTTCTGGGGTTTTCACTTAGACTTCAGTTTCGGTGAGGGGGATACCTTAGGATTGTGTGTCTCATGATACCTCTTGCAAGACTTGAAATGAGAAAGAAACAGCAGTATCTGAAATCTCTGTGGTCCCAGAATCAACACCTATCGGCTATATGAATTCTACTTCTGGGATTTATAAAAGGGGAAAATCAGATGGTGGAGACATCAGATTTGTCAGAATCAACGTCTCCCATTCTTCCTTCCTGCTCCAAAGCAATCTGTCATAACAGACGTCTGAGATTTTGCTCGAGGAGTAGTATCAGTGGACGGCATTTGCATAATATTGCAACCAGATTTTGCCGGTGGCATAGTTTACAATGTTTTCTGCAAAACTATTTCGGTTCATGGAAGAAGGGTAGTGTAAAGTGTTAAACAGTATTTGGTCACGTTCTTTTGACACACATGAACAGGAATAAAGGCAGTTTTGCTCTTTGCAGGTAGCACCCTTGGCCGAAATAGACACATGATTGCTGCTTTACAGTGGTCGTTAATGTCACGACTCATCAAAGTGAACACTTTCTCCAGAAGAGAACTGCCGCCTTTCAAAACATGCTCACTGTGGTACTTAGTAGTCCTTACAGTCAAGTTTCATTGTCATGATTTCTGCCGACTAAAAGTCACTGCATGTATTCGTCAGAGATTTTCCTTTCATGAAATCTGAATCCGGGATGCATGACTTTTGATACAGTGTAGCAGTGTGAATGAATGGTATACTGCTTACAGTCGCAATGTGGAAAGTGTCATGTTTTTGCATTATTGCAAGTGTTGTGTGTTCAGCTTTCGGCATACTTCCTTTGCTGTATGGACTGTGGTTCCCAATCTGAATAGTAAGCATTTAACAAAATGTTCCCCAAAAAAAAAAGTGGTCATTCTTCACCATCCTGACAAGCAGCAGGCATATTGATTGCTGTAGTGATGAAGTGAGGTCGGTAAAGGACGCTACCGACAAAGAGGATTTTTCCTGTTATTCCTCTTCTAAATCCATTAACCATATCCCAGAAGAGTAGTTAACACTTTACCCAACTGTTGTAAAGTTAACTGAGATAGTTTGACTAAAATCTGACGAATTACCGGATGTCGCAAATCTGGTTGCGATAGTACACAAGTACCCAGTGGACATAAAAGTGCAGGGTCTTTGAGACAAAAAAAAGCAGACCAAAACACACAAACATAAGACACTAGCTTTTAATAAATACTGTCAACTTCCTGAATCATCTGTGGTCCCTAGGACCTCTTTAGATATTTGAAGACGGTACTACCACAGTGATGTGGTAAATGAGCAAGCAAGGGAGGGAATCCAGTCTTATCCCTTATGCAGACTAGCTATATTAGCATGGGATATAGCTTTACAGCACAGTATCACTCAACAGGCATCTTGCATTCTGTCAAATTGAAATTGTGTAGCAAACAATCTGAGCAGCACCAGGGCAGACCCTCACCAATGGAAATGAGTAAGGGGGTCTTCCAAGATTTGGTCCACCTGTGGGGAATTAGGCAGATGGATCTTTTTGATTCCTATCTTAACAAGAAACTGGCAGAATTCTGTTGTACGATTCTATGCAAGAAGGCCTGGAAAATAGATACATTTTCATTTTCTTGTACAGGAAAGTTCCTGTATGCTTTTACACCCTTTCTGCTGATATCCAGTGTACTTCTGAAGGTTCAGGGGGACTCCAGAAAGATCACAGGCAACAGTGGTTCTCCCTTATTTTGAAACTGGCCAGGGAAGTAACTACTAGCTTCCTCATACACTGGATTTGCTCACACAAGCATCATGGATGTTTGATGCATCTCATCTCATGCAATTGGAACGGACTGCCTGTTTGCCTAGGTTCCTAATAACTTTTACCAACGTGTTTTCTGACGACATGTAAGAAGTATTAATAGATGTAAGAAAACGTACTACTAGAAAAATCATATATTAGCAAATGGAAAAGGTTTTCTAGTTGGTGCCAACAAAAGAGCTAGCAGCCATTCAGGGCTAGTGTTTCTCTGTTTTATTAGTGTTTATACGAGTTACTTTCCTATGGCCGGTCTTACTTCTCTATCAAGGTTCATTTGTTGACCATTTT
This sequence comes from Protopterus annectens, assembly GCF_019279795.1. Classification (NCBI taxonomy): domain Eukaryota; kingdom Metazoa; phylum Chordata; order Ceratodontiformes; family Protopteridae; genus Protopterus; species Protopterus annectens. Next base: position 59,822,209 of record NC_056751.1, on the reverse strand, counting down.
AGCATGTCTGTCATGGATCCCTCTCTTTCAATGTAATCTCATAAGAAAATATTTTGAAGGGGGTTCTGCTTAAGAAGTCTCCCAGAAAAGCAGTTGCCTCTCCTTGAAATCTTAATTTTGTGTTGGAAATGCTAATGCTTGCTCCATTTGACCCAGCTCATGCAATTGACATGAGGTTCTTAACATGGAAGACAGTTTTACTCAGTGCTCTGACATCTGCAGGAGGAGTACTCCAGTTGTAATCTCTGATGGGGGGGGGGGGGTAACCTTATCTCATTGTCCACAGAGACAGGGTTTCTCTGAGAACTAATCCTTTTTTATGCCTAAAGTGGAATCCAAGTTTACCTTTAGCCAGTCTGTCCATCTCCTTGTTTCTCTCTAGAAACTAAAAATGATGAAGAAAGGATTCTTCATGTCTTGGATATCCACAGACAACTATGGTACTATCTTGACAGAACAAAAGACAACTATGGTACTATCATGACAGAACAAAATTTTTCAGAACTTTTGATCAGTTTTTCATTTTTTTCTGAAGGTAAGAAGAAGGGTCAACCTGTGTCAAACAGACTGTTTACAAATGGTTGACTCTGACATTAACTTATTTATTTATTTGACATTTGTTTACTTGGAAAGTCTGACTGGGCCAGAAAGTCCCCATTTTCAGCTGAGGCCTGGGGAGAAAAGTTCCACTGTCACAATATTTCAAAAATCAAGTACAGATATTTTAAATCATAGGGTATCATGTTATCGTGCAGACATAAGAGTGAAAGAATGTTGTAATGAGAAAAACATAGAATATATGTTTCATAGCAGAGTGCATTGAAACTCACACGAGTTGAAGAGAATATGTGAGGAAAAGTGATCATATTGTTTGTTACATAGATTTCTGTGTAGTAAATGAGACCTGAGACAGTTCTAATAAGATATTTAAAAAAGATATCGGAGATTACATGATTAGAGACAGGAGGTGAAATTGAGTCATGTCTTAGTATGATAAAGGTGTTCTTATTGTGGTTATAGAAGGATGAGGGATGGAGAGAAGGAGATTATTAAAGAGTGCAGGGTAGGGTATCTTCAGGTAGCTTATGTGAGTAGGGAGGAAATGGAGGAAAGGTCTGCAGAGATGAATTAAATAAGGTTAGGTAGTTGGGAAAACAAAAAGGAGTGGAGTAGAATGTTGCAGAGCATAGTGAAATGTGATCTAGGTGAAGGGGGGTGGTGGTGAGTGCAATATAGTGAGTAAGTTCAGCCAGGACTGGCACAGGAGCAGGTCCAAGATTTTATGAGGTATTCTTTTAGGGAGCATGTAAAGGTGGGTAGGTTAGAAATAGTTCTGGTGGTTAGAGGTAAGGAGTTCCATTTTTTTGCTTCTGAGTATGAGTATAGGCTTTGTCCAGGGCATTTATTTGGTTTATTTATAGTGGGAAGTTGTCTTCTGATCTGTTTGTTCTTTTTGGAAAATACATGTTGATTAAAGGAGTAAGTGCTGGGCAGGCTAATGGTTCATATATGATTTTATCTGCTGTTATTAGTTGAACACGGGAGAGGTGGAGGGGGAGCTCCAGCCCGATAAGGGTATGCAGAGCTCTACAGAGATGAGTGAATGAGAATGAATTAGTAGCAAACGTGGCAATTTTGTTGTTGTAGCAGCTTTCAGGTTAGTTTTTTATGGAGTATTGTAAATTGGTTAGAACTGGTTTTCCATAGAGTAGGGAGGGCAAAGGGTTGGTTTTTCCTGGAGTAATTAGCATGCCTAGTTTTTGGTCGGTTTTCTTGATATTGCTTTATATGTGGAGGTCACATTTAAGATAATCATCTGTTATGACTCCTAATAGTTTGGTATGGTGGACTGGCTAGATTTCATTGCCATTTGCCAAAATGATTTGGGAAGGTGCTTTGTCAGGGGTGTGAGTTTTTGGGGTAAAGAGGGGGAGTTTGTTTTTTTTGAGAGTTTAGTAGGGCCTGTGTCATTGTAAGCCAGGTTTCAATGGAGAGGACAGCTTCTTGATTGTTTTCTTGGAGGTGAGTTAGTGTATGATGAGCAGATTATGGTGAGTTAGTGTATGATGAGCAGATTATGGTAAAGTCATCTGCATATTGAGTCAAGGTTCCTTCAGAAGAAGATGAATGTAGCTTATTGATAAAAAATATTGAACAGGAGAGGGCCAAGGATGGATCCTTGTGGGACTCCTGTGGAAATGGGAAGATATGTGGAGATTGATCCTTGCCATTTTACAGCTTGTTGCCTGTTGGCAAGGTAACTAGAGAACCATTGAGTAAATGGCAATGGTAGACCCAGGAAGGAGAGTTGATGGAGGAGTGTACTGTGAGAGACCATGTCAAAGGCTTTTGACAGATCTAGAAGTACTACATATACAGGTTTATTAGAGTTGTGAACCGTAGTGTCCATAAGTGATATTAATGCAGTAGAGGTACTCTGGTCTGGCCATAATCCATGTTGCGTATTGGTGATTAGCTTATTTATTACGAGATAGTGGAGGCATTATTGATGGTTACATCTTTCAAGGATTTTAGAAAGGGGAGACAGGATGGCTATGGGACAGAAAATTGAAATGTCAGTGTAATTACCTCCGTTATGTAATGGGGTAATGTGTGCCATTTTCCAGAAGTTAGGGACACAGGATTGTGTTATTGATCTGTTAATAAGAATGCTGATTGGGTTATGCCATTGCATCTGCAGCTAGATTTAAGTATTCTGTGAAAAGGTTGTCAGCTGAGGAGGAACAAGGTTTTAGTTTACGTAAATCTTTTATGAGTTATAGAAACTGGTTGAAAGGTAAAGTGGTAGGAGTTGTCTGCCTGTGTATTGGAGAGATTACAGATGGGTGAGTTTTCTGAAGGAAATTTGGTAGGGTCTAAAGTAGAGGAAGTTGGCTGTGTGGATAAAGGTGTGTTAGATGAGTTTGAGGTTAAGCTGGCAATGCATTCTATGAAGTACATATTGAAATAGGTAGCTGCTTGAAAAGGGGGAATGTCTGGGTCTGGAATAGGATTCTTTTTTGTACCTGGCCTGAAGAGAGAAGATGAGGAGTAGCAGAATTATTTTAGGGTTGTTTTTATGGCTGTCTTGTAGCGGAGTATAATAAGATGTTTTATCACTATTAACTTGTTTCTTGACTTGGTTTTATAGCTGTCCTAATAGTTATAATTTTTTTGTCATTTGTATTCTTTTGCCAGTTAATCATGGTTAGTCTCAGTCTTGCATAAGGGATTTGCATTTGTTAGTGAGCCATTGGGGTATGGCTGTTTTAAATTCTTTTTGTATGCTCTGGGACTAATGTGTTAAGAATATTTAGAAATGCTGCATTGAAATATTCATCTGCATTTAAAGGGAGTCTTTTACTGGCTTCAGAGATTCAATGAAAGACACCTTGGATAATTTGAAAATATTTTGGTTAGGTTTGAACTTATGTTTCTTTGTTAGCTGTGTAATACTCCTGTGAGTATAAGCTGGCAGCACTTATTGTATCAGGGAGCGTACCTGAGGAAATAAAATTAGATGGTTTGGTAACCAGAATCCAATCCAGGACAAATAGTTGGGAGTTATTTTTGCCATATCTTGTTGAGCAAGTCCAAAGGGGTTCATGCTGTTGATCCCTGAATTTAGAGATAAAGACTAGCAGTCAGTGTTTACATCACCCAGGAGGACAATTTCATTTGTGATTGTATCAGTTATCCAGGATAGTATGTTTTCAAGTGTTGGAATGTTCTGCCCTGGGGGGATATATGACACAGCAATGCATATGCTCTTGGTTGTATTAAGTTTTAGGTACGATATTAGAATTTCTGCTTTTCCAGAAGTTGGGATTGTGCCTGTATAGGGAGTTACTGTGAGCATATTTAGAAAGATTATATCTGTTCCACTTGTTTTTAATAATAATAATAATAATAATAATAATCATAATGATATAACCAGGGGGTAGTATTTAAGCACCTTTTGTTTCAGGCTTTAGCCATGCCTCTGTTTTGGATAGAATGTCTGGGTTGTGTTAGGTCATCCAGGCATGAAAATCTCTGATTTTTGTTGCATATGCTTCTAAAGTTTAGAGTGACTATTTTTATACTTTTAGGGTGCATTTTATGAGTTGGGGGTTGAATGGGACTTGGATTGGGGTGGATGTCACTACACTAATGTGTGGTGGAGAAAGAAGGTTTGTTTATTATGGCCTTTTTAGCAGAGAGAAGTAGAAGCATTACCTTAACATTGGGACTGAGATTTTTTTAGTATTTTGGGGTTACAACAGTGGAATGTATTTATGGAAAATAAGCTTGAAGAGAATTTTGAGTAGCTAGTGGGAAGATGGGTGAGGGTGAAGTAATGGTTAAGGTGTACTTATTTAATACTGCTGCTGGTAGTGATAGGAATGTGAGGAGAAGGATGAATAAGGTGATACAGGAAGGAAAGAGCATGGTTAGTGTTGTAGAAATCTTTCAGTATGGTTAGGTGAGGTAAGGAGCAGTGGTGATAGAGTGGAGAATAGGTAGGTTCTGATGGGATCAGAGTGAGATTTGATTAGGAATTTAGAAGTGGGTAGAGATGGTATAAAGGGAAATTTTGTAATTGGCTAGTAAGTTAGGCACAGGATAGAAGGATGAGTAGAGAAGGCGGGGTAAGTGAGGTACAAGTGTAGATGATGTGGGGTGGGTGGAAATTGAGGGTAGGGTAGGTCAGCAAAGTGAAGCCTGAGAGTAGCGGGTTGGCCCACGGAGTAAGTACCGAGAGAACAATCTGTAAAACTGCAGCAAATGCAAGAGGTAAGACAAATCCTAATTTTAAGGATAGTAACGCAAGCTGGTAAAATGCTGTTAATGTACACCTAGGTTAACTGCAAAAGGGCATACTGCAGTGAATTCGGCTTGAAATAATGCTGTAGTAGCTGGAGAAACAACTGAGATGAGGGGATGGCCAATCAGGTCCTTCACTGGAATGCAGTTACTCTTCCCCCACAGATGGTTTACCACCAGAAACCATCAGTGAGGTAGAATGTTTATGGATAGCAAGACGGTTTTATGGTTATGGGCTTTTTATTGCCTTTCCAGAGATTTTATTATCACCACAACAAAACTGTTCCAGGTAGAGTCAAAGCCCACTCTGCCTGGGCCTTTGGTTTAGCTATGGCTTTTTGAAATGATTAGACTGTAGAAGTGTTCTGGAACCAGCAATGTGGTCCTTTCTGGATACTTTTACAAAGCACTTTAAATTAGATCCCTTCTCCAGTCTAGGGCAGACTTTACTAGGACCATTCTCCAGGGCTTCCTGGACCCTTCCCTTTCCACTTTCCAGTTTTTAAGCTATGGTAATCTGCCTACTGCAGCAGTGATCATAGTGATAGTACAGCTGTGTAAGTAAACTTATAACGGTAGATGTTTGAATGATCATTCCTGCAGTAAGCTTCTTCTTCCCTCCATCCTCTTAATGTTGCATATTTTTATGCCATGGTGTGGACATGTATCTTTTTTATTTTCTAACAATGCCTTCTCAAGACTTACCTGTCCTAAATCAGTTGACATGAAGGCGCTGAAGGGCTTGGTGCCCAAAAGTGACTTTGATGCTGAATGGTCCTCAAGTCAAACAGTGATGAAGGAAGGCCCTCTCCCGCTTTTGAGACGAGTTTTGCTGTAATCTCTTATCTTCTCCAACTGACTCCAAGTACAGCAGCATTTTTTGCCTAATCCTTCCTTAGATATAGATTCCCAGTGATATTCTGGTCTGTAAATCGCTTCTAGATCTTCCTTATGCTTTCCTCCATTCCCCATTATTTCAGGGTTCTTGCTGAAAGACAAGGAGCCCAAGGACAGGATCATCCTCCTAGCCAATGTTTTGCCCTTGACAAGTCTGTTTACTTTCCCCTGACCTTACCTGCTGTAAAACCCTCTCCACCTGAAACCATTCAGGAGTCTTCTGACTCTTCTATCTGGCAAAACTTACCTAGGGCACAAGGTTGCTTTGAGTAACTAAATGGTTACCTCATTTCTGGTAATGGCTAAGGACCCTGTGTACCCAGAAAAGGTGGTTTAGATACCTCTCTGTTTTCATCTTCTTGGATAAACTGTGTTTCTTAGAGCCAGCCAGGAGCTGTCAGTCTTATCTGTCAAACAGATGTTATTTACACCAGCTGGGAAATCTTCTTTCTCTGATCACATGATCAAACCATTTTATTTTACTCGTACCAATAATCTCATTTTAAAAAAGTTATACAGTGTTAGAATGTAAAAACGCAAATTATTTTTTTTTATAGTAGTCGTTTTTAAAATTATATTTTATATTTACTGTTTCATTTAGACTTGCCAATTAGTCTTCACAGAAAATCTATACAAGCATGTCTATAGCTGCATTGATGCAGCTGTACTCCTGGTGGAATCAAGACATCAGCAGACTGTATAACTCAAGGAAGAAAATCTTTGCAAAAATTAGGTGTAGCACCCAGTAGGATAAAAGCACTCTCATCAAACTAAAACAAATCAGTGGGCAAGTATACCAAAGCCAAATTTGAAGACAGCCACAAGACATTCTTTAGCTATGTCCACAACCTCAAAGGCAATACAATTGTGTACAGAGTTCGTTGTTAGTGGAGCCACCTATACTGAGCCAGAAGACATAGCAAACCTACTGACTGACAAATTTAGCTCCAACTTTACTTCTCTCTACCCCAGAACCTCCCCTCAGGAAATATCATCAAGTATAACTTCCCCCTACTGTCACTAGGAAACAGGTCCCTTAATGGTCTCTCTAAGGCCAAGAACACTGCATTGATGGGCACTGACAGTATTTCAGGATGCCTTGTAGATTGCATGAAACCTGACCTATCAGGCCATCTGGAATTGCTGTTTGACTGAAGCCTCCAAACAGACTTCATGAATGGAGAATAGCAACAGTCATTCCCCTGCACAGTGGTGGGCCATCTACAACCCCAGAAACTAGAGACCCATAAGTCTCACTAGGCTCATTTGCAGTGCTGTGGTGGGAATTATCATGGAAATGATCAATAATGAAATAGGAACCCTCCAGACAGACACTGGACCAAACCTAATCTGGTTTAGTCAAGGGCAAGGTCATGCCCACTCAACCTGGTGGACTTCTTTGAGAAAGTCAGTAAAGCAGTGGATAAGGGCAGAGTGGTGCACACTACCGACCCTGACCTGACCAAGGCATTTGGCACAATACCTCACCTGGCCATTGTTGACAAACTCACGAGGCTGGGTATAAACCCTTATGTCACCCTGTGGATAGCCAGCTGGCTGTCACAGATAGGTCTCCAGAAGTTAGAATTGGGGAGTTCACCTCTACAAAAAGGCAAGTCACAAGTGGAGTCTTTCAGGGATTGGTCCTGGGATTGCTCATTTTTGGCATTTGCTTCTCAGAAGTCAGAGCCAATGTCACTGGCCCCTGGCTGACTAAATTTGCAGATGACTGCAAATTAGGAGCAATCACAGAATCCCCCACCGACACAAATCTTCTCCAGAAAGGGCTGTCACAGACAGATAGCTTGTGTCAGAGCCATGGACTAAAACTAAATGCCCAGAAATGTATAATAGTATCCTTTGGAGAGTCTTCTACCTATGATAACTATTGACAACACACCCCTAAGAGATGACTCAGTAGTCAGGGACATGGGGACACACAAACAGACCGTAGAAAACAGAAGGCAGTTTCAAAGATATTCAAAGAAAAATACAGGTGAAGGCATCCAGATATGGCAAATTTCACAATAAAAAGACTAAAAGCACAAAGATTTCATGTAGAAAAGACCAGTAGTAAAGTAGAAGTTAAAGAAGTTGAAGTTATGGAGTGCCTGCGAAGTGAAGGATTTAATGTAGAAGGTCTAAAACAGACTCCGTCACAGCATGATGGAGCGAGTCCCCAGAATAAGGAAAAGCAAGAAGGTCAGGAGACATGTGAAGAAGAACTATGGACAGGGGAAAGGAAAAGAGATGTAATATGGTGTAACATTTATGCAAAGGAGAAATTAAAACTAACTAATATAAAAAGAGCAGCACCAAAGATATTTGAAGAAAAATATAGGCAAAGGAATCCGGCTATGGAAAACTTTACAATACAAAAAATAAGAAGACTAAGAGGAAAAAGAGATTAGTGATGGAGAAGTCAAAGAAATAGAAATTGAGGTAATGGAACAGCTACAAAGCGAAGGATTCAGTGTAGAAAATCAAATGCAGAAAGCACCACAACAGGATAGAGCAATGGATATCGAAATTAAGGGGAAACCAGCGGAACAAGAAGCAACAGGTCAGGTGCCATATCAAGATATTTTGGAGCCTTCCACAGGAAACCAGTTTAAAAGTTCACTTTAAGCAAGACAGGAAGGAAAGGAACAGGAAACTGTGGAAACCTTGATGCAGTCAATGTTGAGGAGTGATAGGCCAGTGAGTTTCATATGACAAAACAACAGATGACACAGCATGAAATTGAAGAGAATGTGCCACAAAAAGATGATGTTAGAACTTTCTATAGAATGCCCGCAGGAAATGGAAAACAAGGGATGTGCCCTCAGTATGGAAGAAAAGGAGTTAAGAGAAGAGTTGCTTGATTTAATAGACAAAGACATATATATCAAGATCAATGAGAGAAATAGACTGCAGAAGCTTGATAAAACAAACGAACACAGTGTAATTAGGACTGTCCATAGAGATCCATGCGATATAACAGAAGTAAACAGAATATATTATTGTGCTGCCAAATTAATAACTGATAAAACTGTACCACAGGAACATAGGGTAGCGAGGAAAAAGGGGGGGGGGGCAAAAGCGAATACCATCATGGAAATATCGAATATAGAAAACTATAAAGCAGCTGAGACAAGAAGTGTCATTGTTAGAAGATTATAGAAGAGGGAACAGATCAACAAAAATATTAAGAAAGATAGATGTGATAAAAGCAATGCGCAGTATTAGAACAGACCAGGAACTATTATGCACTATTGGAGATAACAAACTAAAAATTTCAAAACAGACTGAAAGACTCAGAAGATACAAAGGTAAATACAAGGGAAAAGCAAAAAAATAAGCAATTGACTGATGACCCAAAATAGTTTTATAGAGAATTGGGAAATAAGGTAAAAGGAATTGATAGACCACCGAAAAAAGAGGAAGTAGATGCATTTTGGAGAAGTATCTATTAAGATCCTGTGGAACACAACAAAGATGCTGAATGGATAGAAGTAGTAAAAGAACGAATAAGAAGTTTAAAGATACAGGATATGAAATGAGATGAAATAACAGCCAGAGAGATTGAAACAAAGTTGAGAAAGCCTCTAATTGGAAACCCCCAGGCCCAGATGCAGTGCCTAACTTTTGGCTTAAAGTATTAACTTCTTTACATGAGGATCTAGTCATGAGTAAGAACTATTTATATGCACACCCTGAACAGACACCGCACTGGTTAACAACAGGAAAAGCAATGCTTTTACTTAAGAGTGAACCTGCAAGCTACCCAAAAAATTATAGACCAATAACTTGTCTTCCGACGACGTATAAACAATACACTGGGATTGACGCAGACAGAGTTTATAGTCATTTAGAAAACTCAATTATGGCAGTAGAACAAAAGGGCAATAAAAGAAAGTCATATGGAACAAAGGATCATTGGTTGTTAAATAAAGTTATAGTGGAGAACTGTAAGAAAGGAAAGAATCTAAGTATGGCATGGATTGATTATAAAAAAGCATTTGATAGTATCCCACATTCATGGATAAGAGTGCTTAAAAATGTATAAGGTACATCCCACACTGGTTGATTACATTACAGTAACCATGAAACAGTGGCAGACCACTTTGCAATTAAGCCATGATAAAGGACAGATTATTATCCCTGTCACCGTTGCTCTTTTGCCTTGCCATTAATCCATTAAGCTGTTTACTTAACAGCTTGGGTCATGGCTATAATTTGGCTTCTAGAAAACAACAAAGTCTAATGACTTCATCTTCTCTTTGTCGATGATTTAAAATTGTATAGCTCATCAGATGCAGAACTGAAAGCACAGCTGCAGTTTGTCAAAACTTTTTCAGATGATATTGGAATGTCATTTGGTCTTGATAAATGTGCAAAAGCAACCTTTAGAAAAGGAAAATTGCAGCACCAGGAAAACATCAGTTTAGGACAAGAATGTGATATAAAAGAATTTGAGCAAGAGGGGGTATATAAATACTTTGGAACTGATGAAGGATCAGCAGTAAAATATGAACAAATGTGAATAAAGCTTAGTAAGGAGTACTTTAGAATACTTAAATTAATCCTGAAAACAACATTGACACCTAGGAACAAGATCCAAGCTATAAATCAGTTTGCTCTTCCTGTCCTAACTTATAGTTTTGGAGTGATTGACTGGCCCCAAAAAGTGTTGGATAGACTGGATATTAAAACAAGAAGGATGCTTCATGCTCACCAAATGATTTATAAAAATCAGTGTATACCAAGATTATATATTCCCCGTTCCTTAGGAGGGATGGGCCTCCTTGAAATTGATTACATGTATAGATCTGCAATTGTGGGGCTCCACACATATCTACTGACTTCACAAGAGCCAAATGTGGTGAAAGTTTTGAAACATGAAGAGAATAAATCTAAGATGACATCTCTGCTTAATTTAGCAGAAGCATATCGACATCAAGCAGGAATGGAAATCAAACCAGAAGTGGATAAAAATCAGGCAGCAACTGAATGTGCTAAAAAAACAAAGAAAGAATATAAAGTGAAGGACCAGATAAGAAGGCAAGAAATGTGGAAAAAGCATAAATCATAAATATAGTTGCAAGTATAGAAAAGTTCTGGAAGAGCCTCCTGTTGATCAAGAATGAACGCAGGAATGGTTAAGGAGAGGTGAATTTACATCAAGAAATGAAAGGTTAATATTGGCAGCCCAAGATAGTGGGCTACGTACATGCTGGTTTACCAAATCCATTGAACATGTGGGAGAAACAGACATATGTAGGTTTTGTGGAACTGAATTGAAAACCATCACACACCTTATTGCTGGTTGCGACTCTCTAATGGCAAAGGGACTGTATACTGAAAGGCATAATAATGTGGCGAGATTGTTGCACTGGAGATTGTGCAAACATTATGGTATCGAAGTGGCTGAAAAACATCATAGAAAATGATGAAGTTTATATCACTTGGGCTCACCCAATACTAACGGTCCAAAAGATAGATGCTAGAAAACTGGATATAGTGGTCCAAGAAAAGAAGACAAAAGTAGCATTGATCATTGAAATCGCCACACCTAGTGATTACAGTGTCTTGCGTACAGAGAGACACATAGTCATAAAATACCTCGATCTGCAGGCAGAAACAAGAGCCATGGAGAAAAAGATACCCAGTCAGTTCCAATAGTAGTAGGAGCAACTGGTCTTATAAATAAGAATTTACAATCGTATTTAGATATGCTACCAATTCATGTAACACCATATGAATTGCAGGAGGAGTCATTACTGGGCACATTGCGGGTGATGCGAAGAACACTTTTGGCTAACATCAAAGAGTGAAACAGTACTAATTTCATGAACTTTAATCATACTTTGACTTAGGAATGGGGTCCATTCCCGTCATGGTATTAGAAACCCAAAAGACTTGGAGAAATTAAAAATGACAGTAGTTTAACTTTTGACCATTGCATGTCTACAGTACTGAGGAAGTCATTCTGTGTTGTGCAACGTTTAAACAAAGGTATGGCATCTAGGTCCAAGGAAATCATTGTTCCACTTTATCTGGCATTTATCAAACATATCACTGAGTACAGTGTCCCCTTTGATGTGTACCTAACCAGGAACATCCAGCAATTGGAACGTCCACAGAGGTTCCTCACTTAAAGAATACAGGGCATAAGTAACATGTATGCAGACCCCCCCCCCAAAGCCCTATCCCTGTGTTTTGTCTCCTACAGACTGTTGAGGGGAGAGCTGTGCCTGGCATTTAGGGAATTGTCAGACCCCACCCTGATGGACCTGCATATCAGCAAAACAAACAGCACCAGAATTGTCCATTCTAATTATTTAAACCTTGCCTGTGATATAAATGGAACCTGCTGGAGTGACAGGAATGTGCCTCAGAGACCACCTCTTCTCTGGAACAGGCTCCCCATCCATGTGATGTAGTGTTCCTCACTAAACCAATTCAGGTGCAACTTGGACAATTGGATGTGGAGCAGGAAATTCATCCCTGGTTTGGCAGCTGTCTAGTGGACACATGCAGGCTGTAAATGGTTCATCCCCCAGGCTTCTGCTTGTAAGTGTTCAGTCTCCCAAACTGCTGCAAATGCTTGTTTAGGATACCAGAACTTGTCAGGGATTTGGGATGCATGGCTAGGTTTAAAAAGGCCCTTGTGGTCACTAATGTAGTACACACCCGTGAACCTATGCAGCTAACAGATTTAATTTTTGCTCATGTGTCTGCAGCTAATAAAAGCTAAGTGAAAGTGCATTTTTTTTGTTTTGAATAAATATGTTCTGGTGAAGTACCTAGCGACTGTCCAGATTTTCTAAGATTGTCCAGATTTTTCGTCTTATTTTTGGTTTGATCCCCATAAAATTTGTGTTGCAAATCATTGAGGATTAAAGGCACTAAATAATGACATTTGAGATTCAGACTTAATTTTCTTTAGAAAATGCACAGTAATGCAAAACCTATTATTCTAGCAGCTTTCTAAGCTTTCTAAGCTTGTAAGAGCAATATTTAAATTTGTTCCTTTGTTCCCCCTTATTTTTGTCTTTGTCCAGATTTCTTATGCTAAAGAGGTTGAGTGGTATTCTTGGTAATAAAAAGTACAAAAGCACTCGATAAATTCAAATTGTGTCTTGTATGTTTTCACGTTTTGTTGTCTTAGTGGTTTCAAGTTAACACTTGATGTTATGTTGTCCCATCTCACCTTCATTCTTGCTGGTTGGGTTCGGAGCTGATCCTCTGCTCCGACTCTGCCAATTTACTATAGCTCGAGAGCTTTTACTGGCTCGAGGCTACCCCTTATCCCAATATGCCTAGCGGCAGCTACCCAGATGTCGTTTGCCACTTGCAGTGTCGAGATTGCTATTACTGGCTCAGGCTAAGTACTTTGTGCTTTTTTCTATTTTTTTCTAATTTTCAGTTGTTATATTGACTCGATAGAGTGTGTACTATCCCCCGTTAGTCTAATGACTCCTTTCTCTGCCTGTTGTGGTGCTTCTGGCTGTCGTTTTTTCTCCTCAGGCCTTGCTTTCCCCCTTAGAGCCCGTTTAAATTAGAGGATTCTTCTCTTTTCTGGGATTGCTGTTTATTAGAGGCTGTCCCATGGGGGGGGTCTCCATTTAAGTTAGAGGCTCTCCCCCTTCTTTCTTCTCCCCTTTAAAAAAAAAAAAAAATTAAGGTTTCTTCCTTTTTTGTTGTTGGGCTACCCGTTACAGCCTAGTTGCAGTTACTTGTGTGCTGTTAGTTGATAGCTTCCTGTTTTTTCTGATACTGTGAAAATTTCCTTGACTAGTGTTTACCATGTCTAAAGAGTCGAAACCCTCTGGGTTTAAAAAAATGTGACTCGTGTTGCCAAAAAATGTCCCTTATGGACGGGCACACGAGTTGCGTTTATTGTTTAGGGGCTGTTCACCTGCAGGACTCTTGCTCGATCTGTCATGCTTTCAGTTCCAGAGTCCTGCAGGAGAGAAAAAATAAGCTTATTTTACATGGCCTCCTAAATAACGCTCAAGATTCTTCATCTCAGGGTCCTCAGCCAGCCAAAGTGTCTGAGAAACGTTCCAAGTCATCGGTTCTGAGTTCGGAACAGACAAAAATCACTGAGAAGCCTTCAGCTCTGTCGGCTGTCAGCAATGCGTCCGACAAAGCGAAGTCTCCGGCGGCTCCATCTGTGTCCTCCGACCCAGTCCAGATCTGTAAGAGATCAAGGTCTCCTTTGGAGCTGGTACGCTCCGCTCCACAATCTCCTCTGCTGCAACCTGGAGCGGGCAGTCACCAGTCCTCTTCACACTCCTCAAAGTCTTCCAGACTTTCGGATCACGACATGGAGAGTGGTCTCCAGGCACTTGTTAAATTACTTTCAAGCCCAGCCCATAAGGAATTGGCTCCTTTGGCCTTCCCAGCTTCTCCATTAATTCCTCCTCTGACTCTTTTGAGCTCGGAGCCAGAGTGCATGGAGGTCATGGTGGTGGAATTGTCGGCTCCGGTTTCTTCTCCCTTATCTGTTCCGACGGCCACTCCAATCTCCTCGATGTCTCAGTCCATTGAGGGATCTGGGCACCAAAGCTCTCTCACTGGCTCTGAGGGAGGAAGTGCATCGGACCCTTGTCCAACCCCGCTGTCCCTCTCTGAGCTTCAGCGCAGGTGAGCTTGGCTCCTACATCAGCCTTGGAGCCGTCGCTCCTGGTTTGAAGGAAATCTCTGGGCTCTTTGGAGCCGGTGGCTCCTTCGACTCAGGACCGTGGCACCTTCAAGGTGATGAGGAGCGTGCTGTCTCCTAAGACTGCTCCACCCTTGGCTCCATTGGCTCCTTCTCCCTTGGGGCCTGTGCCTGCCTTTGTCCCTCCTCCTTCCTCCAAGTGTAGGGAACCTGTGCCCCAAGATGCCCCACTGAGTGACCCCACCTCTTCCAAAACCTCCCCCAAACATTCAGCGGAGGTCCCTCGGAAGAAGTGTAAGAGGAAGCATTTAGACTCCCTTGAGTCTATCACTTCGGATACAGACTTGGATGAATCAGAAGGGTCCCCCTCTGAGGATGTCTCTTTTTCAGACATCTTGGAAATCCTTAGACAGAGGGGTGGCCGGAAGTCCTTAGCCCCTTCTGAGGCAGAGTCTGTCTACCTGTATGCATTTGGTTCCCGACCCTTCACCTCTTGGGTGTCTCCACTTTTCGACCCACTTTTGTCTGTAGTGAGTCGAAAGGCGTGGAGCACTCCAGAGACTATGGAACCAGTTCCGAGGAGACTGAACAAATTTATTACCGCTCCAGAGGATAAATCTTTCCTGTCCAAAGAGGTCCCTGTTGATGCCATGGTGGTGGCAGCAGCCACTAAGAAGGAACTTGCTGAAACTTCTTCATCTGTCCATCCGCCGAACAGAGTCTTGTACAATGCACAGGTATGGGAAGTGTATGTTTTCTTCAGCGACCTTTACTCTCGGGTCACTGAATTACTTGTCTCATTTCACATGACTTCAGAGGGATCTCCTGAAGGAGCTAGGAGATGCCCTGCAAGATCCTACAGCTGAGGGAGTTGTGAACAGGGGAGCTCCCCAGCTTGCGACCTTGACCTTCATGGTTAACTTCTCCATGAGGCTCATTTCTTATGCGGCAGATGGAGTGAGTAGGGCAGCAGGTAAATTCAAATTGTCTCTTGTATGTTTTCACGTTTTGTTGTCTTAGTGGTTTCAAGTTAACACTTGTTCGGTACATCGCCCCTTTGTAGTTGTAGCTTACTGTAATACATTCCATAAGGTTGGGGGTCTTAATAGATAGCTTATTGTTTGTAAGTAACAGGTCTGAAAACTAAGAATGGGCAAAGCTGCAAATGAATATTTAACAGTATAGTCTGGCAGTTAGGGCAGAGGACTAAGGCACTGAGCTGTTAACTGGCTACTACTTGCAGTACAGGGTTTGAATCCCTCAGCATTCATTTGCCTACCGAGTACCATTGAAAAAGGCCCTCAACCAGACATTTGGGACAATTGGCAATTTGGGCTAGGCTCTTTAATGATCGTCTCCTAGTAGCTACCTGTGAACCTTTTAAATAGGTGTACTCTTGTTATTTTGAAGTTTAGTTTTTGCCTGGATTTTTGGCACATCCGCCTTAGGGCTTTGTGTTTTATCACTACAAGTCATTGTGCAAATCCATCCCAAATGTTTTTCCTTTTACCGATCTGTGCAGTAACAAACTAATGGTTCTTGTGAGTGGGCTTAATGTGCTCAATAATAATAATAATAATAATAATAATAATAATAATAATAAACTGGGGCAAGATGTTAAATTGGCCATTAGCTGAAATACACATCATTTAACCTGAAACAGTCACCTTTGTATAAATGTGTTTTAGCATTACGATAATTTGTACTTGTCTCTCAGTCTGGAATGCCATACATGCCTGAAGATTACTTTTGTCTAGTTCCTAAGGGTAAGTGGAATGAACAGAGTGTGCACTTGGGAGGGTTGAGTGGAGGTCCTGGAGATTAACTTTTCATTGCTTTAGGACTGAATAAATGGATAATTAAAGCAGGAGTCTGCTTCATATCAGTGTTAGCATGTTAGATGTTTAGGGTTCCTCCATGGTCCATCCACAAATATTTGGTTATGGGGGTTAAGTTGGTGATTCATGGTTTAATGTACTGCATGGAAAATGCATATTAAAGATATAAGTAACTGATTTTAACATTCCAGGGCAGGCCTCTTGCATTTGGGGCATGGGGTCGCTATTCAGGAATGTATTAAAGGTATAAAAATATATAAAGAAAAAAATGAAATAATGAAAAAAAGCTCTCATTTTTCTTTATCAAGAAATTGTTGTTTCATCAACAGACATAAGTAGGTTGGATGGCTCCCTGCCATTTTGAAAATACATCCAGAATAGGAAAGGAGTAAGAAGTGTGCATAACTGAACGTACTAATGTTACTGGTAAGTGAATTGTGCATCACTGGGGGCCTGCACACTGCATTGTTCTAGATCTGGCCTTTGAGGCTTCAGTAGGGACAGATCCAGCTTACTGTGCAACTCTATTTTCCTCAGCCTTTTTCGGGTCAATGGCTTGATCATTTAAACCTGCTCAGGATCTTATCCAGAACAACCGGTGAGTTAGTGCCATGATTTCTGCCAGCTACCCTGGCAGTTCATCTCTAACTGAAGCTAATTAGCTTTTCTGCTTGTTTGACATTCTTTGCACTATGAGCTGAGATAGAGACTGAGAACTGTTTAAGCCACCAGTATAAGAATTCTACCGCTGTTATTATTGACAGCTTGAGAGCTTAGGGAATTTGTAACAAAAGCTGTAATGAAACCACCACTTCTCTTATCTGACATTTTTCCATTATTAAAGCGAGGGATATTTGTAGGTAGTATGTCAGATACTTGGACATCTTTTTTGTTAACTACATTTATATGAATACTTGGAAGACTTTCTGACTACATTATTTTTATTCTTAAAAGTGCTTTGTTGTTGTTGAGAGTATACAAACCAGTCATGCCTTTTGGTGTTGCTTAACAATGTATCTGATAGGAGTAGGCCTATCATCTGTAACTGCTAGGACTAGGGTCGCAGGCTTTGACTGGTCAGGGTTCCAAACCTTTTTAGGCCATTGAGCACATCCCTCGTGAAATAATGCAGCATGCCACTCTCACTCTACAGAGCTTCCTTCCCATGTCAAAATGACAGTCTATATTGATCCCACTTTTTCAGAGAGTTTAAATTCATGCATTTCTTATAACCAATTTTTAGGTGATTTTTCCACCTTTGCCTGTCAGTCTTGAACCTTCCATTTGATCTTGCAGTGCTCATTTATTCCTCTGCTCTGGAGATTCCACCAGCAGCTGAAGCAGGAACTACTTGAGGAGGCATGTCATTCAGGCACCCATGGGGACCATCCCTGTCAACTTCTTAAAGCAAGAAGTCTGGGCAACACCTAAATAGTGGATGGACAAAGACCCCAAAAGAGGGGCAGATTTTAAATATTGCTCTTATAGAATTAGAACATTGCTAAAATAACTATTGCTTGCATGCATTTTCTGAAGGATATGAAGTCTGAAACAAATGTATGTCATTATTTAGTGACGTCAGTCTTTGGTGATTTGCCAGAAAACCGCAAATTTTATAAGGGACAGACCACAATTATGAGGCAAAAATCTGCACATTCTGCAAAAATCTGGAGAGTTGAGTGCTATGATGGGGAGTACTTTTATTGCCAGCGAGAGCATTGGATAGTCTAACCTCTTCCCCTGGATGGTGGTTGGAGGATATGAAAACTGTGTCACTGCAGTGGCCGACAGTGTCTTGCTGTAGTGAATGCACTCTTCTGCACACTTGCTTTGAAGGCAACCACACAGCAGTAGTTGGGTGTACCTAACATCAGCTAGCAACCTCTCCCCCTCACATCACCACCCTAAATTTCTGAATACAACTTTCACCAACTGACATTTTTTTCCAAGGAGTAGGTCCTCCTGTACACATCATGTGGGAGGGTAATATTGACACCACACATGCAGAATTCAAATCAAATGGTTGACAGGTCCCTTTCGATTTTTAAGGTTGTTGAAACACTGTGGTCAAAATTACAGACTGCTTCTTCAGCTGGATGAATAAAGTAGAACAAATAAGCGCACTCTTCCTAAACCTGGCAGTATTATCTAACCCAGCTAACCACAAGTGCCTCATCTGTGCCATGCTTCAGTGATAACCACCAGTGTCCTCTGTCCTTAAGGGACCTTGGCCTTAGCAGAACTGCTAGTTTTCTTGAGCTACAGATCTACCTCCCCGGTCGTAATCCGAGTCAAAATCTAAACCTCCAGCTCTGACCCACCCTGTGCTGGCAGTTTTTCTTTTACATTTATTACTTGTACCCATCAGCTATTCTCCAGATGGCACACTGGTTTACATCATCTCAACACCATCCAAGTCAAGCATGTCAGTCTTACATAAAAGCAATGGTTGATGGACAGAACCTAAATGGCTTCAGGATGAGGACCATGTTTTTCAGTCCTAGATGGGGGCTAGGCAGATTTTACTTCCTAAACATTAAAGCTCTTAATGGGGATTGGCATTGAGGTAGTTCAGGCTTATAAGTTATGTGGCATCTTATTCAAAGGGCAATTAGTCCACTCTGTTATCTATGTGCTCAGGAAGGCACTCCGGAGACTGTACTGTAAATGTTTGTTTATTGACCCCCCCCCCCCCCCCCAGAAAAAACTGCACCATCTAAGCCTGTGTGCCGTATGGGGTACAGTTGTAACCTCCTTGCTGTACTGCATAAACTCATGAGGCTGTATCTGTGGCAAGATTGATAACTGGATCTTCGATAACTGGATCTTTGAAGAAGGACCACTATTTCACTACCCTTGCTACCCTGAACTGGACTAGTTTTATGCAGTGCGTTTTCTGCAAGCACTTTATACCATACAGGCTGTTACACTCCCTCCACACACACACACACACACACACACACACACACACACACACACACACACACACACACCTTGCATCTACCTGTATTACCCCTTGAATTTTACAAGTCCCAGGTAACTGAAATCTTATATCATATACATGCCTTGCATCGTGAAAACATGCTGAGCAGGGAATGACTGAGCCTTAACTCTCTGCTACCATTGTTCAATAAACACAGCAATCTACCCAAGTTTTGCTTTTAAGCTTGTCTTCTGTGTAAGTACTATAACATTTTTTTGGTTAACTTTAATGCGTCTCCTCACTGCCATGCCATTCTTTGATAATAGGCTCATAGGAGGTTACTAGGCTTATGGCCCTAGAGCCTTTTTCAATCTAGCTATTCATGTCCCAATTCTCCCAATTATCAGTGCCCAAGGGTAGAATGGCTTTGGTATATGCCTTTGACTTAGGGCATCTAAAAGCTGCCCCTGTCCATAAGGGCAACAGGTAACCACCAGTGGTGAATTTGCAATTTCCAATCCATAGGTCCAAATTGCATTTGAAATGGCTTAGGGAAAAGCTGTGTTTCACATGAATGGGGAGTCTGTTCAGAGAAAGGGTGATCTCTGAGATGCATTCCTGCCCCTCCATCATGCTTTATGTCACATATGATATTTAGATCCTTAGCTTGGGTAATTCTAGTGCTGTTTGTTTTGTGACTGTATGACAGATCCATCAGGGCTGGATTGGAAAATGCCTTGTAGGATAGGTGTAGATTGCCTCTCAGTAGTCTGTAAGAGACCGAGTACAGGGACAGGGCTTTGAGGCAGTCCGCACAGGAAATATTACTTACATCCTGTATTCTTTTAGTGAGGCACGTTTGCAGCACTCCAGCTATTGCAAATGCTTGGTCAGGTACATGCTGAAGAGGGTGCATTGTACCTCGATAATTGGTTTAATAAGGACTGGGTACAGTGGGACTGTGATCATCTTTGATCTGGAAGCAATACACTTACTCATAAGCTGCGCCATGTAATACGATTTTCTCACTACCATGGACACATAATGATCAATGTTCAGGTTCTTTTCTTAGGGGAGTTTTAACAGTGTTGTAATTTGTAGGGCTGGTCCTCTTTCCAAAGGTTATATTTATGTATTTTTTTTTGCATTGAGTTTTAGGCCATGATTTTGGCACCGGTTATTTGATTGTGTCACACCTTCCTGGAAGATAGCAATATCTTTGAGGGACTTAATGATTGCACTCAGCTTGCAGTCAGCATATTTGGTCAGCCACAGGCCTTCTGCGTTTGCCTTAACCTCAGAGAAATTTATTCCAAACAGGGGAGATCCCAGTACCGAGCCCAGTGGGACACTGCTAGTAACAGGCCTGTCAGTGGAGGTGGATTACCCTATCCTAACTTAATTTCCTCAGCCCTGAGCATTTATTTTCTGTGACTGATCTTTTGTTGTGTAATATGTAAAAATACACACAGACACACACACACACACACACACACACACACACACACACACACACACACACACACACACACACACACACACACACACACACACACACAAACACTTGAATGCTATAACCTCACAGTACTCTGTTTTGGCTGTTGTTTACATCTCCAGACTGTAGCTGCTGTCTTATTTACATACAGAAGCTGCACTGTTACTCTCATTTCATCAGATTGTCGGTGGTCTTATAAATTTTGGAGCTGTATGAACCTGATTTTAATTGCTTGTCAGCTTGCTTCTTATAGCTTTTATGTACTGATACTCGTTATATGTTTTGTATTGTACGCAGTATGTACAGTACACTTCTGCTTCAAGCTACTGACCTGAAATATATTCTCTCCCGTATACTATGGACCACTGTAACACTGATCAGTGTATTCTCATAGACTGTGTGTTGCACAGAATTTTTTTGCCATGGGGCTTCAGCTCTGCCCCTACACCCCTGGATCTCTAAATATACTACCTTTGGGGATTGCACCATCTCAGAGAAAAGGAGCAGACTTGTATTCCCTTTTCTGTGAGCTGGTCTTTGGGAGAATATTTAGAGATCACTGATATTCAAGAAAGATGCCGCAAATTGAATGTATTGCCTCTGTGTTTGCAGAGGTCCACTGGTGTAGTGGGGTACTGTGATTGTAACTTGGGTGTCATTTGCTAGGAGTCAGTATTGAAAAGTAGACTCTGTAGTACTGTGCTTTATATTCTAGTCTTCCTTGTAAGGTGGAGTCTGACACCTCTGAACTTATTGCTTGCCAGATAAAGTATATTAATAAATATTCAATAAGTTATTCTACTCTTCTGGAGTATACTATGCATCTGTTCCATCTTCTTAACCTACACAACATTAAAAGCTACAAAGTTTGGAAGTGCGCAGGTGGGTTACATCTCCTCTAAATCATCAGATGGATAACTGTGTACATGGCGGAGAGAAATAAAACCCTAACTACAACTCTGGTGATCGTAGCTGGAGAGATATGAAGGTGCTGTCACTGGAGGGAGGCTCTCAGATGTCGGCAGTAAGTTAAAAAAAAAAAAAAAAAAAACCTGAACTGTGGGATGAGGTGTCACAGATGGTGTCTTGAAAGTCATTAGTGTTCTCTTCTCACTAACATGCCATTATCATTACACCACTTCCCAGTTTCTAAGATGCCCTGATCCTTGAAGAAACAATATAATTTTACCTGACATTCAGATAAACTACTACAGCACCCTGTTGGTGCATTAACATGCCATTTGCTCCTTTATCCTAATTTGCAATCATACTTGCCTAGAAAAATGACATGTTATAACTTATAAG
Source organism: Protopterus annectens (assembly GCF_019279795.1). Classification (NCBI taxonomy): domain Eukaryota; kingdom Metazoa; phylum Chordata; order Ceratodontiformes; family Protopteridae; genus Protopterus; species Protopterus annectens. Next base: position 59,800,295 of record NC_056751.1, on the reverse strand, counting down.
CGTTAAATAAAAGTATACAGTCATTGCAAATTTCAGCCAAATGTTTTACAGATTGCAGTTTCAGGATAAAAGTGATGTTTTACATTTTGAGCATGAACTTTCCTCTATATTGCATGTTGTGCATTTGTCCAACATCATGACCCATTTGAAATATTTCTGATAAAAATAATTATTTAAAGCTTAGCCTGTTTCCTTTTAAGTGAGTGTTCAGTCAGGAAGGTATAATGCTATAAAGGGAATTGATGGACTTAGCTTTTTCATTCCCCCCACCAGAAGTGGTACTGAAGATGTGTACAAATTGCCATCCCAAACACTTCCTTTTTGTAAGAAATTAAAAGGTTACGCAGCAGGGCTACATGAGGGAATGCGTTCCATCTAGAAATGCTAAAGGTGCTAGACATTGTTCTTTCCAGTGCTGTATGGAAGCCCGAGATAGTACCTGTGAAATACCAAATGGAGGTAGTAATCCCCATTTTCAGTAAAGCAGACAGAGGGGTGTGTTCAGTTGTAGAGGGATCACAGTGCTCAGTCTTCCTGGAAAGCAAACTGTGCCATGAGTATGGAAAAGAAGAAGAACTGACTTCTTCCAGTAGTCATATCTCTGAATCAAGATGAGCGCTGTGGATTAATTTCTGAGTGTGGGATGGTAGATCAATTTTTTGTCCTTGTATAGATGCTTTTGGCATCATGGGAGTTCGCGAGTACTCTATGTATGCATTTTGTGACCTTGGAAAAGACATATGACTGTATACCTTAGAAAGTCTTGTTGGAGGTGCCACAACAGTACAGTGTCCCCAGGTCACTGGTGCATGTTGTTTTTTTTATTGTATTTTGAGGATTGTTAATTATGTCTGCATTTTCAGTGTTAAGTTGAATAAGTACAGGTTGGGCATAGGACTGTCAGGGTTGTGTCTTTTCTCCTATTCTGTTTGTATTCTGTCATGGACAGGATGTCAGGGAACAGCCAAGGGCTACATAGCATTCATTTTGGGGTTGCGAGGCTTACATACAGGTTGTTTGCAGATCGTGTTATCTTGTTAGAATCATGTTACTGTAATGTCAGGTTTGCACTGCATTAGTTCATTGATGAGTGCTAAGCAGTTTGGATGAAAGGCAGCAGCTCCAAATTGAGGGGTTATTGCTTGCCTCACAAAAACAGTGGATTACTGCCAGCATGCGATGTGGAGGAAGCTACGTCAGGTGGAGGAGTTTGGGGTATTGCTCATAAGTGTAAGTAAAGGGGACTGAGTGAGACTAACCAGCAGGTGGATGCTATGGTGGTAGGACTGAGGTGGTAATGTGATAACTGAGTACTAGAAGAAAGCTGTCAGCTTGTCTGTTAGTCTCTGTTCCTTTCCTTCCTATTTAATAGTGAGCCTTGGATCGAGACCAAAAGGATGAGATTGCAGAAGTGTAAGGTCTTTGGGCATAGTTTTCATGGTAGAATGAGTAATTTGGCAGTCCTAGAGGTTTGCAAAGTACAGCCACTGCCCCTTTGGGTTAAGGGATCTGTTTAGGTACCTTCTGGGGCATTTCTTAAAGGAAGTGTATGAGCCCAGCCAAGTGTGAGGAGGTTCCAGTGTACTTCCAGGAGACTTTGAAGGGATTCTCTCTGTGTGTGTCTCTCTCTCTCTGTGCTTGCCTGGGAATAGATAGTAGGATCCCACAGGGTAATCTGGACACTGTTGCTAGGGCTAGAGAAATCTGGTCTGCCTTGCCTCTGTGAACATCCTATCAGGACATATGGTTTAGAAAATGGATGGATGGCTGGCTGGATGGAAGAAATGAGTTTGCTTGGTGGACTGAGCTGTGTGCCTTGTAATAATTTAACTATGCCAGACCTTCTGTTATTGAGGGAGCTATGGAAAGTTTTGGTTGTGTGGCTGAACGTCTTTTAGTGCTTTATTTGGAAATGAGTAAGCATTTTTAAGTCTGTAAAATGTCTGTAACTTTAGAAAAGATCATTATTTTTTCAGCACAATGTTTGATGTAGTGGGTGGAAAAGGCATTGCCTTTTTAAAGCATGACTAGATGCTGGAACAGCATCAACCAGGGAGTTTGGAGGTGGTACACATGTCAAAGAGTAATATAGGTGTCCTAAGGCAAGCTCAGGGAGGGAGGAAACGTCCCATGTAGTAGGACTGAAGTTGTGTATGTGGGGTCTCACTCTTCTGGCTTTCTGGGTTTTAACTTGGAGGTGTTGTAAAAGTTACACAGATAATTGGCTTATGGTAACCAAGCATTCATAGAGATGTCACTTTTTAGGACTTCAGTGTCAGTTCTTCCCTTTTTTGTGAAGCGGTTCTCTAAGCATTAGTCTGTTCATCCATTAAATAGTTTAGACTGCTGTAAGACAAGTAAGTTTTACCTTACTGATGATGTGTTGCTGCAGCAGTAGTCTTTCTTAGTATGAGTGGCACCCCTGCTTCAGGCATTTTGGTGTATGTGTTTGGCTGAAGTGTGAAGCAGCTGTCTGAGGGATTATGACTGCATGCCTGCAAGGCAGTATCCTGCTTAAAGGTAATTATACCACAGCTGCACAAATATTTGGCTGAAAGAGGATAGCCATCCACAAGGTCTTTGAGCTGCACCATTTGGTACAGGACCAGACTTCAGTCCGAATGCAGCAGGATCATATTTACCATCTTGGATATGTGCATATTTGTAGGGTTTTCCTCAAAGAATGTACAGTTGTGTAAAATGTTAGCATAACTGTAGAATATCCTTCACTGTTGCAGTATTCAAAACAGAAGGGATATCCTGCCCAGGGCAGCCTGATGCTTGGCCATTGTACAAAAGCCTAATGATCTTGTATATGCCATGTATCACTTTTATGCTGCTCACACACAGTGTAGGGCATAAAAGGGATGTATGGATGCAACTACCCAGAACTGAATTGTCCTAGAAGAGAATAGGCTCCAGAAGGACAAAGGAGTCCATGTACATCCAGAAGGAAAAAATGCAGAAGAAAGTAATGGAAACCCTCCTTAAGAAGGGAATCTGAAACAAAAACCAGAACACACAAGAGGAGGTTGGAAGGAGGGAGCGAATACTGCAAAAATAGGTAAACAGAATGACATCTACTGTTATGGTAAGATTTTACACAACTCTATGTCCTTCTGTATCACTGTTACAGTATCCAAAATAGAAGGGAGAGTAAAAACATTGAAGAAACTGAATGGGAGGTGGAAGACTGAGAAGAGTCCTCAACAAACCCACATAAAATGGTTTCAGCAAAACCTGCTCTGGCACTAGAAACCACGTCCAACTTATGCTTAGTAAAGGTATACTTTGAAGACCAAGTAACCGCTTCAAGGATGGAATTGGTGTCGAACCCCTTGAAGAAGGCACCAGAAGAGGCAAAAGCCCTAGTGGAATGAGCTCTAACTGAAGAAGGTAGACATTTTCCATGAAAAGAATAACAAAAGGAAAAGGCCTTAGATATCCAGGAGGACATGGTTTGCTTAGAAACAGCCAAACCCAATGTCCTGGGATGAAAGGGAACAAAAATGTGATCATACTTATGAATGGCTTTACCTGAGCTGTCTGTGCAAATCCAAGCTATGCAGGACCCTCTCACTAGCAGACTGAGGAAAAGGGAAAAAGGAAGGGAGTTGTACCGACTGATTCAAGGACAACTCTTTTTTAATACCTTGGCCTTAATAGAAGGATTAGTACAAAGGGGGGCACCCTGTTCCTGTGAAAAATCAAAAATGGAGGAATGGCCAATAGGGCCTGGAGCTCAGAAACCCTCCTAGCAGAAGTAAAAGCCAGCAACAAAACAGTCTTCTAGGTACAAAGTTGCAAAAAAGCAGATTCATTTTTCCTAAACAAAGTTGAGGTCCCAAGGAGGAGGAATATGTTTCTTTGGAGGCCTAATATGCAGGACAAATGTAAGAAATAGTTTGACCTCAAAATGAGAAGTCAAAGGAGGATTCAAGGGCAAACAAGCTGAAATGGCTGATAAATGGGCCTTCACAGAAGAATAGGCCAGGCCAGACTGGAGCAACTCGCACACAAATAAGACTGGACCGGGGGGGGGGGGGCTTTGGGAAAAGGGTCCTGGCTATGAACATGGCATCAGAGAGAAGATATTTTCCATTGGTTGAGGGTTTCCTAGCCTCCTATAAAACCCTGAGCATGTCCTCAGAAAAGAGGTGCCTGAAAGGGATCAAAACCCCATCACTCAGTGTCAGAGTGGACAAGGGAGGCTAGATGAGAGACCCCTTGATGTCCTTCAAGGATGCATCTGCAGTCATAACATATGGGTTGTCCTGCCTCAGGCAGCCCTTCGGTCGGCCGGATTCCAAAGTCTGGGTCTGGCCTCGGCTGATGTCGCACTTTCCCCGACGTCAGAGCCTCTGGGGTATAAAGGCATCAGCCGACGCCATTTTCCTCAGTCTTTCTTGCCGCGCGGTGCCAGAGGCAGAGGCTGTTCGCAAGTGCCGGTCGGTCAGATCCAGTGAATTCAGCTACCGAAGACTTCGAAAAAAGCTAAGTACCCCGTTGGGGACTCTCTCTTGCCTTGGCCGATGTCAGACAAGGTAAATAGTTGTTTAACTTGTAAGAGACAAGTGCCTCATAGGGATTTCCATTCCTACTGCCTTCCTTGCTTGGGCCCAGACCACGACGTATCGGCCTGTTCAGCCTGTGCTTCCTTCAACCGACGAACTCTTAAACGTCGGTCGGAGTTTGCAGAGGAATTTTTTGGGGCCAGTTTTGCTTATAAAATGCCGTTGGAGACTCCGACTTCGCATTTGGTGAAAAAACGGAAGGAAAAGGACCGACACTCATGGCCCGCGGTTTCGGCTGAAACCACGGTAAGGCCTACCGCGAGTGTCTCGGTTTCGGCTGAAACCGAGTCCTCGGAGTTTCCTACTTCCGAAACCATTCAACCGACCACCGCGGCCCGGGAGGCCCCGGCTGAGTCGGCTACCGAACTACCTACCGAAACCAGTGTTCAGGAAATGTCCGACACCATACCTTTGGACATTCCTACTCCTGCACGTGGGGCAGCTAGGCCCCCTGCTTCCATGTCCATTAAGGCCTTCTCTAGGGCTAAAGCTGCTAAACTTTCTAAAGCTTTGCCTCCCAAGACTACCTCCCAGAGGCCTTCCTCCAGTTCTCAGATCCTCAGATCCTCAGCCTTGCAGAGGACCTTATTTCCTTAATTAGAGGTTTACAACCTCACCCAGACAGGGCCTCTCACCCTCCACCGGACAAAAGGCCCAGGACTGACCCCTCTGACTCACACTCTTCAGATAAGTCCTCGGATGGATCTGCGTTGTCAGACCACCAGGAGGAGGCTTATTCGCCTTATGAGGATTCAGATGCTGAGGAATCTATCCCTTCGGCCTCCCCTCCTGAAGAGTTTTCCTTTGGTGGGACTCTACACTCCATGAGAGAGCATTTTCAATGGCAAGGTCAGGATTTCTCTGATTCTAGAAAAAGATTAAGGACATTTTTGCATTTGCCTCAACATAGGCCCTTGGCTATGCCTCCTGTTCTGAATGTAATTGATGATGTGTACAATGATGTCAGTACAGCCCCTGATACTCTTCCTCCGGCCCCTGCCAAACCTGATAGATACTACAGGGTCCCGGATTCTCATTTCCATCTGTATAAGGCCCATTCTGCAGACCCAGAAACTATTTCTCAGGGCCCTAAGGGGGTTGCGGCCACCACTGCCAAAAATCCTCTACCCTCTGAAAGAGAGTCTAGAGCTTTAGAGAGATGGGGAAAGAAGGTATATACTTCTGCAACTCTTTCTGTCAGGGCATTAAATATTCAATTTCATATGATACAGTACCAAGAGTATTTGTTAGATGAACTGAATAAGAAACTTTCTTCTCCTGAACCCCTTGACTGTAAATCCCTTCAGGATTTGGTACACAACTCACAACAGGTTAGTAATCATTTCTTAAAATGTGGCTATGATGCATTGGAGGCTTCATTTAGGTCAGCTATTGACTGGGGCAGTTATTCGTAGGCATGTCTGGCTGAAGGAACAATCTTTGCCAGACCATGTTAAAGCAAAACTCCTGGATGCTCCAATGGAGAAACAAAATTTATTTGGCTCCTCTGCTCAGGAGATCTTAAAGAAGGTTGAAGAAAAGGTAAAATCTGTGCAAACAGTTAAGGGAAAAGGTAAAATCTGTGCAAACAGTTAAGGATTTCCTGCAAGTACAACCACCGAGATTCAGCAGAAACTGGCCTACTAAGAATTGGTCCTTTCCAGACTCGGACAGAGCCCAGAGGGGGAGGAACAGGCGCCCTAGAGGCAGAGGCCAATCGAGGGGCTCCTACAGAGGCCGTCGGTGGCAGCCTGCCAACCAGAGGAGTAGTGCAACAGCAACAACAGCAACTACTACACCAGGACAGGCTCAATGACTTTACTCTGATTCCGCCTACCAGGGATCAACTGCAAGCACCCTTGGGCGGAAAGCTGGCTTTATTCTCAAAAAACTGGCATTATATTACAAGGGACACATGGACACTGCAAATAATAGACAAAGGATACAGGTTCCACTTCCACACTTTGCAAAAAAGAAATGGAATGCCAAACCTTCCACCAAATCAGAGGGTAGAGGCTTTAAGGCAGATCAACAATTTGCTTCAGATGAAAGCTATAGAAAAGGTACCACGCTCAGAACAAGGCCAAGGATTGTATTCCAGACTATTCCTTGTACTAAGAAAAGAAAATCAGTGGAGGCCTATTCTCGACCTGTCCGCACTGAATACTTACCTCATTGTGCCAAAATTCAAGATGCTGACACTACAGCAACTTCTTCCCATGTTGGGCAAGGAGTCTTGGCTGGTGACTCTAGATCTCAAGGAGGCATACCTGCACGTCCCTATTCGACCAAGTTGCAGAAGGCACCTCAGATTCCTTGCAGGATCAGAGCAGTATCAATTCTCAGCATTGCCCTTTGGCTTATCTACTGCGCCCAGAGTATTCACGAAATGCCTGGCATCAGTAATTGCACATTGCAGACTTCAGGGAATTCAAATCTACCCATACCTGGATGACTGCCTAATACAAGCGAACAACAAGGAAAATTTGATAAAGGACTTGGCCTATGCCATCCACCTGCTACAGGCCTTGGGATACACAGTCAACATTCAAAAGTCAAGACTAGTGCCATCCCAAAGGATAACCTTTTTGGGTGCAGATCTGGACGCAACCACCCAAATGGCTTTTCTCACAGAAGAAAAACAAAAACAGCTTCCAGATTACTTCATGATTCTGACAAGACAAACTCAGCTTACTGCAAGGAAAATCCTGCAGGCCCTGGGTTACATGGCATCCTGCATAATTCTGATACCACACGCCAGGCTGCATATGAGAAAATTACAATGGTACCTAAGGAGTGTATGGTCTCAACACAGTCACAGTTTAGAAACCTTGATACCAATCATTCCATGCCTTCAAAAGGAATTTCTGTGGTGGGCTCAGGCCTGCCAGTCCAACAGAGGGTTGCCTTTCAACAAACCAAAAACAAGGCAGACCATCACCACGGACGCTTCAGACTGAGGATGGGGAGCACACATGGAGGACAAATGTATCCAGGGCCTATGGCCTCAAGGACAATTAAGCATGCACATAAACCAAAAGGAAATGCTGGCAGTGATGCATGCAATCGAGGCTTTCAAACCCTTCCTCCGACAAGGCCACCTGTTAATAAGGACAGACAACACCACGGTCATGTGGTACATAAACAAGCAGGGAGGCACACATTCTTACCCTCTATGCCGGCTGGCTATGAATCTATGGGAACTATGCCTGAATCTCAATATTCAACTACAGTCCCAGTTCGTGCCAGGAAAAGAGAACACACTGGCAGACAGCTTAAGCAGAACTACCATGGATGCACACGAATGGATGCTGCACCCAGACATCTTCCAACTTATAGCAAAGGCATGGGGAATGCCGGAGATAGATCTGTTCGCCTCCCCACTCAACCATCAACTGAGGACATTCTGCTCAAGGACATACCACCCACTAGCTTGGAGGGTGGACTCTCTCTCCTTCAGCTGGAAAGCTCTAAAATTATATGCCTTCCCACCTCTTCCATTAATGTACAAGGTTCTACTGAAGATCCGGGAGGAACAGCCAAGAGTGATACTGATAGCTCCAGACTGGCCAAGGCAACACTGGTATCCATTATTGAGAAGCATGTCTCAGGCAAAATCATGGCCTCTACCCCTATGGCCTCTTCTTCTGACGCAGAACAATTTCAAGATCATGCATCCCAACTTGAAAACATTGCAGCTAACTGCCTGGAAAATTCCTTAAATCCCAATCAAACTGCTTTATCACAGAGAGTGAAGGACATTATCTTGGAAGCTCGCCGCCCTTCCACAAGGAAGACATACTCAGCTAAATGGAAAAGATTTCTCATTTGGAACACATCAAAAGGCTCAGATGTGACAGTGGCAAGCATGAGACATATCCTGGAATACTTAGCAGAATTGTTCCACAATGGCCTGTCTTATTCCTCCATTAAGATTCATGCCTCAGCAATTTCAGCAGAATACAATATGGATCCACCTATCTTCTCACACCCTCTCCTCAGACAATTTCTGAGAGGGATCAAAAATATTAAACCTCCAAGAAGACCCCCTCTACCTGCTTGGGATCTCAACTTTGTGCTGGAGAAACTGACACTTCCTCCTTTTGAACCAGCAGCATCAGCGAATCTACAGTTTCTGTCTTGGAAAACTGCATTCCTTCTGGCAATAACTTCAGCAAGAAGAGTATCTGAGTTACAAGCATTAATGGCAGTACAGCCATTTCTTATTTTCCATCAGGACAGAGTTTCACTAAGAACCAATCCTACTTTTATGCCAAAGGTGGTATCTAGGGTATCCTTGAACCAAGCTATTCACTTGCCTACGTTCTTCCCAAATCCACAGAATAGAGGGGAAAAACTGCTGCACACCCTGGATATACACAGACAACTACGCTACTACTTGGACAGAACTAAAACTAGCAGAAAAACTGACCAACTATTTGTAGCATATGCTACTGGGGTGCAAGGAAAAGCAATTTCCAAACAGACAATTTCAAAATGGATAGGAAATTGCATTCGATTTTGCTACTCCTTTCATGGAAAGACAGTTCCTAAAAACATCAGGCTTCATTCCACAAGGGCCACGGCCACCACTACAGCCTTCCTATGAGGGGTGGCTACCAAGGACATTTTAGAAGCTGCTACTTGGAGCTCCATGCATACATTTGCCAAGCATTACAATCTACCTTTATACTCCAGATCCAGAGCAGGTTTTGCTACTGCAGTCCTGCAGGGGATCTTAACTACACCATCCTTTTCTTAGTACCTCCTCCCCAGATTGGCTATGGTATTCTACCCATATGTTATGACTGCAGATGCATCCTTGAAGGACATAGTACAGTTTTGTACCTACCATAAATGTAGATGTCCGATAGGTATGCATCTGCAGTCAGGTTTACCCTCCCTCCTACCCCTCTGTGGTATTCCTAGGGTACTTACCCCTCTTTTAGCTAGCTGGGGGAATCTGTTATGGTGTATTTGTTTGTTTATACATGTATATATTTTTATAATTTTGCAAATGTTTGGAGCTTTTCTGCATTTATCCAAATTTAGCCTTCCTAGAGGGCACCTGTCATCTGGGGCAAGAAAAACTGAGGGAAATGGCGTCGGATGATGCCTTTATACCCCAGAGGCTCTGACGTCGGGGAAAGTGCGACATCAGCCGAGGCCAGACCCAGACTTTGGAATCCGGCCGACCGAAGGGCTGCCTGAGGCAGGACAACCCATATGTTATGACTGCAGATGCATACTTATTGGACATCTACATTTGTGGTAGGTACAAAACTGTACTTTCTGAGTGAGGAGATCCAACAGATGCATTAAAAGGGGGGAACCAGTGCTGTCTTGGTCAAAAGGGGGTCAGTAGCAAGATTTTTGGGGAGTACAGCTGAATCTTCTGCAGGACTCTTGGAAGTAGAGGAAGAGGAGGGAAAGCATAAAGCAAATCCCCTTCCAATGAAAAGAAAGGCATCTGTCTTCCATGCTGGGTGGCATGGTACTCTGGAACAGAAGAGAGGAAGCTGCATGTTCAGTGGGGAGGCTAAAAGATCTGCCTGAGGAATACCCTCACCAGTGGACAATATCCAGAAATGCATCTCTATGAAGCATCCATTCATGAGCCTGTGTTTTAGACCTGCACAGAGAGTCTGCCAGTAGATTGTGCTCTGAAGGAATGTATACTGCCCAAAGAGTTAACTGAGAGCCATCTCCCAAGCCTGAAGAGCCATCCTGCAGAGGAGGTAAGATTTTGTGCCTCCCTGCTTGTTGACATACACGTCACTGTAGTGCTGTCTGTGTACACCTTCAAGGGGCCTGGAGAGAACATTGGGTAAGAAGCTTGAAAGGCCAGAATTGGAACTCTCATCTCATTGATGGTGATATGGTCTGACTGTTCATGGGGAGGTCAGAGACACTGACCTAGGTGAACAAAAGAATCCCCCTCCACCCCATGTCTGAGGCATTGGTGAACAGTTCTTGAGAAGGGACTGGAGGCTGAAAGGGCGTTTTGTTAATACCCTTGGGGCAGCAGAGAGGCCAAAGGGCAAAGCAGAGAACTGAAAATTAAAGGAAGACACAGAGAAATGTAAAAATGTCCTGAGAAAAGGGTGAATAGGGATATGAAGGTAAACATCTTTCAGATCCAAGGACACCAGAAAAGTCTAGGGTAATAAAAGAGGAAACAGGGTGCGAAGAGTAAGCATATGAAAAGGAGGCACCTTGAGAAAGGTGTTGAGCCAAGAGAGATCCAGAATAGGTCTCCAAGTTTCCTCCTTTGGATGAGCCAGGTACATCCTAGAATAAAATCCTGTCCCACTTGGGAAAGGGGGACAGCTTGAATGGCTCTTCGGTTCACCAGGGACCCTAGAACTTTTGGGAAGTGAGGAAGTTGCTCTAGAAGAGGTTGAGGAATCACTGAAAAAGGAGAGAGAGGCTTCCATACCATGAAGTAACCTTGACTGATGATAGAAAGATCCCAAGTGCCTGAAGTGATGATACCCCAAATTTGAAGACAGATCAAAAGTTGAAAGGACAAAGGAACCTGGCCTAAAAGAAAGGGAGGGGGTAAACTGTCAAAGAGAAGCAGGCTTATCAGATAAAGGAGGCTTTTGGGCCACAGAAATCTGAGAAACGTTAGCAGAGGGGAGCCCACCTCCCACCCTTTCTGGCCTTATTCCTTCGGAATGGGGATAGGAGAAACAAAAATATGTTTAAGGTACTCCAAGGCTTTGCCTTTCTCTTTAAGAGACTTAAACATGTCACCAGTCACAAAAAGATGCTTATTATCCAAAGGAGCATCCAACAACTTGGCCTTAATGTTCTCCGGCAGATACCGAAGGCAAAGCCAAGAATAACGTCTCATGACAGACCCAAAAGTTGCAGCCCTAGAAGAGGTGTTAGCCTCATAGCTACACTTGTGAGCCACTTTAGAAGCAGAATCTAAAAAACATAAGGCAGAGGATTTGCCTTCAGAATCAGGGAGGTCAGAAATAACCTGACAAACTTTCTTACCAATCCTCTCCATTGCCCTACTGTCCTTATCAGAAGGCAGAAGTTTGGAAGAGGGCAGAAGCTTAGAAAGTTTGTCAGAAGAGACTGACACCACAGCAGGATCAGCGGAAGGACATTTATGTGAAAACGGACAATCCTCAGGAACCTTGTAGAACCTGTCAGGTTTCTTAGGAGCAGTAGGCTGAGAATCAGGAGACCTGGAAGCAGCAATGAAAGTATCAAACAAGGCAGACATCACAGGAGGAACTGCCAATGGTTTAGGATTATCCACCTGAAGCAACTCATAATATCTTCTCTGAATATCCGACACTTTTTTTTCTTTGAATATCAGACACTTGAAGAATCTCACTAAAAATATTCCATCATCCTAGCAATTGTGTTCCCAAAGGACAGTTCCTCAAAAGGAGACTTGGGACCAAAATAATCCTCATCAGAACCATAAGCCAAATGTGAAGGCATCTGTGAAGAACAGGACAAAGGCGCCTCATCAGACACTGAATCCTCATCTGGGGAACTCTGTTGTCTAAGCCGTTTAGAAGGGGTAGAGGTCCAAGGAGGAGCAGGTAGCAAAACCCCGTGAGAAGGCATTTAAGGCCATCAAGGCAGAAAATGAGCCTTGAGTAAACTCCTGCTATTCCCTTTGAGAGTCCTTGGGATGGACCGAAACATGCTTCAGTTTTTGTCTTTTCTTGGAAGGAACATCACCCCTAACAAATACTGGAGGTTCCGATCCTTGATGAGATTTGATAAGAGAATCTGGAACCTCCTCCTTGACTAATATCTGTGGGAATCCCTCTAAGACCCTCCAGATAGTCAACCACAGTTTCCCCTCGACATCCGGAGCAGACACCTGCAAAGCCTCAGAGGATGTGCTGAAGGACAGATCCATGCCAGCCTCTGACAGGGCCGCAACATGGGGGATCTGACATGGATGCCACACTACACACAGAGCTGTTGCCTGCATCTAGAGGGATGTCTGTTGGAGACCAGACAGCTAAAGAATCTGGCAGAGACTTCTTGACCCCCTTCTTACATAGCAGGACTATCTCTGAGTTAAAGCATTCTGCCATGGTACCCTAAGCTAACTGTATAAGCCATTGTTTTTCAAGACAACCTACTAGAGAAGGCAAACAGCTTCTGAGTGTCTTAGGCACAAATACCTTACAGATACTACAAGATGTAAGGTCATGGGAAGCATCCAAACAAAAAAGACACTGTTCATGATGATCCTTATGGGGAATTTGCCTCCCACACTGATATTTGCTCTTCTTGTATGACATGAAATCTAGGTAGCAAAATTAGAATACAAGACCAACAAAAGTTTAAAAAAAAAAAAAAAAAAAGACCCCCAAAGGGGCACTTATCTGGTGGATAAGTATTCACTACAACAATAAGGCATTCAGACCAACTAGCAAAAGTAGCATTCGAACTGGCAGCAAAAAAGTTCTGGTTAGTTGCATCTGTGTGTCCCTTTTATGCCCTGCATTCTGTGTGAGGAGCATAAATGTGACGTACAGCACATACAAGCTTTTGTATACTGGCTGAGTGTCGGGCTGCCCTGGACAAGTGATCCCCTTCTGTTTTGGATACTGCAACAGTGATCTAGAAGGTAATCTTACTGAGTTCTCTTTGTATATGGTTTTATTAGTGTTTTCCAATTATTTTCTTGCCTAACAAGATGTTTTTCGTGTTTCACTGTTGCAGTCCTCACATAGGGTTATCCAGCTCCCAGTAGCCCTCAGTCGGCCTGAATACCAAAGTTCTTGGTAATATAACGTCGGCTGCCAACAGTTGTAAAACTGATGTCAGTATGTCCGGTATAAAGGGAGGCAGCTGAAGCGATTTCCTCAGTCCTTCTTGCCACGGAGCCTGAAGCAGATGCAATTCGCACTAGTGCCAGTTGGCCGTTTACTTTGTTTCGCTTTCTGACTACCAAGTTGAAGACGCCTTCAGATAAGTACCCCATTGGGGATCCTGTTTTCTTGCTTTAACGAACGTCAGATAAAGTTAATAACAGTCTTGCCTGTGGAAAACAGATTCCGCACCTTTATTTCCATTCCTATAACTTGTTTGGGCCTTGAGCACGACGTCCCCAACTGCGATCTCTGTGCTTCCTTTAACCCGCGTACCATATGCCATAGAGCTAAGATTTTGTATAAGCATTTTGGAGTCTGGCCTAAGTTTGTCGGTATGGCATCTTCTGGTCTCCCGACTTCGGATCTTCCTAGGAAACTCAAAGACAAGGACCACAACAGGCCTAGGGTTAAATCTACTGATGACGCACCGCTGAAATTGGTTATCAGCACAGCGGTAGTCAGTGAGGCGCTTTCGCAGCCCCTGCAGTCTGCAGATTTTCAGCCGCAAGCCTCTGTCGAGACCTTTATGGAGTCCTCCATTCTGCAGGCTGCTATTTAGTCTTCAGACCCCCCGCCTGTCGCTGCCTCAGATGGGTCCGGAACCGCTTTGCAGGCACCTGCTTCTGATGCCTCCTATTTTTAACATGAGACCAGAACCAGACACCGACTACCTTAGCTCAGACTTCTGCAGTTGCTAGGCCTTCCGAGTCCCTCCGGATTGCTAGTAAACCTTCCAGCCGCAAACCTACTCAGAACAGGTGTCGGTCTCCCCTCCTGTACCTCAGTCCCAGTTGGTAAAGATGGCTGGTAATCTTCTTTCCCTGATTAGGGGCTCTCACCCCCCCCCCATTCAAAGAGGGCTAAGGAATTATCTCCTGATGTTTTGTCTGTCTCCGATTCTGAGATTTCCAGTATGTCTGCGGTGAAGAAGGAAATTCTCAACTTTATGCCTTTGAGAATTCTGATGCTGAGGACTCTATCCCTTCTGCCTCCCCTCCAGAAGATTTTTCCTTTGGGGATACTTTGAATACTCTTGGGGAGCATTTTAAATGGGAATGTCAGGATTTTCCACAGTCTAAAAAAAGAATCAGGGAATTTTTAAATTTGCCACAGCATAAGCCTCTGGCTATACCTCCAGTTTTGGAAGTTGTAGATGGTTTTCATGGAAAATTCTTTAACTCCTAAATCTGTTCCTCCTGTCCCCAGAAAACCAGATAGATATTACAGGGTTCCTGAATCTCATCAGTTCCTTTTCAGAAATCCTACTGCTGATCCAGAAATTATTTCTCAAGGCCCCAAGGGTGTTAAGGCTGCTATAGCCAGAAACCCTCTGCCTTCTGATAAGGAGTCTAGGGCCTTGGACAGGTGGGGTAAAAAAGTCTATACTTCTGCAACTCTTGCCATTAGATCCATGAATTGTCTTTTCACATGCTTAAGTATCAGCGACATATGTTGGAGGCTATTAAGGCTAAACTTGGAGATATTCCTTCCATGACGGAAAGCAAAGATTTACAAGACTTACTGAATTATGCCACTTTAGTTAATAAGCATTCACTTCATTGTGGTTTTGACACTTTGGTGGCTTCCTGCAGAGCAGTAGCTACTGGTTCCATAATTAGAAGGCATGCTTGGCTCAGGGAGCAGCCTCTTCCTGAACCAGTTAAGTCTAAATTGCTGGATGTTCCTTTGTACAAGGACAATCTTTTTGGTAATATGGCTGAGGAGGTACTGAAAAAGTTGGAGGATAAGGCAAAATCTATGCAAGCTGTTAAGGATTTCCTTCAGGTTCATCCTTCTCGGTTTAGTAGGCATTATCCTTCCAAGAATTGGTCTTTCCCTGATCCTGGCAAGCAGGGTCGCTCTAGGCCTAGGGTTCTCAGATCTTCCAGAGGGCAGGCTTCTGCCCCTCAAAGGGCTAAACAATGGCATTCTTCTGCTAAATCAGGGAGTTCTAAGCCAGCTTCCCAAAGCAAGAATTCTCAATGTCTCCGGCCTTCATGTGCCTACCCCTGCGGACCCTGGGTTTCCTTTGCGGGGAAGGTTAGCCAGGTTCTCAGAGGTATGGTCTACTATCACAGACGACAAATTGGTGCTCAATATAGTAAACCAAGGTTACAAATTTTACTTTCATACCTTCCTTGTCTTACAAGAGTACACAAACATACACAAAACTCTCAAGGCAGAGGTAGAAACGCAGATTTCTTCTGTACTGACTATGGGGGCCATAGAACCAGTTCCTGCAAATCAGGTAGGCCTAGGTTTTTATTTAAGGCATTTTCTGGTACCCAAGAAAGGGAGCAACCTGACATCCTATTCTGGATCTGTCCATTCTAAACACTTTTCTGGTGATTCCCAAATTCAAGATACTCACCCTTCAACAATTACTACCAGTGCTGGGCAAGGATTCATGGCTGGTAACTTTGGATTTCAAGGAGGCTTATCTGTACATCCCAATAAGGGAAGGTTGCAGGCAGTTCCTTCGTTTCAGAGCTTGGGAGCAACACTTTCAATTCTCTGCATTGCCCTTTGGCTTATCTACTGCTCCCAGAGTTTTTACGAAGTGCCTGGCTCCAGCCATTGCTTTTTGCAGACAGAGAAACATTCAGATTTATCCTTACCTGGACAGCTGTCTTATTCAAGCAAACTCCCCAGAACAATTAGAAAAGAATTTGTATTTCGTAAAGAACACACTCACCTCTTTGGGTTACACACTCAACGAAAAGAAGTTGGTTCCTTCAAGGGAGATTGTTTTCCTGGGAGCAAGTCTGAGTACAGCCACCCAGATGGTATTCCTCCCTCAACAGAAGCAAGAAGATCTTTCCGCTTACTTCATGAACTTGGCAAGCATGACCCAGCTCTCTGCAAGGCAATTCCTGCAAGCACTGGGGTTCATGGCTTCATGTATTTTGATGATCCCATATGCAAGGCTGCATATGAGAAAACTTCAATGGTACCTCAAGAACCTTTGGTGTCAACACACACAGGACTTAAACTTGATTCTTCCCGATTCCCTGTCTACAAATGGAGTTTCTCTGGTGGGCGACGGCCTGTTCTCAGTACAAGGGTTTGCCTTTCCGCCCACCGCTTGCCAGACTCTCACCACAGATGCCTCAGATGTTGCATAGGGGCCTCCTCTGGAGGGAAGGGGCATACAGGGGACTTGGAGCACCCAGCAGATTCATCTGCACATAAACTTAAAAGAATTGATGGCAGTGCAGCAGGCCTTGCTGGCTTTCAAGGACCTACTCTACCCTGGGACTCTGCTAATCAGGACAGACAATACCACAGTCATGGTACATCAACAAGCAAGGGGGGACTCACTCATACCCCTTGTGCAGACAAAGTATGAGACTATGGTCCATAGCAGCATCCATGGGCTTGCATCTAATAACCCACTATCTTCCAGGGAGGCTAAACTCCTTGTTGGATCATTAGAGCAGACATGTTCTGGATTCTCAACAGTGGCAACTGAACAGGAACATTTTCCATCGTATCAGTTATCATTGGGGAACCACACAAGTGGATCTTTTCTCCTCTCACACCAATCATCTCCTTCCAACCTTCTGCACCAGGGAGTTTCACAACAAAGCTTGGAGGGTGGATGCGTTGTCATTCCCATGGACACATCTCTGTTTATGCATTCCCTCCTCTGCCTCTTCTTCCCAGAGTGCTGTTAAAGATAAGGGACGAAAAACCAAAGTCTATTCTGATAGATCCAGATTGGCCCAGGCAACATTGGTATCCCCTCCTTCGCAGTCTTTCTCAGTCTCAGCCTTGGCATCTTCCCCTGGTATCCCCTCCTTCGCAGTCTTTCTCAGTCTCAGCCTTGGCATCTTCCCCTGGTACCAGATCTGTTGATTCAGGGAGGGGGAAAAGTTCCTTCACCCTCTTCTTCAAACTCTGCATTTAACTGCCTGGCTAATACCTTAAATCTTTCCCAACAAGTGGTTGAAGTTCTTCATGAGGCCAGGAGGCCTAGCACAAGAAATTCCTATGCAGATAAATGGAAGAGATTTTGCCCTTGGATACTGGCTAAAGGAAAAGACTCATGTCCTTCAAGAATGCAACTGCAGTCATAACATATGGGTTGTCCTGCCTCAGGCAGCCCTCGGTCGGCCGGATTCCAAAGTCTGGGTCCGGCGTCGGCTGGTGTCGCCTCCTCTCCGACGTCAGAATGGCTGGGGATACTGGCTAAAGGAAAAGACTCTTCTCATCCTTCTCTTTCACTCATTCTTTACTACCTAGCAGGACTGCTTAATGATGGACTTTCTTTTTCTTCTATCAAAATTCACACTTCAGCAATTTCGGCTCATTGTTCTTTTGAGCAACCCATTTTTGATGAAACAGTTCCTGAGGGGAGCTAGTAATCTTAGACCTCCCAGAAGAGCTCCTACTCCTGCTTGGGATCTTAATTTTGTCCTGGAAAAACTTATTTTGCTCCCTTTGAACCAGCTGCATCTGCAGATTTGAAGTTTCTATCCTGGAAGACTGCTTTCCTTTTAGGTATTACTTCCGCTAGAAGGGTATCTGAGCTGCAAGCCTTAATGGCAGTAGAACTTTTCAGTATTTTTCACTCAGATTGGGTTTCTCTGAGAACCAGTCCCTCCTTTATGCCTAAGGTAGTTTCCAGTTTAACCCTTAATCAGTCTATTCACCTGCCTACATTTTTCAACAATCCCCAAAATAAAGGTGAAAGGATTCTGCACTCTCTTGATGTGCATAGACAGCTGAGATTTTACTTAGACAGGACTAAATCCTTTTGAAAATCTGAACAGTTATTGGTTAGTTTTGCTCCTGGTGCTCAGGGTAATGTTATTTCAAAACAAACCATCTCCAAATGGATTGCTCATTGTATTCACTTTTGTTGCCTGCAGCATGGGAAGGTTCCCCTTCAGGGTATTATGACCCATTGTACTAGAGTAGCCTCTACCTCTGCAGCCTTTCTGAGAGGTATGCCTACTAAGGACATTCTAGAAGCAGCTACTTGGTCTTCTGTCCATACTTTCACAAAGCATTACAATCTACCTTTGTTTTCTAAATCCAGGGCTGGTTTTGCCTCTACAATTTTGCAGGGCCTTCTTACCAACCCTTAATCTGTGATCCTTCCTCCCCCTTTGTCTTCTTACTGGGCTTTGGGAATCAACCCATATGTGAGGACTGCAACAGTGAAACATGAAGAACATAGTACAGTTGTGCAGACTTACCATAAATGTACATGTTCGAGTGTATTCACTGTGGCAGACCTGGTTTCCCACACTCCATTCCACCTTTTTTTCCTAAGGCACAGACTATGGATTTTTATTTTTTGATATGACATGTGTCCAGGGTGCTACCATTCCTGGATTAGCCTTCTTTTGGGGTCTCCTGACAGTTAAGGCAAGAAAAGCTGAGGAAATGGTGTCTGCTGCCTCTCTTTTTATACCTGACGTACTGGCATCAGTTTTACAACCGGCGGCAGCCGATGTCGTATACCAAGGACTTTGGTATTCGGGTCGACTGAGGGCTACCGGGAGCCAGATAACCCTATGTGAGGACTGCAACAGTGAATACACTCGAACATCTACATTTATGGTAAGTGTACACAACTGTACTTTCTCGGCATCATCTTTTACCTACCCTTTCATCCATAATAACTGTGATACAAATCAAATGGAGCACGTAGAGAAGATTATTACAGATCAGCTTGTGTTTGCTGTTACCTTTTTTCTATTCAGTGCTAATTATAGTTAAATACTTTTGTACACCATTAAAATATATGTATTAGGCAAATGCTGTTACATTGTTGTAGAAGCAGTAACCGTAACCTTTTTATTGAGCATCACTGTCAGGAGAAATACTGAAATTTGCAAAGCATTTATTTATAGTGATTCACTTCTCTTATTAACAGTTTCTTGACTGATATATTTAAGCAGGAAATGTATGGAGTAAGATGCATTAAGTAGGTTTAAAACCTTCAAAAATGTTCACAGGAGCTACTTGGACAAATATTAACATAAACAGAAGATATGGGACAGTGTGGTTTATCCGTGGACTGCTCAGACATTAAAAATCTCAAAACCTGATCACTAGTTTGTTAGAGGATTCTAAATGCCTGTTTTTGAATGCAGTAAACAAGTACCTGGCAGTGTGGTTGCCTCTGTAGTAAAATGAAACAAGTGTATTATATGTGTAGTTTCATAGGCATTGCTTGTTTTTTTTGCTGTAAATTACTGATAGGAATAGTCAAGAAGTAGTGGTTTGTTTTTAAAACAATGTAAACAGTACTTTGATCTTGCCTTGGATGTGAGATTGCCCATTAATACAATTGATTTTGTTAGACCGCAACTTCACATTGTCATTTTTATCTGTAATCTTTTGCCACATATGTGATTTTGTTTCTTGTGCTAGTCCGTGAATGTTGTCCTTTGCACCTCATTATATATTGGATTGATTCTTATACCCAGTCACCCTACCCCTATAGACTTGCTGGAAAAATAATGACTGAGAAGGCACTGTACTGTCTGGTGGTTTACGCTTAGGTTGTTTGTTTTCACATGTTGCTTGTACCCTTGGGGCCCCATGTGTTTTTCAAACTAGGCAGCCTGCATTGATGTCTTGGAGGTATTCAGTTTCATTAGACCACATAGTCCATGACAAGAATGCCCTCTACAGGTGTGCTTCTAGGAGTTAGAGTTGGCTGTAAGTCACCACTGTCTTGTCTTTTTGTAGAGAATTTTTTCCTTCAAACCCATCTTGGGGAATAAGCATTTCACTGAATGTTTTGACACCGGCACCTCAGTGTTACTATTAACTCGTTCCTTTTGAACAGGTGAACTGGATGTGCTTTCATATTCTTAGT
This sequence comes from Protopterus annectens, assembly GCF_019279795.1. Classification (NCBI taxonomy): domain Eukaryota; kingdom Metazoa; phylum Chordata; order Ceratodontiformes; family Protopteridae; genus Protopterus; species Protopterus annectens. Next base: position 59,780,019 of record NC_056751.1, on the reverse strand, counting down.
GTTTGCATTAGCCAGGGATAGACTTTAATAAATGCAGCCAGTGATTGATGCTGTACTATGAGTGGAGAATTCTATCAGCAATGAGCTTTGCTTGTGTCATCTAGGCAGAACTTAAACTTGGATCAGACCAGAAACTTCAAACAGTTATAGTTAGTTAGTTGTTGAGATTTCTGAGAGATGTAATGTTTCTTTCAAAAATTAGTAATGTTCTGGATTTTTGTTTTTGTTATGAAGTATGGACAGACTTCTTGGCGAATATGATAGAAGATGCTCCTGCCATATGTGAGTTAACAGATTCAAGGCAGAGTAGGGGGTCACTAGTGAAAGGATAAAGGGGAAGCTACATACAGGCGAAATGTGAAACAGGTGGGCTTGATATGCTTATACTTTTGTCAACATCCTTGTACATCTTATGAGCATGTATGATTTTTAATAAGTACAAGCTGTTAGCGCCAGCAGAGTCCATGTCTTATACCACTGCACATTATTAATTTTGTAATAATTACATGAAAAAATTGCAGTCCATAAGTAATATATGGCATGCTTTACTTAGCAAAAATAACTGGAAAATGTTAACTAGGAAAAGAAAGTTGTGTACTGTTTTCCTTAACACTTAAAATGCATTACTGAAAGAAAGTGGAAAGTGTGCTCGTGTGTGCAGGTGCTGCAGTAGCTTGTCAGGTTACTAGAGCTTGTATTACTGTGGATTGTAACCTACGTTTAATAGTAGTTGCTGGGAGATGCTGTTCTTTTATGAAGTCCTGTAGCTAGAAACCGAGTACATGGTACTGTCCTGCCCCTCAAGGTAGAACAATGTGAATAAAGTCCAGATTTTTTTGTTTCAGCAAAATTGCTGTTTTATGGCCAGTAGAATAAAGATGGCCAAGAACCTCTGATTAAAAAAAAATCCCCCAGATTTAATTCTCCAAATTTATTTTTAGCCTTTCTTATTGTAGTCTGCATTCTGACCCCACCCCACCCCCACCTTTTATTTTAGGCTATCTGTTTGAAGAATCGCTTCTTTGTATCTTGAATATTGGTCAAAACAACATAAGGACATCATTCTGAAAGATATTTTATTTGAATAAACTGTCATTTGAGAGATTGCTGCTCGGATAGAATGCTGCGCAGATGTCTAAGGGTTGGGTCTGGAAGTAACCAGACACCTCAGACTGTGTCATTAAGAAAGAGCCTATGTGCATTTAAGAGCGTACAGACACATTTGCTAGCACCCAGTCTAATCGCAGAGAATAACTGATACAGATTTTTGCATCAGCATCACTGCTTGCAGTTTTGAGATTTGTAGAGAAGAACAAGTATTTTAATAAATATTTTGTCACCTACACCTCAGTATTGTCATTACACCTTTCTTTTGAATAGAAATTCTAGCCATTTAATCAAAATTAAGTATTGAAGACATCCTGGTAGTAAACAGATGGTGTAGAAATTGTGATTGTCCTTCTGTGTAGGTAGATTACAGATAGAATTCCTGCCCATTATATGTCTGCCTCACTAGTTTTATTAAGCTGCATATATTATCTCTAGGTATATTGTTAGGTGTCTATAATTCAGTTAATTTTTGTATAAAATAATGATGTAGAAGAAATTGGATCACGTACCTGTGGTTTTAGAGATGCCTGAAAAATCCTGATGTCCGTGTGTGTGTCTTTCTCTTTCTGTCTTGTCTAGCAACCTGCTTGCGTAATAGAAGAGAGGCGTAACTGAACAATTATTGGCTGGAACTGAAATGCAGGACTGTAGTCCCATAGATGTCAGTTTTCATTTGCATTTTGCTTCCATCCCATGTGACTGAACAAATCATTCATAAATGTGTGTAATTCATGATGTGTTTTTAGGTAGACTGATTTTAAGGAATGTAAACAGAAGTTACATTTAATAGTGTATTTTGTCCCTTTGTTCATAGAAGGAAATGCATTAGCTGGGGACATAGCTTCAACAGAATCTGGAGCAAATCCAGAAATAATTAGGGTCATTCAGGGATACTTTCAAAATATAATTACTATTAACCTGAGACACTGACAGAGTAAAAGAATGTCAAGTAATATATATTTTCTGAAGTAAAAGAAGTTTGTTGTAACTCTAATTATTGTCATTATGTTTAAGTGTAAGTCACCATTTTTTCCTAAAATGTTACCAGTTTCAGGAAGGTTTAAGAGAGGCAGAACTAAAATCTGTATCAAAATCGGGGACATCACTCTGAATCGGTGACAGTTGAGAGCTATGGCTGTGGACTTTGTAAATACAACCAGTGAATTGTGCTGTTGAAGTATTGTCCATTTCAGCTCACGGTTAGATGTTCATCGTGCATACAGCTGCAGTCCTCACAGATGGGTTCTCCTGCCGTCAGGCGGGTCCTCGGTCGGCCGAATTCCAAAGTCTAGGTCCGGCGTCGGTTGTCGTCTCTTCTTCCCTGGCGTCAGTGTGACAGGGGTATAAAGGAACCAGCCGACGCCATTTTCTTCAGTCTTTCTTGCCGCGCGGTGCCCGAAGCAGAAGCATTTCGCAAGTGCCGGTCGGCCAGCTCCTGAGATTACGAAAATTTGGAAACCGAAGTCTTCTTAAAAGCTAAGTACCCCATTGGGGAACCTTTTCTTGCCTCAGACCGATGTCAGACAAAGTTAATAATTGTATTTCTTGTGGGAAGCAAATACCGCATAAGGATTTCCATTCCCTCTGTATACCTTGTTTAGGCCCAGACCACGAGGTCTCGGCCTGCCGCTTTTGTGCTACATTCAACAAACGCACTATTAAGCGTCGGGCGGAGTTCGCCCAGCATTATTTTGGAAAAGCATTTAACTATACTATGTCGTCGGATACTCAGACTCCGGTTTTGTCTAAAAAACGAAAAGACAAGGACTGACACGCGAGGTCCGCGGCCTCTACCGACACCACGCCAAAGCCGGCTACACGTGGTCCGGTTCTCAGTGAGGCGCCTACGCAGCCCCTGCCTACCGACGACCTGCCTTTGACGGTGTCTCCTGTACCCGAGGTCGCAGGCTCCTCGGCCCACACACCGACTACAGACACTGAAGCCACTGTCGGCGTTGAAACTCAGAATGTGGACAGGTCCACCTCCACTCAAGGTGTCTTCAGACCTTCCTCTCCTTTCTCTATCAAGGCTTTCACTAAGTCTAAAGCAACCATGCACTCTAAGAGACCAGCTGCACAGGGCCCATCTCCAGGCCCCATGCCTAAGAAACAGATGCTTAAAATGGCTGTGGATTTAATTACTCTTATCAGAGGTTTTCAGCCCCCTCCGGACAAAAGGCCTAGAGTGGAGGAAGATTCCCCCTCCTCTGATCAGGGCTCCATTATTTCAGAGCACTCTGATGATCAGGAACATTCTTACTCCCCTTTTGAAGACTCTGATGCGGAGGAGTCCATCCCTTCTGTATTCCCCCCTGAGGATTACTCATTTGGGGAAACTTTGCATACCTTAAGGGAACACTTCCACTGGGAAGGCCAGGATTATTCTGATTCCAAGAAAAGGCTCAGGGAATTTCTCTTGCTTCCTCAGCACAGGCCTTTGGCTATACCTCCTGTCTTGGACATCCTAGATGATGTTTACTCGGAGGCCTGCCTTAACCCGGACTCTCTACCTCCAGCTCCAGTTAAGCCTGACAGGTACTACAGGGTCCCTGACTCGCATCAATTTCTCTACAAGAGCCATGCTGCTGATCCAGAAACCATCTCACAGGGGCCCCAAGGGAGTTGAGGCCTCCATTGCTAAAAATCCATTGCCTTCCGAGAGAGATTCCAGATCCTTAGAAAGGTGGGGAAAAAAGGTATATACCTCGGCTACCGAGGGCCTTAAACTGTCAGTTTCATATGCGAAAATACCAACAGTTTTTGTTATCACAATTGAAAAGTAAAATGTCACAACCTGAACAACCAGACTTGAAGGAGTTGCAGGACTTGATGCATAGTGCAGAACAAGTGGGTAAGCATACCTTACAATGTGGTTTTGATGCTCTAGAGGCCTCATGCAGAGCTGCTGTTACAGGATCAGTCATACGTAGGCATGCCTGGCTTAAGGAACAAGCCCTGCCTGATCATGTCAAAGCTAAATTACTAGACGCTCCTCTTCAAAAGGATGTGCTATTTGGTGCTAATGCTGAGGAGGTATTAAGGAAAATGGAGGAAAAGGCTAAATCAATGCAAACTGTGAAAGAATTTCTACAGGTTCAACCCCCACGTTTTAGTAGAAATTGGCTTGGTCCTTTCCTGCCACAGACAGACCCCAAAGAGGCAGATACAGGCGCCCGAGGGGCAGAGGACAATCCCAAGGATCGTACAGAGGCAGACAATGGCAAGCTCCTACACAAAGAGGTGGCGAGAACAACTTGCAATCTATCAGAAAGCAAACCCAATGACTTTCCACTTTGCATGCCAACCAGATCTCAAATGGCAGCCCCCTTGGGAGGAAAGCTGGCATTATTTTCAAAAAATTGGCATATTGTCATAAAGGACAAATGGATCCTGGAAATTATAAACAGAGGCTACAAATTCCATTTTCACACCCTTCCAAAAATGAGAGGCATGCCAAACCTGCCACACAATCAAAGGGCAGAGGCACAAAGGCAAATTACAGATCTCATAAACATGAAAGCTATTCAAGAGGTACCTACGCACGAACAAGGTCAAGGGTTTTATTCCAGGCTATTTCTGGTGCCAAGGAAGGGAAAAGATTGGAGACCTATTCTGGATCTATCCATCCTAAACACATTTCTACTCGTACCAAAATTCAAGATGCTCACTCTACAGCAGCTTCTTCCCATGCTGGGCGAGGAGTCTTGGCTGGTAACATTGGACCTCAAGGAGGCATACCTGCATGTCCCAATCAGACAAAATTGCAGAAGATGCCTCAGATTTCTTGCAGGTTCAACTCATTATCAATTCTCTGCATTGCCCTTTGGCTTATCTACTGCGCCCAGAGTATTCACGAAATGCCTGGCATCAGTAATTGCCTACTGCAGACTTCAAGGGATACAAATATATCCCTATTTGGACGACTGCCTGATCCAAGCGGACAGCAAACACATCCTTCTGAAACATCCGGCTTATGTAATAATGTTATTGAACTCTCTGGGATACACAGTCAACAAAAAGAAATCAAGACTAATACCCTCTCTGAAAATAATTTTCCTGGGTGCCAACTTGGACACAAACACCCAGATGGCCTACCTCACGCCAGAGAAGCAGGGGCAACTAATTCAATACTTCAGAACACTAGCAAATTGCACCAGGCTTACTGCAAGGAAATTCCTGCAGGCTCTGGGATTCATAGCATCTTGCATCTTACTAATCCCATGTGCAAAGCTGCATATGAGGAAACTACAATGGTACCTGAAAAACATATGGTCTCAACACAGCCACAGTTTGGAAACAATAATACCACTAATTCCATGTCTGCAAAAGGGATTTCTGTGGTGGGCTCAAGCATGCCAAACAAACACAGGTCTGCCTTTCAGCAAGCCTCAAGCAAATCAAGTCATCACAACAGATGCCTCGGAATACGCCTGGGGGGCGCACATGACAGATCGGTGCATTCAGGGCAAATGGTCCCAAAAAGAAAAGCACCTTCACATCAATCAAAAAGAAATGCTAGCAGTAATAAATGCTATTATAGCTTTCAAGAACTTTCTACAACCAGGTCAACTTTTGATAAGAACGGACAACACCACAGTTATGTGGTACATAAACAAGCAGGGAGGAACACATTCCCCCTATGCAGACTGGCCATGTCACTTTGGAACATGGCCATGGACTTACAAATGGAACTACAAGCACAGTACTTGCCAGGCAAGGAAAACACGCTGGCAGACAACCTAAGCAGGAATATGACAGATCCACACGAATGGAAGTTGCATCCAAAAGTTTTTACAGAAATAATCCAAGAATGGGGAAGGCCAGACATAGATCTATTTGCCTCCCACAAAAATCATCAATTGACAAAATTCTGCTCAAGGATCTTCCATCCAAAGGCCTGGAGAGTGGACCTCTCTCTTTCAGCTGGGCATCAATGACAGTTTATGCCTTCCCACCTCTTCCTCTGCTGCCCAAAGTGCTATTGAAGACCAGAGCAGACAGACCAAAGATGATCCTCATTGCTCCGGACTGGCCAAGACAACACTGGTACCCACTCCTGAGGAGCCTGACACATTCCCCACCATGGACCCTACCTCTAATGCCTCTTCTTCTGACTCAACACAACTTCAAAACTCTTCACAGTCAGCTAAAAACACTCAATCTAGCCGCATGGAAGATTCCTTCACATCACAGCAGGCCCTACTCTCCAAGGAGGTGCAGGATGTCATTTTGGAGGCCAGAAGGCCATCAACTAGAAAAGCTTACTCCGCAAAATGCGTTTTTGTACCTGGAAAGAGAAAAAGGGCCAGGACCCTGGAAAACTGAATTTATCACAAATACTACAATATTTGACTGAACTGCTAAGCAGTGGACTTTCTTTCTCCTCCATCAAAATCCATGCCTCAGCCATTTCTGCAGAATACAACACTGATCCACCTTTATTCTCGCACCCTCTCTTAAGAGGGGCTAAGAATTTAAGACCTCCAAGGAAACAACCAATACCTGCTTAATTTCATTCTGGAAAAACTGACCCTGCCTCCTTTTGAGCCAGCTGCTTCATCAGATTTGCAATATTTGTCCTGGAAAACAGCTTTCCTTCTGGCTATCAACTCAGCTCGTAGAGTTTCAGAATTACAGGCTCTCATGGCTGTCCAGCCTTTTATCATCTTCCATCAGGACAGAGTTTCCTTACGAACCAACCCGTCCTTTATGCCTAAAGTGGTATCCAGGGTAGCTTTAAATCAGGCCATACACTTACCTACTTTTTATCCTAATCCTCAAAACAAAGGGGAGAGATTACTACATTCCTTGGACATCCACAGACAACTGCATTATTATTTGGACAGAACAAAGCCTTTCAGAAAATCAGAACAGCTCTTTGTGGCCTATGCAGTAGGAGCTCAAGGAAAGCCAATTTCCAAACAGACAATTTCAAAATGGATAGCCCACTGCATACGCTTTTGCTATTCCTTTCATAGCAAAACTGTACCTACAGGCATTAGAACTCATTCCACCAGGGCCACAGCCACCTCTGTAGCCTTCCTCAGAGGAGTTCCTACCAAGGATATTTTGGAAGCAGCCACTTGGAGTTGCGTGCATACCTTCTCCAAGCACTACAACTTACCATTATACTCCAAATCTAGAGCAGGCTTTGCCACTGCAGTCTTGCAGGGCATTTTGGCTCCTCCTAGTTACACCTAGTGCCTACCACCCCTTTCTTAGCTTTGGGATTCTACCCATCTGTGAGGACTGCAGCTGTATGCACGATGAACATAGTACAGTTTTGTACCTACCATAAATGTAGATGTTAGAGTGCTAATACAGCTGCAGTCCAGGTTTCCCTCCTTCCCCTCTAGGGGTATTCTTTTATGGTGTATTTGCTTGCAACTACTGTTTTTTGATTATATTGCATTGCATTTTTACCTAATTTTATGTATTGCCTTCCTTCTGGGGGCACCTGACATCTGGGGCAAGAAAAACTGAAGAAAATGGCGTCGGCTGGTTCCTTTATACCCCTGTCGCACTGACATCAGGGAAGAAGCAACGACAACCGACGCCGGACCTAGACTTTGGAATTCGGCCGACCGAGGACCCGCCTGATGGCAGGAGAACCCATCTGTGAGGACTGCAGCTGTATTAGCACTCGAACATCTACATTTATGGTAGGTACAAAACTGTACTTTATGAATGGTGGTTGTCCTTTGAGTCATATTGCTGTTTTGATTATATAGTTGTTGTTCTCCATATTCATTTGGAGCATTATTTGAGCTAACTTTAAGAGGGTCATTTATGCAGTAAGCTTATTTTCCTGACTTTCTTACTTGTGGAACTTATTTCCAATAAAATTTAATGCATAGTTTAGTTGTGTTTTATCTGCATGTTGCATACATTTATTTTATTTTAATTTGTTCATGTATGTATTTTTGTGGCACTTTGGCCCCATTGTCTGTTAACTGTCAGCCCCTTCTCCTGGCCAGTCAACCTATTGGATGTTTTTCATTCGTACTGCTGCAGTAGCTTTTGGGTAGTATCCTGCCAAGGACCCAGCTCAGGACCCAGCTCCCGGCTACCTTGCCAAAGCTGTAACTCCCCTCTCAGCCGGGCTGCTGATAGGCTGTATCCTTTATGGAGGAAGTAAATCAGTAACCAGAGTAAAGTATTCCTTAATTATTTTCCTCTTGGTTCAAGAAGAAGCATCTGTCTGGCTTCAGAGGAATAGCAGTCAGTTAAAACTCTGTGTCTAACAGATAAGACCCATTCCTCTCATAAGTATTTTTATTGAATGTTTGTGTTATTGTTTCTGATGTGCCTTTATTGCTAAGACCACAATACCGAAACTGCACACCATCAAAACCTTACTGCATCGAAACTCGGTACAGCGAACAACTATCACCACTTCTGACACCCTGGACAACAACAGCTGCAGTGTTTTTTTTTTTCTTTAAAAAATTACTCGCTGCGGATGTTGCATAAAACTCATAGCGTCTGAATGCAGATTGTGGTACAGTGAGGATTGGGAAATTTACCATTTTCCCCACTGTAGTGCTGTCTCTGAGTTGGTATATATAATTTGCAGGTGTGCGGGGTGCAGGGGGGCTTGCCCCCCTGCAAAAATGTCTATAAAGGTTCGTATTTGAGTTTAAATTTGTTTAGTTTTGGAATTTGTTGTAGTGAGTTTTGGTAGAGTAAGGTTTTGATGTAGTGCAGTTGTGGTATTGTGCTTTTGACCATTTCAGTTCTGGTAATTTGATATTTCGGTGATGTCAGGTAGACCCATATATATATGAATGAAACTTGAATGGTGGATTTTTAATGAGGGTAAGTATACACATAGTCAAATGGTAATGACATTGACGCCGAAGTAAATAAACCCACCTAGGTGGGGGTCTGTGCCCCCCCAACTATATATACCAACTCCAGGATCGCACTACAGTGGAGAAAAGGGCATGTTGGCCAAGTGTATGTTTACCCCCATAAAAATCCTATGTTTGAGTTTCCGCTGTTTTGTGATTTTCGTCTCTGTATTTTAAAGGTCAATAGTTTGGGTGTCAGGATTTCAAAGTAGACCCATACATATACACACACACACACACACACACACACACACATATATATATATATATATATATATATATATATATATATATATACATATATTATATATACATATATATAATATATATATAATGTGTGTGTGTGTGTACAAAATTTAAAAAAAAGTGATTATTAGTGGTGTTCCACCTTAACAGTACAGTCTTCCTTCAGGGGTTATATGTGTGCTTCTGCTCTGTTTACTTGGCTTAATTTTCAATTTTGTGCAACCAACTATAATTTTATAAAAATATTAAGTATTTGAGCAGTGGTTTTAGTTGGAATGTGTGCTATCCCCTGCCTGTTTTAACAGAACGTTTTCTCATTTCTGAGGTAATAAATGATGCCCTACATATCACTTCTTTACAATAGGGATCCCCTGCCAGAGGCAGCCTGATGTCCAGCCAGTATACCGAAGCCTTTTGGTTGTAAATGGTATGCTGTACATCACACTACGCTCTTTGCGCACAGAGTAGGGCATAAAGGTGACATCCAGACATACCATCCTCAGAACTTCTTTGCCTCCAATCCAGACACCATCTTAGGTTGTTGATCTGAACACTTGTTTGTTTGCTGGATGTTCATCGTGCATACAGCTGCAGTCATAACAGATGGGTTCTCCTGCCGTCAGGCGGGTCCTCGGTCGGCCGAATTCCAAAGTCTAGGTCCGGCGTTGGTTGTCGTCGCTTCTTCCCTGACATCAGTGTGGCAGGGGTATAAAGGAACCAGCCAACGCCATTTTCTTCATTCTTTCTTGCCGCGCGGTGCCCGAAGCAGAAGCAGTTCGCAAGTGCCGGTTGGCCAGCTCCTGAGATTACGAATATTTCTTAACCGAAGACTTCTTGAAAGCTAATTACCCCGTTGGGGAAACTTTTCTTGCCTTAGACCGATGTCAGACAAAGTTAATAATTGCATTTCATGTGGGAAGCAAATACCGCATAAGGATTTCCATTCCCTCTGTATACCTTGCTTAGGCCCAGACCACGACGTCTCGGCCTGTCGTTCTTGTGCTACATTCAACAGACGCACTATTAAGCATCGGGCGGAGTTCGCCCAACATTATTTTGGCAAAAAGTTTTAATTACAACATGTCGTCGGATACTCCGACTCCAATTTTGAGTAAGCGACGCAAAGATAAGGACCGACATACGAGGTCCGTGACTTTTACCGAAACCACGCTAAAGCCGACTACATGTGCTCCGGTTCTCAGCGAGGCGCCTACGCAGCCCCTGAGTACCGATGACGCCTCATTAGCGGTGTCTTCAGTGCCCGAGGTCGCAGGCTCTTCGGCCCTCACCCCGACTACAGATACCGAAGTCACTCTTGGCGGGGAAACTAGAGTTCAGACAGGCCTGCCACCTCTCAAGGTGTCTTCAGGCCTTCTCCTTCTTTTTCCATTAAGGCTTACACTAAATCTAAAGCAGCCATGCATTCTAAAAGACAAGCTCCACAGGGCCCCTCTCAAGGCCCCATGCCTAAGAAGCAGATGCTCAAAATGGCTGAGGATTTGATTACTCTTATCAGGGGTTCTCAACCCCCCTCGCACAAAAGGCCCAGAGTGGAGGAAGACTACCCTTCCTCGAACCAGGCCTCCATTACTTCAGAACATTCTGAGGACCAGGAACATTCTTACTCCCCTTTCGAAGATTCTGATGCAGAGGAGTCCATTCCCTCTGTCTCCCCCCCTGAGGATTACTCTTTTGGGGAAACCTTGCATACCTTGAGGGAACACTTCCACTGGGAAGGCCAAGAGTACTCAGACTCCAAGAAAAGGCTCAGGGATTTTCTTTTGCTCCCTCAGCACAGGCCTCTGGCTATACCTCCTGTCTTAGACATACTAGATGATGTGTATTCAGAGGCCAGCCTTAACCCAGATTCCTTACCTCCAGCTCCAGTCAAACCTGACAGGTATTACCGGGTTCCTGATACACACCAATTCCTATACAAAAGCCATGCGGCTGACCCGGAAACTATTTCACAGGGCCCCAAGGGAATTAAGGCCTCCACTGCCAAAAATCCATTACCTTCAGAGAGAGATTCCAGAGCTTTAGAAAGGTGGGGGGAAAAAGGTATATACCTCGGCCATTTTAACCATGAGGGCTTTAAACTGTCAGTTCCATATGTTAAAGTATCATTTAACAACAGTTTTTGTTATCTCAGTTGAAAAGCAAAATGTCACAACCTGAACAACCAGACTTGAAGGAGTTGCAGGATTTGTTGCATAGTGCAGAGCAAGTGGGTAAACATACCTTGCAATGTGGTTTTGATGCCTTAGAGGTCTCTTGTAGAGCTGCTGTTACAGGATCAGTCATACGTAGACATGCTTGGCTCAAAGAGCAAACCTTAGCAGATCATGTCAAAGCTAAATTACTGGATGCACCTCTTCAAAAAGATGTATTGTTTGGTGTTAAAGCTGAGGAGGTATTAAAGAAAATGGAGGAAAAGGCAAAATCAATGCAAACAGTGAAAGATTTCCTACAGGTACAACCGCCACGTTTCAGTAGAAATTGGCCTTCAGAAAATTGGTTCTTTCCAGCCACGGACAGACCTCAGAGGTAGATACAGGCGCCCGAGAGGTAGAGGGCAATCTCAAGGATCATTTAGAGGCAGACAATGGCAAACACCTACACCAAGAGGGGGTGAGGATAGTTCACAGCCATTCAGAAGGCAGACCCATGATTTCACCCTGTGCATGCCAAGCAAGGCTCAAATGGCAGCACCTTTAGGCGGAAAACTGGCATTATTTTCAAAAAATTGGCATATTGTCACAAAAGACAAATGGATCCTGGACATTATAGACAAAGGCTACAGATTCCACTTTCACACCCTTCCACAAATGAGAGGCATGCCAAACCTGCCACACAATCAAAGGGCAGAGGCCCAAAAACAAATTTCAGATCTCATGGACATGAAAGCTATTCAAGAGGTACCTGCGCAAGAACAGGGTCAAGGTTTTTATTCCAGACTATTCCTGGTACCAAGGAAGGGCAAAGATTGGAGACCTATTTTGGACCTATCCATCCTAAACACATACTTACTCGTACCAAAGTTCAAGATGCTCACATTACAGCAGCTTCTTCCCATGCTGGGCAAGGTGTCTTGGCTGGTAACATTGGACCTCAAGGAGGCATACCTGCACGTCCCAATCAGACAAGATTGCAGAAGATACCTCAGATTTCTTGCAGGTTCATCCCATTATCAATTCTCTGCATTGCCCTTTGGCTTATCTGCTGCGCCCAGAGTGTTCACGAAATGCCTGACATCAGTAATTGCCTTCTGCAGACTTCAAGGGATACAAATATACCCATATCTGGACGACTGCCTGATCCAAGCGGACAGCAAACGCACTCTTCTGAAACACCTGGCATTTGTAATAATGTTGTTGAAATCTCTGGGATACACAGTCAACAAAAAGAAGTCAAGACTAATACCCTCTCAAACAATAATTTTCCTGGGTGCCAGCTTGGATACAAACACCCAGATGGCTTACCTCACGCCAGAGAAACAAGGGCAATTAACTCAATACTTCAGAAAACTGGCAACCTTCACCAGGCTGACTGCAAGGAAAATCCTGCAGGCTCTGGGATTCATGGCATCTTGCATCCTGCTAATCCCATGTGCAAAGCTGCACATGAGGAAACTTCAGTGGTACCTAAAAAACTTATGGTCTCAACACAGCCACAGTTTGGAAGCAATCATACCACTGATTCCATGTCTTCAAAAGGAATTTTTGTGGTGGGCTCAAGCATGCCAAAGAAACATAGGTCTCCCATTCTGCAAGCCTCAAGCAAATCAAGTCATCACAACAGACGCCTCGGACTACGCCTGGGGGGCGCACATGACAGATCGGTGCATTCAGGGCAAATGGTCACAAAAAAAAAGCACCTACACATCAATCAAAAGGAAATGCTAGCAGTAATAAATGCTATTATGACTTTCAAAGACCTACTGCATCCAGGACAACTATTGATAAGAACAGACAACACCACAGTGATGTGGTACATAAACAAACAGGGAGGAACTCATTCATATCCCCTGTGCAGACTAGCCATGTCCCTTTGGAACACGGCTCTGGAATTGCAAATCCAACTTCAAGCACAATTCCTGCCAGGAAAGAAAAACACACTGGCAGACAACCTGAGCAGAATTATGACAGATCCACACGAATGGAAGTTGCATCCACAAGTTTTCACAATGATCATTCAAGCATGGGGAAGGCCAGACATAGATCTCTTTGCCACCCACAGAAATTACCAATTGACATAATTCTGCTCAAGGACCTTTCATCCACAGGCCTGGAAAGTGGACGCACTCTCTCTCAGTTGGACAACAATGACAGTTTATGCCTTTCCACCTCTTCCACTACTGGCCAAAGTTCTATTAAAAGCCAGAGAAGACAGACCAAAGATGATTCTCATTGCTCCAGACTGGCCAAGACAACACTGGTACCCACTCCTGAGGAGCCTGACGCATTCCCCACCATGGATCCTGCCTCTAATGCCTCTTCTACTGACTCAGCACAACTTCAAAACTCTTCACAGTCAGCTGAAAACACTCAATCTAGCCGCATGGAGGATTCCTTAAATTCACAGCAGGCCCTACTCTCCAAGGAGGTGCAGGATGTCATTTTGGAGGCCAGAAGGCCTTCCACTAGAAAAGCCTGCTCCGCAAAATGGAAACGGTTTTGTGTCTGGAATCAGAAAAAGGGTCAGAATCCTGGAATACTGAATTTACCTCAAATACTACAGTACCTAGCCGAGCTGCTAGGCAGTGGACTTTCATTCTCCTCCATCAAAATCCATGCCTCAGCCATTTCTGCAGAGTACAACACTGATCCTCCTTTATTCTCTCACCCTCTCTTAAGGCAGTTCCTCAGAGGGGCTAAGAATATAAAACCCCCAAGGAAGCAACCGGTACCTGCTTGGGACCTCAACTTCATTCTAGAAAAATTAACCCTGCCTCCTTTTGAGCCAGCTGCTTCAACAGATCTGCAATTTTTGTCATGGAAAACAGCCTTCCTTCTAGCTATCACCTCAGCACGCAGGGTTTCGGAACTACAAGCCCTCATGGCTGTGCAGCCTTTCATCATTTTCCATGAGGACAGAGTTTCCTTACGAACCAATCCTTCATTTATGCCAAAGGTAGTATCCAGGGTAGCCTTGAATCAGGCTATCTACTTACCTACCTTTTACCCTAATCCACAAAACAAAGGGGAGAGGTTACTACATTCCTTGGACATCCACAAGGGCCACAGCTACCTCTGCAGCTTTCCTCAGGGGGGTTCCTACCAAAGATATTTTGGACGCAGCCACTTTGAGTTCTGTACATACTTTCTCCAAGCACTATCACCTACCATTATACTCAAAAACTAGAGCGGGCTTTGCTACTGCAGTCTTGCAGGGCATCCTGGCTCCACCTAGCTCCACTTAGTGCCTACCACCCCTTTATTAGCTTTGGGATTCTACTCATCTGTTATGACTGCAGCTGTATGCACAATGAACATAGTACAGTTTTGTACCTACCATAAATGTAGATGTTCGAGTGCAAATACAGCTGCAGTCCAGGTTTCCCTCCCTCCTTCCCCTCTTGGGACAGGTCTTATGGCTAACACCTCCTCATACAACCTCATTGGGGTATTCTTTTATGGTGTATTTGCTTGCAACTACTGTTATTTGATTATATTGCATTTGCTTTATTACATAAATTTATGCTTTGCCTTCCTTCTGGGGGCACCTGGCATCTGGGGCAAGAAAAACTGAAGAAAATGGCGTCGGCTGGTTCCTTTATACCCCTGCCGCACTGACGTCAGGGAAGAAGTGACGACAACCGACGCCGGACCTAGATTTTGGAATTCGGCCGACCGAGGACCCGCCTGACGGCAGGAGAACCCATCTGTTGTGACTGCAGCTGTATTTGCACTCTAACATCTACATTTATGGTAGGTACAAAACTGTACTTTTCTGCTCCTCTCAGATAAGTGCCCCATTGTTTTTTTTTTTTATATAATTTTATTATCTTACTTTTGTCTCGTTTCTGGTTGTTGGGTTCCATGTCATCCGGAAAGGGGAAATACCAATGCGGGAGACAGATTCCCCACAAAGTTCGTCATGAGCAGTGTTTGTTCTATTTAGGCACTTCCCATGATCATATGTCTTGTGAGATTTGTCAGTCCTTTGTCCCTAAGACGTTGCGGAGTCTGCCTTCTTCCCTTGCAGTTTGCCTTGAGAACCAACAACTTTTTGTTGTGTAAGGCTACCATCCCATCCCAAGGGCCAGCTGTCTGTGAAGAATAAGGCCAAGAAAGTCCTGTCTGATTCTTTGGCTTTACCACCTCAACCTGTCTTGAGGCTGGTGAAAGCTCGGATGATAGTCTGGTTTCTTTCTCAGATTCCTATGCAGCAACCACTTTGGAGGCAGGCATGGAGCATGTCCATGGAGGGTTTGCAGACTTCCCCTCAGATGTATAGGGAATCGTGGCTAGTTATTACTGAAGGGCCTAGGGGTGTTACTCAAATTTTAGTAAGGGAAGAGGTTCCGACTACCATTATTGAGTGCCATCAGTGGTCAGAGCCTCCCAAATGTTTTAAGGATGACGTCCCACTCAAAAAGAAACAAAAAACCTAACATATTTCGCCTGCTCCAAAAATCCTCAGAGTGAATGGCAAAACTTCACTCAAGACCTGTTTAATGCCCTTATGGCTGTCAAGCCTCCACAAGGTGTTTCTGTTCCTACTCTTCTTGGTCTTCTACCCCTCTTAAGAGACCTAGGGAGCAGGATTCTTCTTCTGAGGAGGATGCTGATTCTGAAGAGTCCCTTGCCTTATTCTTCCCAGATTCCTTTGCCACTTAGACTCTTCTTCCTCAGAACCATAGTCATCAGCCTGACTGTCCTTTTCAGGAAATTTCATTGGGTGATACTGGTTCTAAAATGATAGAATTCAGAAGAGGTACTATGAGCTTCTACAATCTCCTAGTCCCTCTGCTGTTCTCCTGTTCTTGCAGCTTTGCTGCATGCTTTTTTCATGGCTTCTCAGGTGCCTGACTCCCAACCTTATGCCCCCAAAAAACCTAATATGTTTTTTAAGGTGCCTGAGGACTGCAAGTTTCTTTGTGTCCCTCTGCTGGCCCCTTTGTGGTATCTATGGCTACAGAAAAGCCTTCCAAATTGTCTTCCACTAAATTGCTGCCATCTGGTAAGGGGTAGCAGAACCATGGAGACACTGGGTAAGAAGGTGTATACTTCTGCTACCCTAGCCTTTAGGGCTGTTAACTATCAGACACACATGACTAAGTGGGTTTTGGCTGTTCTCTCTCAAGCCTGTCAGGCTATTTCTGATCTCCCTGATTCTGAGGTGAAGGCCTCTGCTCTTGCTTTGCTTGGGGCGTCCTCCCAAGTAGCTCGCCATTCCATTAAATGTAGCCACGTGATCAAGCTTCTTTGCTTTCAAAGGGACTTAACGTTTGTTCTGAGTAGACCAGGAAATATTACTCTTGAGTATTGTGGACCTTAAGTTTTTCACTAGGAAATTTAATTTGTCTATTTTGTTTAATGGACTTAATACAAGACATGTTGATAATGATATATGTAAGAAATCTAGTACTTTTAACCCTCCTCTAATTCCAACTGTTGTTTCACTGTCTGTCCCATGAGCTCCTTAATAAGCCTTCCTTGCCCAAACTCGAACAAGGTTTTAAGCCTATATTCTGTTGTTGAACACCCTCCCGTAGCTGGGAAACACCTGCAATATTACCAAAAACCATTAAGGCTCCAGCACAATGCAGGCTATTTGTTAAAACTATTCCTGGTTTTATTAAGTCCAGCTTTTGGTTCATAACCTCCAGCAAAATTTGGTCAGGGTTCCAATTCCAGTATCCAGCTTCTCCAATACATCCGTTTGTGAATGAATGTTTAAATCAACATCCTGTGTAAACAATGAAGCCGTCATCACCTTCTGCTTCCTCAGAAACACACAAACCAAAGAAACCACATGGAAAGAATAAAACCAATAACCAAGTATAATTCAAGGACTGCCCCAGTGCAAGCAGAGCTAAAATAAGCTTTTCAGACTATTTTATAAGGAAAGTAGTAGAAACCAGATGAATATTGAGTATGCAAAAATTGATGGTGTTATACGATCCACTACTAGATGAGGCTCTTACACTGGATGACTATAATTATATTAAGAATGACTTTCATTGGATCCCATCAATTTTTGGGATCCCAAAAATACACAAGGACTTACACAACCCCCTCTTCATCTGATATTGGACGCTAATAGATCCAAAACTTATGGTATGGCTAAATGTATTGATTTTAAGTTGAAACGTGTTAGACAATGAAAGACATATATTCAAGGATTCATGGGATTTTACATAAAAAGTCCCCAGTGTTAAAGGTGATGGAAACCTTATATTAGTAACTATTGATATTAAAGATTTATATTCTGTCATACCATAACAACTTGGGTGGGAATGGTTTATGAAATTATTTAATTTTATATAGCAACCTGGACCACAGTTTTATTAAAACTATTACTTCCCTTATGGAGATTGTTTTGGAGGCAAATTTTATATGGTTTGAAGGCACTATTTATAGGCAGGTCCGAGGTGTTACAATGGGGGCCGCATGTGCCCCCATTTTGGCAAACATTATTCTGGCCTTTTGGGAACACCAATATATTTTAAAGAGTGCATTTGCTGATTGTTGGAGCCTCTATGGACGTTTCTTGGATGATATATTAATTTGTCGTGAATCAGAGTCTGGGTTACAGGAGTTTTTTTTACATATAAATACCACAGATTTTTTTTTGTTTTTTAATATGAATAAATCATGTGAGGGCATTAATTATTTGGATGTATTTTTAAAACTGGATTATATTAGCAAATGTTTTAAACCCACCTATTCTAATACGTTGTTGTATTTTGAAAGTCCCCACCCCTACCATCAGAAAAAAACGTTAGATAAGGGACAGTTAGTTGGTAAGACTAGCATGGATGGTGTCTACTGACCAAGGCTTTATTGAAGAATAGTCAGTGTTAAGACATGTTGCTTAGTAGGGGTTACCCTCTGGGCCTATTGGAGTCACTGTTTCAAGACGTATATCAAGAAAAGAGTAAATCTGACCTATAAGCTACTTTTAGATGTGAGGGATAACGGTATTAGTAGATGTAATAGAAGGAATGATGGTAAGTTTACGAAGGGGTGTGTTGTAACATATAACCAGCATGGTCCAGCTTTAAAAGAAATACTTGCATCCGACTGGAAAATTTTGGGATTAGGTGGGCTAAATACATGCACATTGGGAGCTCAACCTGTAGTCACGTATAGGGGAGACAAAAATATAAAAAATTTTATTGAAAATGAAAACAAGTGGTGGGACAACAAAATTGCCAGAATGACTAAATGTGTTAGATACCCTGTTTCCCCATTTATTTTTGAGGGGGATGAAATAGATATTATAGTGTATGGAAAAATTAGATGTCCATCTAAGTGCAATTGTAGGACTGAAAAAGTGGTGTACATTGCTAGATGTACAAAATGTACATCATTTTATTTGGGTAAAACTGAGACGGCTATTAAAGAATTAGTGAACATCTGAGAGATCTAAGGAAAAAAGACAAAAAATGTTTTATAGAGGCATATTCAGAGTAATGAAGGGCATGATTTTCATTTTTTTTTATGTTATGTGTCTAAATTCTAGAGGGGGTCCATGGAAAATACGACTTGAATGCAAAGAAGCCAAGTGACAGATTAAGACCAATGCCACCGGCCCTAATGGACTGAATGATTTTATTTCTATTTCTAGCTTTCTTAAACGGAGAGCCTTATCATGTTAAAATAAAATTCATGGTTTTGTAGTTAATTGTGTATGAAAGTATATGCTTAAATTTGTTTGAAAGTTTGAATTACATCTAGATGTGTTGTACTATTCAGGTGCGTTAACAAAACAAAGTTAAACATCGATGTTACTGTTTCTTTAAATTAAATGCTTTGGTTTGAAAATGTTACAATGTTTCTTTAGTGGGCTTGTGGTTTTATAACTTGTATCCAGTGCTCTCACTTGTTACTGTGAGGAAGTCCCTTATACGACTTGGGATGAAAGCGCTTAGTGTTTGCAATATGCTTTTAAAGAAGTGAGTTAACAGTTATTTTAAATCAATAAACATTTTTTTTTATTTTACTGGAAAGAGTCTGTGAAGTGTGGACGTAATTGCATTAAGCTTATTTTAGCTCTGCTTGCACTGGTCCGTTCCTTGGATTGTAATTGGATATTTGGGTAAAGATCACCCAAGATTTCTGGATTCTTTCCATTATTCATCAGGGTTATTATATGGTTTGGAAATCTTTCCTCCCTTTTTGGGCATTTCTCAGCCTCCTCAGGAACAACTGCCCTTTTTTCCAGAGGTGTTTCATAGCCTGTTGCAAGAAGTTCCAACTCCTCACAGGGGGGAAGGGGTTTTACTCCAGATTGTTCTTGGTCCCTAGGAAAGAAAGCACCTAGAGACCCATTCTGGATCTTTCTCAGTGAAACACCTTTTTAAAGCTCCCTTCTTTTCGGATACTATCCCTTCAAACCTTGTTTCCTCTGCTTATTCTTCAGGCTTTTCTAGTTTCAATGGATCTCAAAGACATTTATCTTCATATTCCTATACATACCATTTTCAGGAAGTTTTCTCTGTTGTTTTCAAGCATTTCCAGTTATCTGCTTTGCCGTTTGGCCTCTCTACTGCCCCAAGTGTCTTCACCAAATGCCTCGCTCCTTTGATTTTCTGCAGGCTAAGTGGGGTACAGGTTTTTCCACACATGGATGACCTTCTTATCTAAGCCTCCTCTCAAGATCTTACTTCAGCGCCTACACTTTATCATTTCTCTTGCACAGCCAGGGGTTTACTGTAAATTTCTAGAAGCCATTCCTGACTCCTCCTCAGGATCATGTTTTCTGGGTTGCATGATCCAGACTGTTCCAGTGCTGGCATCCCTGCCTCCTCCCTTAACTTTCATTGCTTTCTTTCAATCCTTTCTTCCTTTGGATGCAGTCCGAGCCATAGAATTTCTGAGGCTTCAGCCATTGTTATGCTGTGTCTAGCCAAACTCCACATGAGAAAGCTTCAGTGGTTTTTAAAGTTAGTTTGGCTTCAACATTTTTATCCTTTAGACCTTTCTAGTCCCTCTACTTCCTTGCTACAGACGGGAACTTCGTTGGTTGATTCATCAGTTGCCCCTCAACCTAGGGCTTACCTTTCAACCTCTAGTCATGTCTCAGGAATTTTTCACAGATACAGCGGACTTGGGATGGGGGCATGCTTCAGCCCTCTGAAGGTACAAGACCTTTGGTCGTTTCGACAAAAGACTACATAAATGTCAAAGAGATCAGAGCTCTTCTGCTGGCTGTTCAGGCTTTTCATTCTTTTTCTTCCAGGGCCCCTCAAGATTCTCACAGAAAATGCCACAGTGATGGTATTTCAACAAACAAGGGGGGATAAGGTCTTATCTCCTATGCAGGTTAGCTCTTCAGGTTTGGGAGCTGGTGACCCTTCAGGCAGTTTACATTCCCTCAGATAAGAACATAGTGGCAGATTCTTTCAGCAGATCTATAACACTATCCCACCAGTGGATGCTTCACAGGGATGTGTTTCTGGACATCATCCACCAGTGGAGGACTCCTCAAGTAGATATATTTGCCTCCTCTCTAAACAGACAACAACTCTTTTTGTGCCAGAGTCCCATGCCCTCTGGTTTGGAAGGAAGACGCCCTCTCTTTTTCTTGGAAGGGGATGTTTCTTTATGCCTTTCCTCCCTTCCTCTGATTCCGAAAGTCCTATTCAAGATAAAACAGGATGATACCAAAATCTTTCTGGTGGCTCTGTTTTGGCCCAGACAACATTGGTTCCCTCTTTTTCTGCATCCTGCCAAGGGCAGTCATCACAAGTTACCTTACATGGTGGACCTTTTCACACAAGACAAGGAATCTCTCATCCATCCCCACTTGTTCACTGTTCAACTGTCATTGTGGGTGATAGGGTTTTGTTCCCCTGCAGACACCTTTTTTTCTGAGGAAGTGCTTCAGGTCCTGCAACAGGTCAGGAAACCCATTACTAGAAATCCTGCTTATCCAAATGGAAGAAGTTTTGTCTTTGGTGTCTTTTTCATAACCTTGATTCACGTACTATGGATGATGATCTTTGTGTTTCACTGTTGCAGTCATCAAATTTGGGTTATCTGCTTGCAGTAACCCTCAGTCGGCCTGAGTATCAAAGTCTTGGGTCCTGCGTCTGTTGCTGTCTCATCTTCCGTGACGTCATGTAGTCAGGGGTGTAAAGCATGCAGCTGATGCCATTACATCAGTCTTTCTTGCCGTGCAGTGCCCGAAGCAGAAGCAGTTCGCAAGTGCTGGTCAGCCGACTTCTGAAATTTTCGTTTTCGAGTTTCAGAACCGAAGTCTTTAACTAAAGCGAAGCATGTTGGGGAAACTTTTTCTTGCTGTAAACCAATCAGTAAAAGTCAATAATTGTATTTCTTGTGGAAAGCAAATACCTCATAAATATTTTCATTCATACTGTATTCATTGCCTAGGCCCTGATCACGACGTACCTCTCTGTTGGTTTTGTGCCTTATTTAAACAACGAACTATTCATCATCGATATATTTACGCTTCTAGATATTTTGGTACTCAGTTCAATTATCCAGATATGTCTTCGGTAAGCCACCCGACTACCGATATTCCAAAAAAACACAAAGATAGACAGAGACAGGCCGCCTAGGTCCAAAGCTGCTGGCGACGCTTCTCCTGAGCTAGTTGCTAGTTTGCCGGTACTCGGTGAGGCGCTTTTGCAGCCCCTGATACCAGCTACTTCAGATTTACAGGCCTCTACTGAGACCCATTCGGATTCCGGTATGCCGCGAGATGCTTCAACTGTGGAACCTGCGGATGTCTCTACCTTGGATGGGTCCAGAGCCGCTGTGCAGGCACTGGCTTCTGAGGGTGTATTCATGCCTACTGACTTGTATATTAAACAGACACCATCTTCTTCTTCAAGGCCTTAAACTCAAACAATGCCTGAAAACAGACGCCCAGACCGCATGGTCAGGCCTCTATGCCTAAAAAAAAAAAAAACGATAAGTATGGCTTAGGACCTTATTACTTTAATCAGGAGAAGCCAACTTTCCCCCTCTAAGAGACCTAGGACTGAATTTGCTTATGATACTTCTGATCAAGATTCTGAAATTTACTTTTAGGGAGCATTTCCGCTGGGAAAGCCAGAATTACTCTGATTCTAAAAAGAGGCCTAGGGATTTCTTACTCCTGCCCCAACACAGGCCTTTAGCTATCCCTCCTGTACTAGTCAATGTTGATGATGCCTTTTCGGAAACTAGCTTGGCCCTTGACTCTTTACTTCCTGCTCCCAGAAAATCTGATAGATATTACAGGGTTCTTGACTCTCACAAGTTCCTTTTTAAAAATCGTACTGCGGATCCTGAGACCATTTCACAGGGACCCAAGGGCATTAAGGCTACTACTGCCAAAAATCCTACCCCCTCTGATAGATATTCCAGGGCGCTGGATAGATGGGGTAAGAAGGTATACAGTTCTGCAACCTTGGCCATTTGGGCCTTAAACTGCCAGTTTCATATGTCAGTGTCAGTAGCATATTATTGGATTGCTTAAACAGAAAATTATGGTGATTCCTGACTGTGCTGAAAATAAGGATGTACAGGATTTATTGCATTCTGCTGAACAAGTTGGAAAACATACTTTGCAGTGTGGTTTTGATTCACTAGAGGCATTTTGCAGGGCTGCTGTCACTGGGTCTGTACTTAGAAGGCATGCTTGGCTTAAGGAGCAATCCTTGCCAGATCATGTTAAAGCTAAATTGCTGGATGCTCCCTTAAATCAGGACCGCCTTTTTGGCAACAAAGCAGAAGTACTACTTAAAAAGATGGAGGAAAAAGCTAAATCTATGCAAACTGTTAAAGATTTCCTACAGGTACAGCCTCCAAGATTTAGTAGGCATTGGCCCTCTAAGAATTGGTCCTTTCCTGCCTCTTCCAGGCCTTCTCAGTCCAAACCCAGAACCAGCAGAACACCCAGGCTTCAGTCCCAGGGTATGCACAGGACTAAGCAGTGGGGGGCTCCCACTTTCAAATCAGGGAGTAGTAAGACTCCCCCCTATGGTAAGCTGTCTCAATGACTTAACTTTAAAACTTCCACGCACTTCTCAACTGACTGCTCCTTTAGGGGGATAGATTGCTCTGCAGGTAAAAAAACAGGGAACTCATTACCCAGGACAAGTGGGTTTTAAATATAGTTTTCCAAGTGTACAGATTTCACTTCCACACGTTACCAACCCGAAACGGTTAGCCAGATCTACCCCCAAATCAATGGGCAGAGGCTCAAAAGCAAGTACTCTCTCTTAAGCATAAGGGCTATTCAAACTGTACCAGAAGAGGAAAAGGGACAATGTGTTACTCAAGACTTTTCCATGTACCCAGAAAAGACAACTCATGGCGTTCTATGCTGGACCTTTCTATCCTAAACACCTTTTTGGTGATTCCAAAATTCAAGATGCTAACTCTTCACTAGTTGCTTCCTATGCTAGGCAAGGATGCCTGGTTGGCAACACTGGATTTAAAGGAAGCCTACCTGCACATCCCAATCAGGGAATCTTGCAGAAGATACCTACGCTCCAAAGCAGGCTACGTGCACTATCAGTTCTCTGCACTGCCCTTTGGCTTATCTACTGTGCCCAGGGTATTCACAAAGTGCCTAGCTCCAGTCATTGCATTTTGCAGGCAAAGAATTATTCAAATATACCCATACCTGGATGATTGTCTAATTCAGGCAGAAAGCCAAGACGTACTTTTGAATCATCTGACATTTGTACAAAAGGTGCTAACGTGTCTGGGGTACACCATAAATGAAAATAAATCACATCTTGTACCCGGTCAACAAATTAGATTCCTGGGAGCAAGCTTGAACACAACTTCCTAGATGGCTTTCCTCATGCCAGAGAAACAAATTCATTTGACAACTTACTTCAAACTAATGGCCACAAAAACCCTGCTATCTGCAAGGCAAATACTGCAAGCCTTGGGGTTTATGGCCTCCTGCATTCTACTAATTCCATATGCAAGACTGCATATGAGGAAACTACAATGGTATCAACATTCTCAGGATCTCGAAGCAATGATTACTATCATACCTTGCCTACAGTTCCTTTGGTGGGCAGAGGCCTGCCACCAAAACCAGGGACTACCATTCACTCTACCCCCTGCCGTCCAAACCCAAACAACTGACGCTTCAGACTATGCATGGGGGGCTCACCTGGCAGGGAAGTGCATTCAGGGCAAATGGAACCAAAGTCAAATGCACCTGCATATCAATCAAAAAGAAATGTTAGCTGTACAGAATGCTCTGACAGCCTTCAAGGACCACATTCTTCCAGGACAATTAGTGGTAAAGACAGACAACACCACTGTTACGTGGTACATAAACAAGCAAGGGGGGTTCCCATTCATACCCCATCTGGAGACTAGCCATGGCTTTGTGGAACACAGCCTTGAGCTACCAAGTGCATCTACAGGCTCAATTCCTGCCAGGAAAACTAAATACACTGGCAGACAAACTAAGCAGATATCTCATGGACCCACACGAGTAAAAACTGGAACCAAAGACTTTCAACATGTTGATAAACAAATAGGGGAGCCCAGATATAGACCTGTTTGCCTCCCCCCAGAACTACCAATTGAACAAATTCTGCACAAGGACTCCCCACAAACAAGCTTGGAAAGTGGATGCCCTGTCCTTCATATGGAAAAATCTATGAGTTTATGCCTTTCCTCCGCTGCCTCTCCTCTCCAAAGTACTACTAAAGATCAAATAGGACAAACCAAGGACAATACTGATTGCACCAGACTGGCCACGCCAACAATGGTGTACCCCCTCTTGTGCAGTGTGTCACTGCTGGCTCCATGGCACCTGCCTTAGACCCCTACCCTGCTGTCTCAGCAGGAGGGCCAGATTCTGCATCCTCGGCTTCAAACCCTGAACCTGGCAACCTGGCTAATTACCTAATCTCTCTGTTATCATCCCTCAGTAAACAAGTGTTGGATGTCATTTTGGAGGCAAGGAGGCCTAGTACTAGAAAATCTTATGCTGAAAAATGGAAAAGATTCTGTGCCTGGAACCAAACTCAAGGGATGGCATAGCAGCGCTCAATTTACCTCAGATTCTTCAATACTTAACTGAGATGCTTCACAAGGGCCTTTCCTTTTCCTCCATCAAAATTCATGCCTCAGCCATTTCAGCTGATTACAACACAGAACCACCCCTCTTCTCTCATCCACTGCTCAAGCAGTTCCTCAGAGGGGCCAAAAACTTAAGGCCACCCAGGAGAGCCCCAACTCCAGCCTGGGACCTTAACTTTGTATTGGAAAAACTCACTCTACCTCCTTTTGAGCCAGCTGTAAGTGCGGAGTTAAAATACCTTTCTTGGAAAACTGTCTTACTTTTATCAATCACTTCTGCAAGAAGGGTATCTGAATTACAGGCCCTTACGGCAGTGGAGCCTTTCTTCATCTTTCATGAGGACAGGGTGTCCCTCAGGGCCGATCCCTCCTTCATGCCCAAGGTAGTATCCAGTGTGGCTCTTGATCAGTCCATTCATTTGCCAACCTTCTTTTCTAATCCACAGAACAAAGGGGAACGGATACTGCACTCCTTAGATGTGCATAGACAACTTAGATTTTACTTGGACAGGACTAAACCTCAAAGGAAATCTGAACAACTGCTGGTGGCATTTGCTGCAGGGGCAGAGGGGGAAGGCTATTTCAAAGCAAACCACTTCTAAATGGATAGGCCATTGCATTCATTTCTGCTATAAGCACCATGGAAACCTATCCCACAGGGGATTAGACCACATTCAGCCAGAGCTGCATCTACCTCTACAGCCTTTCTCAGTGGTGTTCCTACCAAGAATATCCTAGCAGCTTCTACCTGGAGTTCTGTGCATACTTTCACCAAGCATTACAATTTGCCAATTTTCTGTAAATCCAGAGCTGGCTTTGCCACTTCAGCCTTGCAGGGCCTTATAGATGGTCTGATGCTATCTAAATTCCTCCTCCTCCCATCCTTAGCTTTGGGAATCTACCCAAATGTGATGACTGCAACAGTGAAACACGAAGAACATAGTACAGTTGTGTACACTAACCATAAATGTAGATGTTCGAGTGTATTGGCTGTTGCAGTCCTAGTTACCCTCTCTCTAGCCCCCTGACTTCTTTTGGCTGTACCTCTATTCTCCTTTACTGTGCTTAAAAGCTTTTTGGTGTATTTGCTTTTTTGTTGGAGGTATAACTTGGCATATATATATTTAATTGTTTGCCATTGGGGAGGGCACCTGACATCTGGGGCAAGAAAAACTGATGTAATGACGTCGGCTGCATGCTTTATACCCCTGACGTCATGGAAGATGAGACGACAACCGAAGCAGGACCCAAGACTTTGATAATCAGGCCGACTGAGGGATACTGCAAGCATATAACCCAAATGTGATGACTGCAACAGTGAATACACTCGAACATCTACATTTATGGTAAGTGTACACAATACTTTCCTTTGGTTCTGTCTTATTTTGCGAATTGCTCAATGTTGGGTTGGCATACTATTCCATTAAGGCCCATCTTTCAGCTATCTCTGCTTGTCTGCCTTTAGCTCCCCATTTAGACTCTAGATGGGAGGCCAAACTGATTCTTAAAGGCTGACAAGTTGGGTTTAGCTGTTTTCATGAATTTCAGTAAAGTAATAGACTGTACTGTCAGGTGATTTTTATAAAGTTCATTATGTCAGCAAAGTTGGGGAGTTGATGATTGTGCACCTAACAGATGCTTCAGATTAGTTCAGAATGTTATTACCCCCCCCACCACCACCACCACCACCACTACCAGTAGGTTTTAAGGAGTGTCGAAATGGTCCCTCTTTTCTTCACAGTTTTAATGAGCTTAATATGTATATGCAGAGTATTATATACCTTCATTACCAAGTACCTTTAGTAAACACTGATAGGTCATGATTACAAAAACACCAGGCATGTAGAAGTAGCCAAGGAATTGGAAGAAGGCATGGAAATCTTTACATGATATAATATGCTTTAGTAAAAGGGAAGAGTGTAACTGATTTGATTTTTTTTTTTTTTTTTTTTTTAAATTTTCCTTTCCCAATTGGTCTCCTTAATGGAGTCCCTCTACTGGCCATGATATCTGAAGCTCCTTAGGTGAGCTGTGGAGTGACAGGATGGTCAGTTTCATGTGCAGTGTGTGTGGGCATGTATGATTATGGCTCTTTTTTGTTCTGTGCTTAACATCCCTTGAAAACCTTCGGGCATTGCCATTCCTGGGTCAGTGTGCAATAGGCTTTGCAGACGGACTGTTGCCTGATTCTGTGAGTGCACAAAGGTATCTGTGAGGCTTGCCTCTGCCAAATGATTTCCCTTATCTCCACCAGGGAATTATCAGGCCAAGATGTTGCTTGATATTTTTCACATTTTATTTCACCCACCCACCATCCTCACTGGGAGAACCAAGTTGGCTGAATGCTTCTTGACTGCAGAAGAGTTGGCTGGCATAGGAGTAACGATGCTGTTTGAACTCTTGCTGTTGTCAGCATGGTTGGACAACCTGCCTTTGTGCCAGGAGGCTTGCTAAAGCTGTGATATTTGGCATTGGGAAAAGGGACAAGGGAGTCCCCAGATCTTGCAAATGTAGAATAGGTATGGTGTTTCTTCGTATGTTTCAGTAGGATCCTGGCCCCACTTAGGCTTGCTATGTAGATCATGAAGTTACACTACATACAGCTTGGCAAATAGCTTCTAGCTCAATTTCAAGCAATCTTTTGTGAAGAATGGAAGTGGCTGTTAGTTTTAATGAATGTATTTCATGACCATCTTTTTTTCTGTGTCATACTTGTGTTATAATTTTCAAAAAAAAAATCAGATTCACATATATGTCATACTCTTTGGTGCAGAGTGCATGATTTACCAGCAAAACAATCCAGATTACACTGCAGAAACAGTATGCTAGAGTATTTTTGTAAAATAAATACATATGTATGCTTTGTGTGCGTGTGTGGATGTATATGTATGCATGTGTGTGTGTGGATGTGTGTGTGTGTGTGTATATATATATATATATATATATATATATAAAATATAGACGCCGATACACATATCATGAACCTGCTACAACCCATTTAATACAGGGACTGTGTTGATGTCAAAATTCTTCCAACCTCATGGAGAGATCACAAATCACCCATTCTTTTTAAACTGCTAAATGCAAGTACTAGGAAGAAGCGGAGGGGTAATCAAGAAACTGGCACTAAATTTTAAATGATGTAAGTTCTTTCATCCTTATTTATTAAAACAAACTTCTTCAGACAGCAAGAGCAAAGTAAGGAACATAGTTTAAATAGCCCTCCATTAAATCATGTGACCCAGAAAGAAATTATATCACTGAGACAAATCTTTAGAAACAGCATCTTGTGGTTCAAAAAACTGAACTACAGCTAAATAAACAGTCAGTTCATTCATAAAAATAGCTGACTACCATGAAACATGATAGAACAGAAAAAACATTAAATTGAACTATAACCATAAAAGCCATCACATATAAACACTTAAAACCAAAAATATTACCTATCCAGTGCCTTCAGCTTTAATAAACACTGGATTGAACATGTATCATTCAACTCTAGAAAGCTATAAGCATTTAATAGAACTTGCCACTTAAGCTCTTTCATCAAATGAAACTTGCTCAATTTTAAATCCAAAATGATATGGGAAGGTCATAATATGTGTGGCTAGGGCATTATGAAAATGCAGTTTATTAATACTATAAATATGTTTGTATAATTTATTCTCTAAATCTGCATTCTGTTTTACCTATATAAAAAATTTGCGCAGAACAAGCACTTAGCCATATAAACAGGTCCTTTAGAGTTGCAGTTAAATCTACCCTTGGTCTCGTAATTGAGATTACGGACCGTAAAATTATTGCCAGTATCAACATATTTACACTAAGGGCAAGATTCGCACTTATACATTCCAGGGCATCTAGTTAAAGGAAATTTCTTAGAATCAAATTAATTTTTTAAATTGGTAACTTTCTTAAAAACAACCCTAGGCTGATCACCCAATTTCTGTTTTCAATTAATATCATCCAACAGTAGGTTCCAGTTTTTATATAAAATTTCCTTGAGGTAAATAGCATCAATACTGAAAGGGGTGATGAAACTCAGACTAAAGCCAGTTGTCAATAAACAATCTTGATTCAGGATAAAAATCGTAGTCTAAACTGACCAACCTAGCCGCTTTGACCAATTGGCCTTTTACAACAGAGCATTTCTGTAAAAAGGATGATAGCTAGAAAAATGCAAAAAATAATTGGAATATGTACTTTTTCTAAAAATCTTTGATATTTATCTAACATTTGCCTTGTCTTTCCTTAATTCAGTATCTAAAATGAAATTGCATCAGAACCATAATGAGAAGTAAATTTTCAGAAAATCAGTAGAATTATTAAAATATTCAAGTAATTCTAAACCTGTATCAGCTTCACCCTTTATGGTGATAAAAATATTATCCAGGTAACGGGTGTAAAAAAATATCTTCTCTCTAATAATGGGGTTCGTACATAAAAACTCATGTTCCCACATGGCCATGACAACGTTAGCAAAACTGGCCCCACATGGTGAACCCATAGCAACCCCTATTTATTGTAAGAAATACTGGCCATCAAAATATAAGAGGTTATTAGCCAAAATTAAATCTAATAATTCCCCTATTAGACTGATATAGTCAGTGGTTGCTCCTTTCTTTAATAAAAATATCAGTTACCCATTGAATCCCCAACTCATGGGGGATGACTGTATAGATCTCTGACATCAACAGTTAGAAAATTAAATTCGG
Source organism: Protopterus annectens (assembly GCF_019279795.1). Classification (NCBI taxonomy): domain Eukaryota; kingdom Metazoa; phylum Chordata; order Ceratodontiformes; family Protopteridae; genus Protopterus; species Protopterus annectens. The sequence continues at coordinate 59,749,857 of NC_056751.1, read as the reverse complement.
CCTTAAATTTGAGCTCAGTACTTTTTTTCAAGAAAGGAACATGAATCTTTACAAATTTGGGGTTCATGTTCAAGAAATCTTTTCAGCTTGCTATCTACAAATTTTGCACAAGCTTAAGTGATAGAATTTTTTCCATCCACTTTTGGTCATAAAGGGGGGGGTCATGCAAGTCCTTATGGATTTTGGGAATCCCAAAGATAACTGGGATTAATGGTGGAGGCATATTCAAATAATTATACAAATTTTTATCAATATGGAAATCAGTCAACAAGTCATTGATATGAAATTTAATTCTAGCATAAGCCCCATTCACTTCATTCAACGACACAAGTTCATATGTATCCATATTAAATATTTTAAACATTCTAAACTGATGATCACCCATATCCATAAAGACCAGCCTTCCTCCTTTATCAGATTTCATGCCCCTTACATTAGAACGATGTAAAGAATAAATCAAATCTTGTTCATCCTTATTTAAGTTATACATATCATCATATTTACGTAGTTTACACAATAGTGACCTCATGTCCATTTCACAAATACACTCAGAAGTAACTAACAAAGGGTGGAGTGGTGGATTATATGAACTACTAACTCTGAATTGTCCATCAGGACAAGTATCAGAACCAAACAATAATGTTAACTTCATTTTACATGTGAACAGTTTTAAATCCAAAATAGTACCAGCAAGGTCTGCTTTCCTTGATGGAACAAAGGTTAAAACCTTTAGCCAAAAGATTGGCTATAGAAATTTCAACATCAGCATATTTGAAAATTTTAACGTCACCTTGTGCATTAGTAACAACCTGTACACATTCTCTGTTGACTTCATGTCCAGAATGATCACTCATGTCGCTGGAACTCATCTCTGGCGACAACTGTTGAACCTCCAGGGCTGGGGGTTCTTCCATTGGCCCCCTTTCCTCCTCGTATTGGTTTGACGTCTCCTCAAAGATGTACGAAAATACTGGCTATTAGACCGGTTGTTAATGGTACTAGATGTAGAACCTGGCTGTTGGCCTCTTTGCTCTCTTAAACGTTCACTACGTTTAAGTTGTTCCGATGTGACATCATGATGGTCTTTGTGGGTATTTATACTAATGTCCTCACTGACATTAGTATCAGAAGCTCTTAGATCATTACCACCACTCAAATTACCCCAAATTTGTGAAGGTGGGGGTTGGGGGTAGGCCACTCCCTTCTCGTAGTCACATTTGTCCCTTTCAAGTTTTTTTACTTTATTTTCTCTCAATTTATTCAAATACCGATCAATGTTTTAAAATCTACTGAATTCATATTTATAGCTTAGAAAATCGCCATCAGATCTAATTAACTTACCGAGGACATCCAGATCCCCTGCATGTGAGTCCAACAGTCTAGAATAAGGCTTGATCAGTATTTCTGTGAAGTCACAGCCTTGAAATCAAATAATTTCAACAGCTCAAAATAAAAGGGAGAATTAGACTCAAGGCCGTTGGAAAAACTCCACTGTCTCAAGCCTTTAGGGATTTGCTGCCTGCGTAAACATTCTTTTAAGTAAATAATTTCCAACTGTAGTTTCTTGTATTTAATTAACTTGGAGTCAATGAGCTTCAAATACTTATTACTATTACTTCTATTGGCTGATGCACCTAAATTTAGCTGATTGTCAATTGTGACACCGAGAAGTTTGGCAGAGGGTATGATCTCGATTAGGGGAGTTGTTAAGGCTGGTAATATGAATAGAGTTTTCTTCAAGAGGGGAGGATTTTGAGGGGGAGAATAGAAGGATCTTGGTTTTATTGGCGTTAAGAGAGAGGTGATTGAGGAGCATCCAATTTTCAGTGGTTGAGAAGGCATTTTGAGTCCGAGATTGGAGCTCTGCTAGGTTAGTGGCGCAGCAAATCAAAGTGGAATCGTCGGCGTATTGTACAATTTTGGTGTTAGGAATGACTTTATGGAAGTCAATAAAGATGTTGAATAGCAAAGCGCCAAGTATGGAACCTTGGGGTACTCCAGTGGAAGTAGGAAGGAAAGAGGAGGTGGCTTGACCCCATTTCACTGCTTGGGACCTGTTTGAAAGATAGCTGGAGAACCATGAAAGAGTTTTTTTGGGAAAGGTTAAGATTAGAGAGATGATTTAGAAGGTGGGTATGAGAGATGGTATCAAAAGTTTTGGATAAGTCCAGCTGGATAGAAGATACCAAAATTACCAGAGTCACGGGCTGAATTGACAGCATGCAAGAAGGAGAGAAGGGCAGAGTTAGTACTGTGTCCTGGGCGGAAGACGTGTTGGGTAGGGGAGAGTAGCTGGTATTTGGTAAGGAATGGTAAGAGCTGTAGGTGGCTACATTTTTCAAGAATTTTGAAGATAGGGGAGAGGATGGCTATGGGGTGGAAATTGGAGACATTACAATTTTTGCCACCCTTGTGGAGTGGAAGAATATATGCAGTACGCTATAGTTTGGGAACGTATGATTCAAGTAGAGATCTATTGATCAGGATGTTGATAGGCAGAGCAATAGAGTCTGAAGCTATTTTTAAGAGGGAGGATGGAATGCTGTCGGGGGCATTGGAGCAAGGCTTTAGTTTATAAAGAAGTTTCTTATTAGATTGGTGGAGATGGGTTTAAGTTTAAAATTAGGGTGAGGAGGCGAGGGAGGGGAAGAATGGGCACTGAGGGGAGGAGGGTTATTATTGGTAATGGTCTTAGTAAGCTCAGCTATGGAGGAGGTGAAGAAGGTATTGAATAGTGAGGCAATTTCTTTGTCAGATTTGCTGGTGTCAGGACAGGGGTTGTTTTTTGTTCCTGGCCTGAGGACGGAATTAATAGAGTTCCTGAACTGTTTGGGATTTTTAGCATGATTTTCTTGTAGTTTGACGTAGTAAGGCTTTTTGTCTCTAACGACTTGTTTTTTGGCTAGTTTTCTCAACTGTCTATATTTTAGTAATGTTTCTGGTTGTTTATAGCGGAGGTAGATTTTCCAGGTTTTATCCCTTTGTAGCATAATGTTTTTTGTATCTTTGGTGAGCCATTTAGTGGTTTTTGTTTTAACACTCGTAGTTCTTGTTGGAGCTAGGGAGTTAAGGACTGTTAAGAATGTTGAATTAAAGTAGTCAACAGCTTTGTCTAAAGGTAGTACTTTTAGGGGGTTCCAGTTAGTTAGCTTAAGGGAACCAGAGAAAGTAGTAGGGTTAAAGTTAGATAGGTTACGAGTATGAATGTATTGGTGGGAGTGTGAGGAAGTGGGAGCAGCTCGAATGGTGAAGGCAGGGAGGTGGTCTCCTAGAGAGTCTGGAATGACTCCAGATTTTGTTAGGATGAGATACTAGGATTCAGTCAAGTATGGAGCCAGCGGGGTTGGTTTTATTAGGTCTAGTTATGCAGTTGGTAAGTTGAGTGAAGGTGAATAGGTTAATTGTTGATGTGGGATTAGGGTTATTGATTTTTCCCCAGTCGATATTTACATCTCCTAGGATGTAGGTTTCAAGCTTAATATTGGAGGAGGTCCAGGAGAGTATGTCTTGTTAGGGTATTGGTGGTGTTACCAGGAGGAATGTAGAGGGAGATGATACAGATGCTATTATGGATATTTAGTTTTAGTAGGACAGTCACAAGTTCAGCATTTGAGAAAGAAAGGGATGTGGTTAGGATATGGAGTGATGAGCAAGTGGCTGGAGTAGATTAAAGCTACACCACCACATCTACTGGGGCGGTCGGATCGGAGAGTGAAATCTGGGGGGGAAGGAATTCAGAGTCACTTATATGAGGTTTTAGCCAGGTTTCAGAGATGGCTATTATGTCTGGTAGGTTATGATTGAGCCAGGTATGGAAGAGGGTTAATTTATTTAGTAGGCTTTGGACCTTGATGGTGAGGAATTTGAGGTTTTTATTTGGGGATTTGTTGTTGGAGCTAGGGAGGTTTGTTGGAGAGGAGTTGAGACCAGGATTGGGGTGGATGTCGCCGGCTAAGTTAAGGAAAGAGGGGTGGGGAGTAAGTTTATTATTCTTGGATTTGGATAGAGGAGTCTGGTAGAGTTTAGGTTTATAATCATTAGTAGAGTTTGGGAAAAGTTTTACTTTTAGGAGAAGGATAGGCTGGGAGGGAACTAAAGAGGCTGAGATATTGTGATAGTGGGATGGAAGGGTGTAAGTGAAAATCAGTATAGGAGGTTGCATGGTAAAGAGGTAGTAGAAGGAAGGGTAATGATAAGGAAATAAGGATTGTAGGAGGAGGGGAGGGCATATTAGTTGGAGGTAGAAGAGATGTAAAAGAGTTTAAAGTGATATTAGCTGGGTAGGGGGGAGTGGCAATGAGAGTCAGGTGGGTTGGAGGAAGTGGTGGGGAGAGGAGTAAGAGGATTGGTTGGGGGAGTAGGAAGGATTAGCAGGAGGGGGAATAAATGCAGGACCACTGGGAGTGGGTGGGAATTGGGGGCAGGGTAGGGGAGCGGAGTGAGCCCGCAGGGCGAACGGAGCAGGTAGAGCCAAGAAAGGTGAGTGAGTCTCAGGACAGGTTGGGTTGGTAACAGTCAGCTGTGTAGATGGTTGGGCAAGTAGGCCAGTGTGCAGAGAGAGAGAATATAGGCAAAGAGTACTAAAGGAGGGAAAGCTGAATATGATTGTGGGGGGGGGAGTGGTAGCAAGTAAAAGTGAATATGATGCTGTGGGTGGTCGATTTAGGAGCTGATAGTAAGGCAGGGGATAGTAGCTGGATACCATCCGCCCTCTAGTGGCCAAACTTTGTAAGTACAGCAAGGTACCTTACAGAGCCAGAGGCTGGGAAGGCTATGAACTGTGGTCTTAATTTTGGCCTTGGGAAGGGCAGAAAATGCTAGATAAGTAGGTGTAGAGAAAGGGAAGGGTGGCTGCTGCAGAGTCTGAATTGCAGAGAGTTCTAATCACCTGGTAGAGTTGTGGGAATAGCTTTTAAATTTAACACATCTCAAATGTATACAGACATACTTTGGAAAGGTTTTCCTTGAAGCTGTAGAGGTAATTCTTTCAGGGGGTAGGCTTTATAGGACCTTGGCAGAAAATACTTGGCTTCTTAACTACTTCCAGTAGGTTGAAAATATTGTCTGCGTTAAGCAGGGAAGCTAGAGAGAATGTGAAGAGGTGAGGCAATGAGGAAAGGGACAGTTACAGATTCCAAATAGGCAGTGTAGAAAATACTTTACAAGCAATGCTTTGTTGTACAGTGATTAGTAGCTATTGAACATATTTTAAACTGTTAATATTTTTACAAAAACTCTAGGCAGCATACAGACTACTGAAGAAATATGCAATTTAAGCAAGGATATTTATCCTTAAGAAACACTGTTAAACTGTTACAAGGTTAAAAACATTAGGCAGCGTACAACATACTTTTAGAAAATGTGCAGCTTTAAACACAGATGTATAGCATTACAAACTGTATAAAACAAGCGTCAGCATTGGGAGCGAAAAATATAGTTATCTAAAGAACTAATGCGCTTAGCTCCATGGTGAGTTTACAGGTAAGAAATCTAATAGTAGATATGTTAGCAATAGTAAACACTACCATTTAGTACAGCAGCTAATTCTAAAGTCCAAATTAATGGTCACTAGTGAGTAGTACAGTTGTAGACATTACCTTTCAGTTCAGCGACTTATTTCAATGTCCAAATTAATGGTTGCTAGTGTATAATGCAGCTATTTTCTTGCTCAGTTCATACCTTTTCATTAGAACCTTCCTTTGGTCACTACCAAGGTGGATTCACCCTAAGAGGATGCCCTATCCTTACTACGATGTAGCAGTCACAAATACACTGTAACATTAGATAATAGGAGCAACAGATGATCTTCATGTTTCACTGCTGCATTCATCACATTTGGGTTATCCCTGCCAGGGTAGCCCTCGGCTGGCCCGAATACCAGAGACTTAGTATTTCTGCGTCGGTTGCTGTCACTTGAGGACTGACGTCAGGTTGTCAGTAGTATAAAGTAAGGCAGCCGAGGCCATTACAGCAGTCTTTCTTGCCGTGGAGCCCGAAGCAGAAAGAGTTCGCAACAGTGCTGGTCGGCCGCTACTTGAGTTTTCATCTACCGAATTGAAGTTGAAGTTTTCTAAGGCTAAGTAACCCATTGGGGATCCTTTTTTCTTGCACTAACAGATATCAGAAAAAGTTAATAATTATCTCACCTGTGTAAAGCAAATACCACACCAAGACTTCCACTCTTACTGCGTCACTTGTTTAGGCCCAGACCACGACGTCCCCTGTTGTCGCTTATGTGCTTTATGTTCAATGCCAGAACTACCTGTCGTTGGCCCTTATTGTAGCCAGATATTTTCGTTTACAGTCCTCAAATTCTGATTTGGCTTCGGTAAGCCATCCGACAACAGATCTTCCGAAAAAAACGTAAAGATAAAGACAGAGACAGACCGCACAGGTCCAAACCTACCAACAACGCTTCCGTTAAGCTTTTTGTCAGTTCTCCGGCACTCTGTGAGGTGCTTTTGCAACCCCTGATGCCTGCCTTCAGTTGATTCGTAGGCCACTATTGAGACTCTTTCAGAGTCCGGTATGCCGCAAAACTCTTCTTTGACTAAGGATCTTGCGGTCGTCTCTACCTTGGATAGGTCCAGAGCCACTGAGCAGGCACCGGCTTCCGAGGAAGTCCTTTGCACTACCAAATCTTGACAAAAACTATTGTCTTCTTTCACATCTACCATTCTTTCAAAAACGACAAGAGTGTCTTAGGCCCAGGGTATAAACCACACCCAAGAAACAGACGACCCACTCTCGGACGCCTGCTACCTTGCCTCAGTCTCAAATGCTTAAAAGGACAGAAGACCTTGTCATGCTGATCAGGGGAAGCCAAGCTACCCCCTCTAAAAGGAAAAGAGATCTGTTCCCTGTAGTTTTGTCTGACCAAGAGTCAGATGAATCTGACGCATCTGAGTATGAAGACATGCAACCCCTCTCCAATTATGAGGATTCTTATGCAGAGGATTCCATTCCTTCAGCCTCTCTCTGAGTATTTTTCCTTTGGGAAAACCCTGCATACTTTAAGGGAGCATTAACAACGGGAGAGTCAAGACTACACTCAGTCTAAAAAGAGACTCTGGGAATACCTAGATCTTCCGCAACACAGACACTTGGTCATCCCCCCAGTCCTGGATGTGGTGAAGGATGTTTTCATCGAATCCAGCTTGACTCCTGATGCCCTATCGCCTGCTCTCATAAAACCAGGCAGGTACTGTAGAGTCCCTGACTCTCACAAATATCTTTTTAAAAATCCAACAGCTGACCCTGAGGTCATTTTCTCAACGGCCAAAAGGGATTAAAGCAACCTCTGCTAACAATCCCATCCCCTCAGACAGGGATTCCCAAGCATTGGACAGATTGGGTAAAAAAGTATACACCTCAGCTACTCTTGCTGTCAGGGCACTAAATTGTCAGATGTTCTTTGTGTTTCACTGTTGCAGTCATTACATTTGGGTAATCTGCTGGCAGGTTGCCCTCAGTCGGCCTGAATTCCAAAGTCTTGGGTCCTGCGTCGGTTGCTGTCTCCTCTTCCATGACGTCAGGTCGTCAGGGGTATAAAACAAGCAGCCGACACCATTTTCTTTAGTCTTTCTTGCCATGCGGTGCTCGAAGCAGAAGCATTTCGCAAGTGCCGGTTGGCCGACTCCTGAAATATTCGAGTTTGAGTTTCAGAACCGAAGTCTTCACTAAAGCCAAGTACCCCGTTGGGGAAACTTTTTTTTCTTGCTCCATACCGATGTCGAAAAAGTTAATAATTGTATTACTTGTGGGAAGCAAATACCTCATAAGGATTTCCATTTATACTGTATTCCTTACCTAGGCCCTGATCACAACATGCCTGGCTGTCGGTTTTATGCTAGATTTAACCAACACACTATTAAGCGTCGGTATATTTTTGCCTCAAAGTATTTTGGAAACAGATTTAACTACCCAGAAATTTCGTCGGATAGCAATCCAGCTACCGGAGCACATAAAAAGCGCAAAGAAAAGGACAGAGAGAGACAGTCGAGGTCTAAAACCGACGACAAAACTTCTCCTAAGCCAGTCTCCGGTAGTCAGTGAGGTGCTTTCGCAGTCCCTGATACCCGCTACTTTCGAGTCGCAGGCCCCTACCGACACCCATATGGAGTCCGGCATGCTGCATGATACTCAAAGTATTGGACCCACGGATGTATCTCCTTCAGATGCGTCCAGAGCCGCTGACCAGGCACCGGCTTCTGAGGGTGTATTCAGGCCTCAACATTTTTATATCAAACCAACGACGGCTGCAAAATCAAAGACAAAAAGCAACTTTTAAAACTAAAAAACCGACGCGTGAGCCACGTGCACAGGCCTCTATGCCTAAAAAACAAATGATCAAAATGGCTGAACACCTTATTACCTTGATCAGGGGTTCCCATCCCCCTCCAGATAGGAGGCCTAGGCAAGGCACTGATTATGACTCTTCAGATCAGGTTTCTATTTCTTCTGTTTCCTCTTCTGATCAGGAATTATCTATACCTCCCAATGAGGATTCTGATGCAGAGGAGTCTATACCATCTGCATCACTTCTTGAGGATTATTCATTTGGAGAAACCTTGCATACTTTGAGGGAGCATTTTCACTGGGAGAGTGAAGATTTCTCAGAATCAAAAAAGAGGCTCAGGGATTTCCTTCTTCTCCCTCAGCACAGGCCTTTAGCCATACCCCCTGTTTTAGACATTGTGGATGATGTGTTTTCTTAGTCAAGTTTGACCCATGATTCCTTACTTCCGGCTCCCAGCAAGCCTGACAGATATTATAGAGGGTCCCTGACTCATGCAAATTTTTATTTAGAAACCCTGCTGCTGATCCTGAAACTATTTCACAGGGTCCAAAGGGAGTTAAAGCCTCAACAGCAAAAAAATCCTTTCCCCTCTGACAGAGATTCAAGGGCACTGGATAGATGGGGAAAAAAGGTTTATACATCTGCAACCTTGGCAATTAGGGCCTTAAACTGCCAGTTTCATATGCTCAAGTATCAACAACCTGTTATGGGATTGCTGAAACAGAAAATGACGTTGATTTCTGAATGTGCAGAAATAAAGAATTGCAGGAATTATTGCATGCAGCTAAACGGGTAGGAAAGCATACTTTGCAGTGTAATTTTGATTCCTTAGACGCCTCCTGCAGGGCCGCATTTACTGGATCTGTGATTAGGAGGCATGCCTGGTTAAAGGAACAACATTTGCCTGATCATATTAAAGCTAAATTACTAGATGTACCTTTACAGCATGATACTCTATTTGGTATTAAGGCAGAAGAGGTTTTAAAGAAAATGAAAGACAAAGCTAAGTCTATTCAGACTGTAAAAGACTTCTACAAGTGCAGCCACCAAGATTCAGTAGACACTGGCCTACAAAAAATTGGTCCTTTCCTGTGTCAGACAGAGCTCAAAGGGGCAAATCCAGGCGCCCTAAGGGTTCCAGATACCAGGCGCCAGATTCATACAGGTCAAAGCAATGGGTCATCTCTACCTCCAAATCTGGAGGAGATAAAGCGCAAACCTACAGAAAACAGTCCCAATGACTTCCCTCTGCCTTCACCAAGCACTTATCTTTTGGCAGCACCCCTAGGTGGAAAATTAGCACTTTTTGCTCACAATTGGCAGTTAATAACCCAGGACAAGTGGGTGCTAAACATAGTATCACAGGGATGCAGATTCCATTTCCATACTCTGCCAATGGCAAACGGTTGGCCAGATCTGCCATAAAATCAACGGGCAGAGGCACAAAAACAGGTTACGTCCCTCATGGATATGGGGGCCATTCAGCCAGTACCAGAACAGGAAAAAGGGCAAGGTTTTTACTCAAGACTGTTCTTGGTACCCAGAAAGGACAAGGCCTGGAGGCCAATACTGGATTTATCGATTTTGAACACATACCTGGACATTCAAAAATTCAAAATGCTGACTTTGCAGAAGCTTCTGCCCATGCTGGGCAAGAATGCTTGGATTGTGACATTAGACCTAAAAGAGGCATGCCTGCATGTCCCATTAAGGCAATCATGCAGAAGATACCTCAGATAAGAATGCTTGGATTGTGACATTAGACCTAAAAGAGGCATACCTGCATGTCCCATTAAGGCAATCATGCAGAAGATACCTCAGATTCAAGGCTGGCTTAATGCATTACCAATTCTCTGCACTGCCCTTTGGCTTATCTACTGTGCCCAGGGTCTTTACAAAGTGCCTGGCACCAGTGATTGCATTTTGCAGACAAAGAAGTATACATATATATCCTTACTTGGACGACTGTCTCATTCAAGCAGAGAGCAAGGGCATTCTTCTTCAACACCTGACGTTTGTGAAAAGGCTTCTAACATGCCTAGGGTACACAATAAACGAAAAGAAATCACAACTGGTACCCTCTCAAAAGATAACATTCCTGGGTGCAAGCTTGATTACAACTACCCATATGGCTTATCTCACGCCAGACAAGCAAAGACAACTGACTACGTACTTCAAACTGATGGCAACAAAAACACAATTATCTGCAAGACAAATTCTGCAGGTTTTGGGTTTCATGGCAATCCTGCATCCTACTGATTCCATATGCAAGACTGCATATGAGGAAACTTCATTGGTACCTAAAAAGTTTATGGAGTCAACATTGTCACAGTCTGGAAACAATGATTCCTCTCATTCCCTGCCTACAACAGAAGTTTCTATGGTGGGCAAAGGCATGTCACCAAAACATGGGATGGCCCTTCACTGTACCCCCTGCCAGCCAAACCTTAACAAAAGACGCATCAGATTATGCATGGGGGGCCCACATGGCGGGAAGATGCATTCAGGGCATATGGACCCCAGAACAAATGCATCTACATATCAACCAGAAAGAGATGCTAGCTGTTCAAAATGCCCTGACAGCCATCAGTGACTTATTTCATCCAGGACAACTACTGATAAAGACAGACAACACCACGGTCATGTTGTACATAAACAAGCAGGGGGGCGCGCACTCGTACCCCCTTTGCAGATTAGCCATGGCACTGTGGGACACAGCTTTGACTTAAATACATCTTCAAGCTCAATTCCTGCCAGGAAAACAAAATACTCTGGCAGACGATTTAAGCAGAAACCTTATGGATCCTCACAAGTGGAAACTAGATCCACAAGTCTTCAGCATGATGATAAAGAAATGGGGGAGCCCAGACATAGATCTATTTGCCTCTCCTCAAAATTACTAATTGAAAAGATTCTGCACAAGGACTTATCACAGACAAGCATGGAAAGTGGACGCCCTATCCTTCTTCAGTTGGAAAAACCTATCCGTTTACGCCTTTCCTCCTCTGCCTCTTCTTCCCAAGGCCCTCTTAAAAGTCAGACAAGAGAAACCAAAGAAGATACTAATTGCCCCGGACTGGCCCTGCAAATACTGGTACACAATCCTAAGGAACTTGTCTCAATACCCAGCTTGGACCTTACCTCAAAGACCTCAACTATTGTCCCAGCAAAACAATCTGATCCTGCACAATCAACTCCAGACACTGAACCTGGCAGCATGGCTGATCATATAGTTATACAAACAACACCTCTCAGTAAAGCTGTGATGGATGTCATTTTGGAAGCCAGAAGCCCTAGTACTAGAAAATCTTATGCTGCTAAATGGAAGAGATTCTGTGCTTGGAATCAAGCACAAGGAACTGATACAGCAGAACCAAATAATGTTCTTAGTGTTTCACTGTTGCAGTCATTGCATTTGGGTAATCCTGCTGGCAGGTTGCCCTCAGCCGGCCTGAATTCCAAAGACTTGGGTCCTGCGTTGGCTGCTGTCGCCCCTTCCCTAACATCAGGGGTATAAAAGAAGGAGCCGACGCCATTTTCTTCAGTCTTTCTTGCTGCGCAGTGCCCGAAGCAGAAGCAGTTCACAAGTGCCGGTCGGCCGACTCCTAGATTATCGTGCGTGAGTTTCAGATCCGAAGTCTTCAATAAAGCTAAGTACCCCGTTGGGGAAACTTTTTTCTTGCTTCAGACCGATGTCAGAAAAAGTTAATAATTGTATTTCTTGTGGAAAGCAAATGCCTCATAAGGATTTTCATTCTTAACTGTATTCCTTGCCTAGGCCCTGATCACAACGTTACTAGCTGTCGGTTTTGTGCTAGATTTAACCAACGCACTATTAAGCATCGGTATAATTTTGCTTTAAAGTATTTTGGTAGCCGGTTTAGTTATCCTGAAATGTTGTCAGATAGCCATCCGACTACCGGAGTTTACAAAAAAACGCAAAGAAAAGGATAGAGAAAAATAACCGAGGCCCAAAACAGACGACTAAGCTTCTCCTAAGCCAGTCGCCGGTTCTCAGTGAGGTGCTTTCGCAGCCCCTGACACACGCTACTTTAGAGTCGCAGGCCGCTACTGACTCCCATATGGAGTCTGCCATGCCACTGGATACTCAAGGTATTGGAGCCTCGGACGCTATTCCCCTCAGATGGGTCCGGAGCCGCTGAGCAGGTACCGGCTTCTGAAGGTGTATTCAGACCTAAACATCTTTACATTAAAACGACTTCAGCTTCAAAGACCAAGACAAAAGCATCTTCTAAAGCAAGGAAACAAACTCAAGAGCCACGTGTACAGGCCTCTATGCCCAAAAAACAGATTATCAAAATGGCCGAAGACTTGATTACCTTAATCAGGGGTTCCCATCCCCCTCCTGATAAGAGGCCTAGGCAAGACACTGACTATGAATCTTCAGATCAGGTTTCTATTTCTTCTGATTCCTCTCCTGATCTGGGATGTTCTTTACCCCCCTGTTAGGTTCTGATGCTGAAGAATCTATACCTTCAGCATCTCCTCCTGAGGACTATTCCTTTGGGGAAACCTTGCATGCCATGAGGGAGCATTTTCACTGGGAAAGCCAAGATTTTTCAGAATCTAAAAAGAGTCTCAGGGATTTCCTTTTATTACCACAGCACAGGCCTCTAGCCATTCCTCCTGTGTTAGACATTGTATATGATGTGTTTTCGGTGTCTAGTTTGACCCCTGACTCCTTACCCCAGCTCCTGTTAAGCCTGACAGATATTACCGGGTTCCTGATTCACACAAATTTCTTTTTAAAAACCCTGCTGCTAACCCAAAAACTATATCACAGGGTCCAAAGGGATTTAACGCCTCGACACCAAAAAACCCAACCCCCTCTGATAGAGATTCAAGGGCACTGGATAGATGGGGAAAAAGGTTTACACATCTGCAACTTTGGCTATAAGGGCCTTAAACTGTCATTATGCTCAGGTATCAGCAACATGTCATGGGATTGCTTAAACAGAAAATGATGACAAACTCTGAAAGTGCAGAAAACAAGGAAATGCAAGATTTATTGCATGCAGCTGAACAAGTTGGAAAGCATACTTTGCAGTGTGGTTTTGATTCTTTGGAGGCCTCCTGCAGGATCACAGTTACGGGTTCTGTAACTAGGAGGCATGCTTGGTTAATGGAACAAAATCTGCCTGATCATGTTAAAGTTAAATTACTAGATGCACCTTTATAGCATGGTACTTTGTTTGGTATTAAGGCAGAAGAGGTGTTAAAGAAAATGGAGGACAAAGCTAAATATATGCAAACTGTCAAAGATTTTTTACAAGTACAGCCACCTAGGTTTAGTAGACACTGGACTACAAAAATTGGTCCTTTCCTGTGTCAGACGGACCTCAAAGGGGCAGATCCAGACGCCCTTGGGGCAGATCCCAGGCGCAAGGTTCTTATAGGTCAAAGCAATGGGGTGCTTCTACCTCCAAAGCTGGAGAAGATAAATCACAACCATACAGAAAACAGTCCCAATGACTTTCCCTTGCCTGCACCAAGCACTTATCGTCTGGCAGCACCCTTAGGGGGAAAATTAGCACTTTTTGCTCAAAATTGGCACATTATAACCCAGGACTAGTGGATTCTAAATTAAGTGTCACAAGCTTACAAATTCCATTTCCATACTCTGCCAAAGGCAAACGGCTGGCCGGATCTGCCAAAAAATCAATGGACAGAGGCACAAAAACAAGTTTCATCCCTCATGGACATGAGGGCCATTTAGCAAGTACCACAGCAAGAGCAGGGACAAGGATTTTACTCAAGACTGTTCTGTGTACCCAGAATGGACAAGGCCTGGAGACCAATACTGGACGTATCTATTCTGAGCACATTCCTGGATATTCCAAAATTCAAACTGTTGACTTTGCAGCAGCTTCTGCCCATGCTGGGCAAGAATGCTTGGCTTGTGACTTTAGACCTAAAAGAGGCATACCTGCATGTTCCAATCAGACAATCGTTCAGAAGATACCTCAGATTCAAGGCTGGTTCAATGCACTAACAATTCTGTGCACTGCCCTTTGGCTTATCTACTGCTACCAGGGTCTTTACAAAGTGCCTGGCACCAGTAATTGCATTCTGCAGACAAAGAGGAATACAAATATATCCTTACTTGGACGACTCTAATTCAAGCAGAGAACAAGAACATTCTTCTACATCTGGCATTTGTGAAAAGACTTCTACCATGCCTAGGGTACACAGTCAACAAAAAAAAATCAAAACTAGTACCCTCTCAAGAGATAATATTCCTGGGTGCAAGCTTGAATACAACTGCCCAGATGGCTTATCTCACGCCAGACAAACAAAGGCAACTGACTACGTATTTCAAAATGTTGGCAGCAAAGGCCCAGTTATCTGCAAGAAAAATTCTGCAGGCTTTGGGCTTCATGGCATCCTGCATCCTACTAATTCCATATGCAAGACTGCATACGAGGAAACTTCAATGGTACCTAAAAAGTGTTTGGACTCAACATTGCCACAGCCTGGAAACTATGATTACTCTCATTCCCTGCCTGCAACAAGAGTTTCGATGGTGGGCAAAGGCTTGTCACTGGAAAAAGGGACAGTCATGCACATTACCTCCAGCCAGGCAGACACTAACAACGGATGCATCAGGTTATGCCTAGGGGGGCACACATGGCAGGAAGATGCATTCAGGGCTCATGGACTTCAAACCAAATGCATCTACATATCAATCAAAAAGAGATGCTAGCTGTTCAAAATGCCCTGACAGCCTTCAAGGACCTTCTTCATCCGGGACAACTACTGATAACGACAGACAACACCACAGTCCTGTGGTATATAAACAAGCAGGGGGGCACACATTCTTACCCCCTTTGCAGACTATCCATGACATTGTGGGACACCGCTCTGACTTACCAAGTACATCTGCAGGCACAGTTCCTGCCAGGAAAGGAAAATACTCTAGCAGATGTATTGAGCAGAAACCTCATGAATCCCCACGAGTGGAAGCTGGATCCACAAGTCTTCAGCATGATAACAAGGAAATTGGGATGCCCGGACATAGATCTATTTGCCTCCCCTCACAACTACCAACTAAAAAGATTCTGCACAAGGACTTATCACAGACAAGCATGGAAAGTAGACGCCCTATCTTTCAGCTGGAAAAACCTATCGGTATATGCCTTTCCTCCACTGCCTCTCCTCCCCAAGGTACTCCTAAAGGTCAGACAGGAGAAGCCAAAGATGATACTGATTGCCCCAGACTGGCCACACCAGTACTGGTATCCAGTCCTAAGGAACTTGTCTCTATGCCCAGCTTGGACTTTACCTCACATACCTCGTCTACTGTCCCAGCAAAACAATCAGATCCTGCACAGCCAACTCTCAGTAAAGCTGTGATGGATGTCATTCTGGAAGCCAGAAGGCCTAGTACTAGAAAGTCTTATGCTGGAAAATGGAAGAGAAACAGGCACAAGGAACTGATACAGCTGTACCAAGTATTCCTCAGATTTTACAATACTTAACTGAGATGCTGGACAAAGGCCTATCTCTTTCATCAATTAAAATTCATGCCTCTCCCATTTCAGCTCATTACAATATAGAGCCACCAATTTTTTCTTATCCTTTATTAAAGCAGTACCTCAGGGGAGCCAAAAATTTAAGGCCTCCAAGGAGGTTACCAATACCTGCATGGGACCTCAACTATGTCTTGGAAAAGCTCACCCTGCCTCCTTTTGAGCCAGCTGCTACTGCTGATATAAAGTTTTTATGTTGGAAAGCTGCTCTGCTCCTAGCAATTACTTCTGCAAGACGTGTTTCAGAGCTACAGGCGCTCATGCTGTGGAACCTTTTATCATTTTTCATCCTGGCAGGGTCTCTCTGAGGACAAACCCAACATTTATGCCTAAAGTGGTGTCCACTGTGGCTCTTAACCAAACTATTAATCTGCCAACTTTTTATCCAAATCCACAGAACAAGGGGGAGAGAATTATGCATTCTTTGGATGTACACAGACAGCTTAAATTCTACTTAGAACCAAAGCTTTCAGGAAGACAGAGCAATTACTAGTGGCATATGCTGCAGGATCACAAGGAAAGGCTATCTCAAAGCAGACTATTAACAAGTGGATAGGCCACTGCATTCTTTTCCGCTATTTACACCATGGCAAGCCAGTGCCTAAGGGCATTAGGACACATTCCACCAGAGCTGCTGCCACTTCAGCAGCCTTTCTCAGGGGAGTACCAACCAGAGACATTTTAGAGGCGGCTTCTTGGAGTTCAGTGCACACCTTTACAAAGCATTATCATCTGCCACGTTACTCCAAATCCAGGGCAGGATTTGCCACTGCAGTTCTGCAGGGCCTCATATCCGCTCCAAATGCTGTTTAGCTCCAGCTTCCCAACCATAGCTTTGGGACTCTACCCAAATGTAATGACTGCAACAGTAAAACACGAACAACATAGTACAGTTGTGTACACTGTAGATGTTCAAGTTTATTCACTGTTGCAGTCCTGTTTCCCTTCCTCCATCCCCCTTTCTTCTCTTTCTATTAACTTTCTTCCTTGTTGTTCTCCTTAGCTTACAAGGAACATATTGGTATTTATTTTCCACTGATGGGGTTCTCCAATCAGAAACTGGCCTCCTACTTTGGGGGCTCCTGACAGGTTATGGCAAGAAAAACTGATGTAATGGCGTCGGCTGCCTTACTTTATACTACTGATGAGCTGACGTCAGTCCTCAAGAGACAGCAACTGATGCAGAAACACTAAGTCTCTGGTATTCGGGCCGGCCGAGGGCTACCCTGGCAGGGTTAACCCAAATTTGATGACTGGAACATCTATATTTATGGTAAGTGTACACAAGTGTACTTTCCTGAAGCTGGTAAGAAAGAAGGACAAATTCTGCTCGATAAGTCATCCACCCACACGACAATTGCTGTGCAAATAAAGTAAGATTGCCAGCTGCTGTATTTAAACTCTGCGCTTCCTGTGAAAACAGCTAAGGAGTGCCTTATTTTATCCCCACTGCCAACTCCATGACAAACCGACTAAAAGCCACAAAGCACCACAAAAAATAGTAATACAAGTACTAGGAAGAAGCGGAAGGGTAAATCAAGAAACGGGCACTAAATTTTAAATAATGTAAGCGCTTTTGTCCATATTTATTAAAACAAACTTCTTCAGACAACAAGAGCAAAGTAAAGAACACAGTTTAAATAGCCCTCAATTAAATCATATGACCCAAAAGGAAATTACATCACTGAGACAAATCTTTAGAAGCAAAACTGGAGTGTAACCGCAAAATTTTGAGTGCGACAGTTTAAGGGATATGTTTCTTAAATGAGGTTATCCATCTATGTTAGTGGACCAACTAATTAATAAAGTACAAAGCAGGAGAGCTAGTGTGTTCTTTAAACCATTTTTAAACCATGAGGGCTGGCTTGAAAGCCCTGGAAGGTTTGGTGACCATAGAGTTCAAGAGAATGATTTATTGACCACTGGCTTTAATCTGAGATGTTCTTCGTGTTTCACTGTTGCAGTCATCACACTTGGGTTATCTGCCAGCAGTCAGCCCGAATACCAGTGACTTAGTATTTCTTTGTTGGTTACTGTCGCTTCAGGACTGATGTCAGGTCATCAGGGGTATAAAAACAGGTAGCTGACCCCATTACATTAGTCTTTCTTGCTGAGGAGCCCGAAGCAGAAGCAGTTCACACGAGTGCCGGTCGGCCGCTACCTGAGTTTTCGTTTCTGAATTGAATCATCCTGAAGTCTTCTAAAGCTAAGTACCCCATTGGGGATCCTTTTTTCCTGCTCTCACCAATGTCAGAAAAAGTTAACAATTGTCTCGCCTGTTGGAAGCAAATACCACACTGAGATTTCCATTCTTACTGCGTCACCTGTTTAGGCCCAGACCACAACGTACCTCGCTGTCAGTTTTGTGTTTTTTTCAACGCCCGAACTATTAGTTATTGGGCCCTTATTGTAGCTAAATACTTTTGTTTGCGATCTGCGTATTCCGAAATGGCTTCAGTAAGCCATCTGACTACCGATCTTCCGAAAAAACGTAAGGATAAAGACAGAGATAGACCGCACAGGTCCAAAACTGCTGATGATGCTTTCGTTAAGCTAGTCACCAGTTCGCCGGTACTCAGGCAATTTTGCGGCCTCTGATGCCTGTTTCGATGGATTCGCAGGCCGTTGGTGAGACCCATTCAGAGTCTGGTATGCCGCGAGACTCTTCTTTGACTATGGAACCTGCAGATGTCTCTACCTTGGATGGGTCTGGAGCCATTGTGCAGACACCGGCTTCTGAGGAAGTTCTTCACATTACCGATATTCTACACAAACTGACGACTTCTTTTGCATCTTCAGTTCTTTCTAAAACTACAGAGTTTCTAAGACCAAGAGTATGAGCTACGCCTGAAAAACCGACGACCCAAACTCAAGCACCTGCTTTCTTGCCACAATCTCAAATGCTTAAAATGGCAGAAGACCTGATCATGCTGATTAGGGGAAGCCAGCCTTCCCCTGCTAAAAGAAAGAGACCTATCCCCAGCAGCTTTAACTGACCAAGAGTCCAATGACTCTGAGGATGTTCTTCGTGTTTCACTGTTGTAGTCATTACATTTGGGTAATCCTGCTGGCAGGTTGCCCTCAGCCGGCCTGAATTCCAAAGTCTTGGGTCCTGTGTCGGCTGCTGTTGCCCCTTCCCTGACATCAGGTCATCAGGGATATAAAAGAAGCAGCCGACGCCATTTTCTTCAGTCTTTGTTGCCGCGCGGTGCCCGAAGCAGAAGCAATTCGCAAGTACCAGTCGGCCGACTCCTGAGATTTTCGTGTTTGAGTTTCAGATCCGAAGTTTTCAATAAAGCTAAGTACCCCATTGGGGAAACTTTTTTCTTGCTCCAGACAGATGTCAGAAAAAGTTAATAATTGTATTTCTTGTAGAAAGCAAATGCCTCCTAAGGATTTTTATTCTTACTGCATTCCTTGCCTAGGCCCTGATCGCAACTTTTCTGGTTGTCGGTTTTGTGCTAGATTTAACCAACACACTGTTAAGCGTTGGAATAATTTTGCTTCAAAGTTTTTTGGTAGCCGGTTTAAATATCCTGAAATGTCGTCTGATAGCCATCCGACTACCGGAGTTTACAAAAAATGCAAAGAAAAGGATAGAGAAAAACAACCGAGGCCCAAAACCGATGACAAAGCTTCTCCTAAGCCAGTCGCCGGTTCTCAGTGAGGTGCTTTCGCAGACCCTGACACCCACTACTTTAGAGTCGCAGGCCGCTACCGACTCCCACGTGGAGTCGGCCATGCCGCTGGATACTCAAGGTATTGGAGCCTTGGACGCTAATTCCTCAGATGGGTCCAGAGCCGCTGAGCAGTTACCGGCTTCTGAGGGTGCATTCAGACCTAAACATCTTTACATTAAAATGATTTCAGCTTCAAAGGCAAAGACTAAAGCATCTTCTAAAGCAAAGAAACAAACTCGAGCCACGTGTACAGGCCTCTATGCCCAAAAAACAGATGATCAAAATGGCCGAAGACTTGATTACCTTGATCAGGGGTTCCCATCCCCCTCCTGATAAGAGGCCTAGGCAAGACACTGACTATGAATCTTCCAGTCAGGTTTCTAGTTCTTCTGATTTCTCTTCTGATCAGGGATATTCTTTACCCCCTTATGAGGATTCTGATGCTGAAGAAATCTATACCTTCAGCATCTCCTCCTGAGGACTATTCCTTTGGGGAAACCTTGCATACCATGAGGGAGCATTTTCACTGGGAAAGCCAAGATTTTTCAGAATCTAAAAAGAGGCTCAGGGATTTCCTTTTACTACCTCAGCACAGGCCTCTAGCCATTCTACCTGTGTTAGACATTGTAGATGATGTGTTTTCGGAGTCTAGTCTGACTCCTGACTCCTTACCCCCAGCTCCTGTTAAGCCTGACAGATATTACCGGGTTCCTGAATCACAAATTTCTTTTTAAAAACCCTGCTGCTGACCCAGAAACTATTGTACAGGGTCCAAAGGGAATTAAGGCTTCCACTGCAAAAAACCCAACCCCCTCTGACAGAGATTCAAGGGCACTGGATAGATGGGGAAAAAAGGTTTACACATCTGCAAGTTTGGCTATAAGGGCTTTAAAACTCAGTTTCGTATGCTCAAATATCAGCAACATGTCATGGGATTGCTTAAACAGAAAATGTTGTTAAACTCTGAATGTGCAGAAAACAAGGAAATGCAGGATTTATTGCATGCAGCTGAACAAGTTGGAAAGCATACTTTGCAATGTGGTTTTGATTATTTGGAGGCCTCCTGCAGGGCCGCAGTTACGGGTCCTGTAATTAGGAGGCATGCTTGGTTAAAGGAACAAAATCTGCCTGATCATGTTAAAGTTAAATTACTAGATGCGCCTTTACAGCATGATACTTTGTTTGGTGTTAAGGCAGAAGAGGTGTTAAAGAAAATGGAGGACAAGGCTAAATCTATGCAAACTGTTAAAGATTTTTTACAAGTACAGCCACCTAGGTTTAGTAGACACTGCCCTACAAAATATTGGTCCTTTCCTGTGTCAGACGGACCTCAAAGGGGCAGATCCCAGGTGCAAGGTTCATACAGGGCAAAGCAATGGGATGCTCCTACCTCCAAAGTTGGAGAAGATAAATCACAAACATACAGGAAACAGTCCCAATGTCTTCCCCCTGCCTGCACCAAGCACTTATCTACTGGCAGCACCCTTACGGGGAAAATTAGCACTTTTTGCTCAAAATTGGCGCATTATAACCCAGGACTAGTGGGTTCTAAATATAGTGTCACAAGGCTGCAAGTTCCATTTCCATACTCTGCCAAAGGCAAACGGCTGGCCAGATCTGACAGAAAATCAATGGGCAGAGGCACAAAAACAAGTCTCATCCCTCGTGGACATGGGGTTCATTCAACAAGTACCAGAGCAAGAGCAGGGACAAGGATTTTACTCGACTGTTCTTGGTACCCAGGAAAGGACAAGGCCTGGTGGCCGATACTGGACTTATCTATTCTGAACACATTCCTGGATATTCCAAAATTCAAAATGTTGACTTTGCAGCAGCTTCTGCCCATGCTGGGCAAGAATGCTTGGCTTGTGACTTTAGACCTAAAAGAGGCATACCTGCATGTTCCAATCAGACAATCATGCAGAAGATGCCTCAGATTCATGGCTGGTTCAATGCATTACCAATTCTCTGCACTGCCCTTTGGCTTATCTACTGCGCCCAGGGTCTTTACAAAGTGTCTGGCACCAGTAATTGCATTCTGCAGACAAAGAGGAATACAAATATATCCTTACTTGGACGACTGTCTAATTCAAGCAGAGAACAAGGACATTCTTCAACATTTGCCATTTGTGAAAAGACTACTAAACATGCCTAGGGTACACAGTCAACAAAAAGAAATCAAAACTACTACCCTCGCAAGAGATATTATTCCTGGGTGCAAGCTTAAATACAACTGCCCAGATGGCTTATCTCACGCCAGACAAACAAAGGCAACTGACTACCTATTTTAAAATGTTGGCAACAAAGGCCCAGTTATCTGCAAGAAAAAGTCTGCAGGCTTTGGGCTTCATGGCATCCTGCATCCTACTAATTCCATATGCAAGACTGCATATGAGGAAACTTCAGTGGTACCTAAAAAGTGTTTGGACTCCAACATTGCCACAGCCTGGAAACAATCATTACTCTCATTCCCTGCCTGCAACAGGAGTTTCGATGGTGAGCAAAGGCTTGTCACCAGAACAAGGGACAGCCATTCACATTACCCCAGCCAGGCAGACACTAACAACGGATGCATCAGATTATGCCTGGGGGGCCCACATGGCAGGAAGATGCATTCAGGGGACATGGTCCTCAAATCAAGTGCATCTACATATCAATCAAAAAGAGATGCTAGCTGATCAAAACGCCCTGACAGCCTTCAAGGACCTACTTCATCCAGGACAACTACTGATTAAGACAGACGACACCACTGTCATGTGTTATATAAACCAGCAGGGGGGCACACATTCTTACCCCCTTCGCAGACTAGCCATGACCTTGTGGGGCACAGCTTTAACTTACCAAATACATCCGCAGGCACAATTTTTGCCAGGAAAGGAAAATACTCTGGCAGATGAACTAAGCAGAAACCTCATGGATCCCCACGAGTGGAAGCTGGATCTGCAAGTCTTCAGCATGATAATAAGGAAATGGGGATGCCCGGACATAGATCTTTTTGCTTCCCCTCACAATTACCAACTAAAAAGATTCTGTATATGCCTTTCCCCCACTGCCTCTCCTCCCAAGGTACTCCTAAAGGTCAGACAGGAGACGCCAAAGATGATACTGATTGCCCCAGACTGGCCACACCAGTACTGGTATCCAGTCCTAAGGAACTTGTCTCTGTACCCAGCTTGGACTTTACCTCAAATACCTCGTCTACTGCCCCAGCAAAACAATCGGATCCTACACAGCCAACTCAGGACATTGCGGATAATGTGGTCATACAAAAAACACCCCTCAGTAAAGCTGTGATGGATGTCATTCTGGAAGCCAGAAGGCCTAGCACTAGAAAGTCTTATGCTGGAAAATGGAAGAGATTCTGTGCTTGGAACCAGGCACAAGGAACTGATACAGCTGTTCCAAATATTCCACAGATTTTTCAATACTTAACTGAGATGCTGGACAAAGGCCTATCTTTTTTCATCAATTAAAATTAATGCCTCTGCCATTTCGGCTCATTACAATACAGATCCACCACTTTTTTCTCATCCTTTCTTAAAGCAGTATCTCAGAGGAGCCAAAAATTTAAGCCTCCAAGGAGATTACCAGTACCTGCATGGGACCTCAACTATGTCTTGGAAAAACTCACCCTGCCTCCTTTTGAGCCAGCTGCTACTGCTGATATAAAGTTTTTATCTTGGAAAACAGCTCTTCTCCTAGCAATTACTTCTGCAAGATGAGTTTCAGAGCTGCAGGAGCTCATGGCTGTGGAACCTTTTATCATTTTTCATCCAGACAGGGTCTCCCTGAGGACAAACCCAGCATTTATGCCTAAAGTGGCGTCCAGTGTGGCTCTTAACCAAACTATTCATCTGCCAACATTTTACCCAAAACCACAGAACAAGGAGGAGGGAATTCTGCATTCTTTGGACATAAACAGCTTAGATTCTACTTGGACAGAACCAAAGCTTTCAGAGAGACAGAGCAATTATAAGTGGCAAATGCTGCAGGATCACAAGGAAAGGCTATCTCAAAGCAGACTATTTCTAAGTGGTTAGAACTGCATTAGTTTCTGCTGTTTACATCATGGCAAGCCAGTGTCTAAGGGCATTAGGCCACATTCCACCAGAGCTGTAGCCACTTCAGCAGCCTTTCTCAGGGGAGAACCAACCAGGGACATTTTAGAGGCAGCTACTTGGAGTTCAGTGCACACCTTTACAAAGCATTATCCATCTGCCACTCTACTCTAAATCCAGGGCAGGCTTTGCCACTGCAGTTCTGCAGGGTCTCATAGCTGCTCCTACTGCTGACTAGCTCTAGCCTCCCAACCATAGCTTTGGGACTCTACCCAAATGTAATGACTGCAACAATGAAACACGAAGAACATAGTACAGTTGTGTACACTCACCATAAATGTAGATGTTCGAGTGTATTCAGTGTTGCAGTCCAGGTTACCCACCCGCCATCCCCCTTTTTTCTATGCTTCTTATCTTTCCTTCTCTGATTTATACAACCTATGTGGTGTATCTGCTTATAGAGGAAGGCAAAATTTATATTGGTTTATTTATGGTTTTATATATATATATATATACACATATATATATATACACATATATCAGTTTGGCTACCCTTTTGGGGGCACCTGACATCTGGGGCAAGAAAAACTGAAGAAAATGGCGTCGGCTGCTTCTTTTATACCCCTGACGACCTGACGTCAGGGAAGGGGTGACAGCAACTGACGCAGGACCCAAGACTTTGGAATTCAGGCCGGCTGAGGGCAACCTGCCAGCAGGATTACCCAAATGTAATGACTGCAACAGTGAATTCACTCGAACATCTACATTTATGGTAAGTGTACACAACTGTACTATTCTGAATATGTATGACGTGCCTTTTTCTGCCTATGAGGATTCAGATGCAGAGGAATCCATTCCTTCTGCTTCCCCTCCAGAGGATTTTTCTTTTGGTGAAACCGTACATACTTTGAGAGCATTTCCACTGGGAATGCTAAGATTATCCTCAGTCCAAAAATAGAGTATGTTAATTTTTAGATTTACCACAGCACAGACCCTTAACTATCCCTCCTTTTCTGGATGTTGTGGATAATGTCTTTATTGGAATCCAGTCTAACTCCTGATACTTTACCCGCTGCTCCAAGGAAACCAGACCAGAGTCCCTGACTCTCACAAATTTCTTTTCAAAAATCCTACTGCTGACCCAGAGATCATCTCCCAAGGACCTAAAAGAATAAAGGCAACTACAGCTAAGAATCCCACCCCTTCGCACAGGGATTCCCAAGCTTTAGACAGATGGTGTAAAAAATTATACACCCCTGCAACTCTCGCCATTAGAGCATTGAATTGCCAGATGTTTTTCGTGTTTCACTGTTGCACTCATTACATTTGGGGTAATCTGCTGGCAGTTTGCCCTCAGTCGGCCTGAATAACGAAGTCTTGGGTCCTGCTTTGGTTGCGGTCTCCTCTTCCATGACGTCAGGTCGACAGGGGTATAAAACATATAGCCGACGCCATTTTATTCGGTCTTTCTTGCCGCATGGTGCCCGAAGCAGAAGCAGTTCACAAGTGCCGGTCGGCAGACTCCTGAAATTTTCATATTTGAGTTTCAGAACCAAAGTCTTCAAACTAAAGCTAAGTACCCCATTGGGGAAACTTTTTCTTGCTCCTTACCGATGTCAGTAAAAGTTAATAATTGCATTACTTGTGGGAAGCAAATACCTCATAAGGATTTTCATTTGTACTTTATTCCTTGCCTAGGCCCAGATCATAACGTGCCTTGCTGTCTGTTTTCTGCTAGATTTAACCAACGCAATATTAAGTGTCGGTATATTTTTGCTTCTAAATATTTTGGATCAAGATTTAATTATCCTGAAATGTTGTGAATTAGCAATCCGACTACCGGAGTTCACAAAAAGCGCAGAGAAAAAGACAGACAGACCGTTGAGGTCCTAAACCGACGAAACTTCTCCTAAGCCAGTCGCCGATACTCAGTGAGGCGCTTTCGCAGCCCGTGATACCCGCTACTTTTGAGTTGCAGGCCTCTACCGAGACCCATGTGGAGTCCGGTATGCCATGAGATTCTCAGAATATTGAACCTGCGGATGTCTATCCCTTGGATGGGTCCTGAGCCTCTGAGCAGGCACCGGCTTCTGAGGGTGTTTTTAGGCCTCAACATTTTTATATAAAACCGACGCCGGCCTCAAAAACAAGATCAAAGACATCTTCTTTGTCTAAAAAACAGACGCATGAGCCACATGCTCAGGGTTCTATGCCTAAAAACAGATGGTCAAGATGGCTGAGGACTTAATTACGCTGATCAGGGGTTCACAACCCCCCCCCCCTTGCTAAGAGGCCTAGGCAAGGCACTGATTATGAATCTTCAGATCAGGTTTCCATTTCCTCAGATTCCTCTTCTGATCAGGAATTTTCTATTCCACTCTGTGAGGATTCTGATGCAGAAGAATCCATCCCATCTGCATCTCCTCCTGAGGATTACTCTTTTGCAGAAACTTTGCTTACTTTAAGGGAACATCTTCACTGGGAGAGTCAGGACTTCTCTGAATCAAAAAAGAGACTTGGGGATTTCCTTCTTCCTCAGCATATGCCTTTGTCCATACCTCCTGTATTAGACATTGTTGAATCAAGCATGGCTCCTGATTCCCTACCTCTGACTCCTAGTAAGCCAGACAGATATTATAGGGTTCCTGACTCCCACAAATTTCTATTCAAAAATCCTGCTGCTGATCCTGAGACTGTTTCACAGGGTCTCAAAGGTGTAAAGGCCTCTACAGCCAAAAATCCTACCCCCTCTAAAAATGTTCCAGGGCGCTGGATAGATGGGGAAAGAAGGATGTTCTTCGTGTTTCACTGTTTGTAGTCATTACACTTGGGTTATCTTGCTGGCAGGCTACCCTCAGTTGGCCTGAATTCCAAAGTCTAGGTCCAGCGTCGGTTGCTGTCACCTTTTCCCTGACGTCAGTGCACCAGGGGTATAAAAGATGCAGCCGACGCCATTTTCTTCAGTCTTTCTTGCCGTGCGGTGCCCAAAGCAGAAGCAGTTCACAAGTGCCGGTCGGCTTACTCCTGAGATTTTCGTGTTCAGATTTCAGATCCGAAGTCTTCATTAAAAGCTAAGTACCCCGTTGGGGAAAACTTTTTTCTTGCTCCAGACTGATGTCAGAAAAAGTTAATAATTGTATTTCTTTTGGGAAGCAAATACCTCATAAGGATTTTCATTCTTACTGTATTCCTTGCCTAGGCACTGACCACGACGTTGCTTGTTGTCGGTTTTGTGCTAGATTTAACCAGCATACTATAAAGCGCCAGTAAGATTTTGCTTTTCACTCTTTTGGCAGAAGATTTAATTACACAATGCCGTCGGATAGCCAACCGACTACCGCAATTCACAAGAAACTGAAAGAAAAGGACAGGCATCCGAGGTCTAAAACAGACAACAAGGCTTCTTCTAAGCCAGTCGCTGGTTCGCCGGCTCACAGTGAGGCGCTTTCGCAGCCCCTGACGCCCGCTACTTTGGACCCACAGGTCGCTACAGACTCCCAAGTGGAGTTGCCTAGGCCACTGGAAGCTCAAGGTATTGGACCTTCGGAAACTATTCCCTCAGATGGGTCCGGAGCCGCTGAGCAGGCATCTGCTTCTGAGGGTGTTTTCAGGCCTACTCAATTGTACATTAAAGCGACTCCAGTTACAAAGGCAAAGACTAAAGCATCTGTAAAGACAAATAAACAAGTACAACAGCCTCATGGTCAGGCTTCCATGCCCAAAAAACAGATGCTCAAAATGGCCAAAGACTTAATTACTTTGATCAGGGGTTCCCATCCCCCTCCTGATAGGAGACCTAGGCAAGAGACAGAATATGAATCTTCATATCAGGTTTCCATTTCTTCAGATTCCTATTCTGATCAGGAATACTCTCTTTCTCCCTATGAGGATTCTGATGCTGAAGAATATATCCCTTCAGCCTCTCCTCCTGAGGATTACTCTTTTGGGGAAACCTTGCATACCATGAGGGAACATTTCCACTGGGAGAGCCAAGATTATTCTGAATCCAAGAAAAGGCTCAGGGACTTTCTTTTACTCCCACAACACAGGCCCCTAGCTATTCCGCCTGTGTTGGACATTGTAGATGATGTATTTTCAGAGTCCAGTCAGACCCCTGAATCCTTACCTCCAGCTCCTGTTAAGTTGGACAGGTACTACAGGGTGCCTGACTCTCATAAATTCCTTTTCAAGAACCCTGCTTACCCAGAAACTATTTCTCAGGGTCCCAAAGGGGTCAAAGCATTCACTGCAAAAAACCCTTCCCCCTCCGACAGGGATTCTAGGGCATTAGACAGATGGGGAAAGAAGATTTACACCTCTGCTACCTTGGCTATAACAGCTTTAAATTGTCAATTTCATATGCTCAAATATCAGCAATATATTATGTCACTGTTTAAACAGAAAATGTTGACAAATTCTGAAGGTGCAGAAAACAAAGAAATGCCGGATTTATTACATGCAGCTGAGCAAGTTGGAAAGCATACTTTGCAGTGTGGTTTTGATTCTTTGGAGGCTTCCTGTAGGGCCGCTGTCACAGGTTCTGTCATTAGGAGGCATGCTTGGTTAAAAGAACAAAATTTACCAGATCATGTTAAAGCAAAATTATTGGATGCTCCATTACAGCGTGATACTTTGTTTGGTGTTAAAGAAAATGGAGCACAAAGCTAAATCTATGCAAACAGTCAAGGATTTCTTACAGGTACAGCCTCCAAGATTTAGCAGACACTGGCCTACTAAGAATTGGTCCTTTCCAGTGTCAGACAGACCTCAAAGGGGCAGATACAGACGTCCAAGAGGCAGGTCCCAGCCCCAAGGTTCATACATGAATAAACAATGGGGTGCTTCTACCTCCAAAAGTGGAGAAGACAAATCACAGCCTTACAGGAAACAGTCCCAATGACTTCCCTCTGCCTACGCCAAGCACTTATCTTCTGGCAGCGCCTTTAGGGGGAAAACTTGCACTTTTTTCTCAAAATTGGCACATAATAACCCAGGACAAATGGGTCTTAGACATAGTGTCACAGGGCTACAAGTTTCACTTTCATACCCTGTGAAGGGCAAACGGTAGGCCAGACCTACCAAAAAAACAATGGGCAGAGGCACAAAAAAACAGTCTCATCCCTCATGGACATGAGGGCCATTCAACAAGTACCAGAACAAGAGCAGGGACAAGGATTTTATTCAAGACTGTTCTTGGTACCCAGAAAGGACAAAGCCTGGAGACCAATACTGGACCTACCTATTCTAAACACATATCTGGATATACCAAAATTCAAAATGTTGACCTTACAGCAGCTTCTGCCCATGCTGGGCAAGAAGGCTTGGCTTGTGACTTTAGACCTAAAAGAGGCATACCTGCATGTCCCAATCAGACAAACATGCAGAAGATACATCAGATTCAAAGCTGGCTCAATGCACTATCAATTCTCTGCACTGCCCTTTGGCTTATCTACTGTGCCCAGGGTCTTCACAAAGTGCCTGGCACCAGTAATTGCATTCTGCAGACAAAGAGGAATTCAAATATATCCATACTTAGACAACTGCCTCATTCAAGCAGGGAACAAGGACATTCTACTACAGCATTTGTAAAAAGATTACTACCATGCCTAGGGTACACAGTCAACGAACAAAAATCAAAACTATTACCCTCTCAAGAGATAATATTCCTGGGTGCAAGATTAAATACAACTGCCCAGATGGCTTATCTCACGCCAGACAAACAAAGGCAACTGACTACCTACTTCACACTGTTGGCAGCAAAGGCCCAGTTATCTGCAAGAAAAATTCTGCAGGCTTTGGGCTTCATGGCATCCTGCATTCTACTAATTCCATATGCAAGACTGCATACGAGGAAACTTCAATGGTACCTAAAACGTGTTTGGACTTATTGCCACAGCCTGGAAACAATAATTATTCTCATTCCCTGCCTGCAACAAGAGTTTTGATGGTGGGCGAAGGCCTGTCACCAGAACAAGGGACAGCCATTCACCTTACACTAGCCAGGCAGGCATTGACAAAGGATGCATCAGATTATGCCTGGGGGGGCACACATGGCAGGAAGATGTATTCAAGGCACATGGTCCGCCAACCAAATGCATCTACATATCAATCAAAACGAGATGCTAGCTGTTAAGAATGCCCTGACAGCCCTCAAGGACCTACTTCATCTGGGACAACTACTGATAAAGACAGACAATACCACGGTCATGTGGTATATAAACAAGCAGAGACACTCATTCTTACCCCCTCTGCAGACTAGCCATGACTTTGTGGGACACAGCATTGACTTACCAAGTACATCTGCAGGCACAATTCCTGCCAGGAAAGATACTCTGATAGACGAACTAAGCAGAAACCTCATGGATCCCCACGAATGAAAATTGGATCCACAAGTCTTCAACATGATAACAAGGAACTGGGGATGCCTGGACATAGACCTATTTGCTTCTCCTCACAACTGCCAACTAAAGAGATTCTGCACAAGGACTTATCACAGACAAGCATGGAAAGTGGATGCCCTATCTTTCAGCTGGAAAAACTTAACAGTATATGCCTTTCCTCCACTGCCTCTCCTCCGCAAGGTACTCCTAAAGGTCAGACAAGAGAAGCCAAAAATGATACTGATTGCTCTGACTGGCCCCCGCCTGTACTGGTATCCAATCCTAAAGAACTTGTCTCATTGCCCAGCCTGGACCTTACCTCAAATACCTCACCTACTGTCATAACAAAACCATCAGATTCTGCACAGCCAACTCAAAACCTTAAATCTGGCAACATGGCGGATAATGTACTCATACAAAACACTCCTCTCACTAAAGCGGTGATGGTTTTGGAGGCCAAGAGGTCTAGTACTAGAAAATCTTATGCTGGAAAATGGAAGATTCTGTGCATGGAACGAGGCACAAGGAATTGACACAGCAGTACCAAATATTCCTCAGATTATGCAATACTTAACTGAGATGTTGGACAAAGGCCTATCCTTTTCATCAATTAAAATTTATGCCTCTGCCATTTCAGCTCATTACAATACAGAGCCATCAATCTTTTCTCATCCTGTAAGGCAATACCTCAGAGGAGCCAAAAACTTAAGGCCTCCAAGGAGATCACCAATACCTGCATGGGACCTCAATTATGTTTTGGAAAAACTCAATCTGCCCCCTTTTGAGCTAGCCGCTGCAGCTGATATAAAGTTTTTAACTTGGAAAACAGCTGTGCTCCTTGCAATAACCTCTGCAAGATGAGTCTCAGAGCTACAAGCACTCATGGCTGTGGAACCTTTTATCATTTTTTATCCAGACAGGGTTTCTCTGAGGACAAACCCGACATTTATGCCTAGGGTAGTGTCCAGTGTGGCACTTAACCAATCTATTCATCTACCTACTTTTTATCCAAACCCACAGAATAAGGGGGAGAGAATTCTGTATTCTTTGGACATATACAGACAGCTACGATTCTACTTGAACAGAACCAAAGCTTTCAGAAAGACTGAGCAACTACTAGTGGCATGTGCTGCAGGATCACAAGGAAAGGCCATCTCAAAGCAGACTATTTCAAAGTGGATAGGCCACTGCATTCGTTTCTGCTATTCACAATATGGCAAGCCAGTGCCTAAGGGCATTAGGGCGCATTCTACCAGAGCAGCAGCCACTTCAGCAGCCTTCCTCAGGGGAGTACCAACCAAAGACATTTTAGAGGTTGCTACCTGGAGTTCAGTGCACACCTTTACAAAGCACCATCATTTACCACTCTACTCTAAATCCAGGGCAGGCTTTGCCACTGCAGTTCTGCAGGGCCTCATAGCCGCTCCTAATGCTATTTAGCTCCAGCCTCCCAACCATAGCTTTGGGACTCAACCCAAGTGTAATGACTGCAACAGTGAAACACGAAGAACATAGTACAGTTGTGTACACTTACCATAAATGTAGATGTTCGAGTGTATTCACTGTTGCAGTCCAGGTTACCCACCCACCATTCCCCATCTCTTTGCTGGAACTTATGTACACCTCTCTAATCTATACAACCTATGTGGTGTATTTGCTTGTAGATGAAGGTATTATATATTTTGGTGCATGCATGTTTTATTGGCATATTTTTAGCCTACCCTTTTGTGGGCACCTGACATCTGGTGCAAGAAAAACTAAAGAAAATGGCATCTGCTGCATCTTTTATACCCCTGGCGCAATGACATCAGGGAAGAGGCGACAGCAACCGACGCCGGACCTAGACTTTGGAATTCAGGCCGACTGAGGGTCGTCTGCCAGCAGGATAACCCGCGTGTAATGACTGCAACAGCAAATACACTCGAACATCTACATTTATGTTAAGTGTACACAACTGTGCTTTTATACGTCTGCAACCTTGGCAATTAGGGCCTTAAACTGCCAGTTTCATATGCTTAAATATCAACAGCATGTTATGGGCTTACTGAAACAGAAAATGATGATTTCTGATTATGTGGAAAATAAAGAATTCCAGGAATTATTGCATTCAGCAGAACAGGTTGGAAAGCATACTTTGCACTGTCGTTTTGATTCCTTGGAGGCCTCTTGCAGGGCCGCAGTAACTGGATCTGTGATTAGAAGGCATGCCTGGCTCAAGGAGCAAAATCTACCTGATCATGTTAAAGCTAAATTGTTGGATGCCCCCTTGCAGCATGGTACTGTGTTTGGTAATAAGGCAGAAGAGGTTTTAAAGAAAATGGAAGATAAAGCTAAATCTATGCAAACTGTAAAATATTTCTTGCAAGTGCAGCCACCCAGGTTCAGTAGGCACTGGCCTACTAAAAATTGGTCCTTTCCTGTGTCTAACAGAGCCACTCAAGGCAAATCCAGGAGCTCAAAAGGCTGCAGATACCAATCCCAGGGTTTTTACAGATCAAAGCAATGGGGTGCCTCCACCTCCAAATCTGGAGGAAACAAAGCACAACCTTACAGTAAGCAGTCTCAATGACTTCCCTCTACCTTCACCAAGCACTTATCTTTTGGCAGCCCCCTTGGGGGGAAAACTAGCACTTCATGCTCAAAATTGGCAGTTAATTACCCAGGACAAGTGGGTATTAAACATAGTATCCCAGAGGTACAGATTTCATTTCCATACTTTGCCATTTCCAAACGGTTGGCCAGATCTGCCACAAAATCAGTGGGCAGAGGCTCAGAAACAAGTTATGTCCCTCATGGATATGGGGGCTATTCAACCAGTACCAGAAAAGCAAAAAGGACAAGGTTTTTATGAGTTTTCCTGAAAAGGCAATGCCTGGCATCCAATACTGGACTTATCGATTTTGAACATGTTCCTGGACATTCCAAAATTCAAAATGCTGACTTTACAACAGCTACTGTCTATGCTGGGCAGAAACGCTTGGTTAGTGACTCTAGACTTAAAAGAGGCATACCTGCATATCCCAATAAGGGAATCATGCAGAAGATACCTCCGCTTCAAGGCAGGTTTTTTGCATTACCAATTCTCTGCACTGCCGTTTGGCTTATCTACTGTGCCCAGGGTCTTTACAAAGTGCCTGGCACCAGTAATTGTATTCTGCAGACAAAGAAGCTTACAGATTTATCCTTATCTGGACGACTGTCTCATTCAAGCAGAGGACAAGGACATTCTTCAACATCTGGCATTTGTAAAAAGGCTTCTAACATGCCTAGGGTACACAGTAAATGAAAATAAATCCCAACTGATACCCTCTCAAATAATTACATTCCTGGGTGCAAGCTTGAATACAACTGCCCAGATGGCTTTCCTTACGCCAGACAAACAAAGGCAACTGACAACATACTTCAAACAAATGGCAACAAAAACCCAATTATCTGCAAGACAAATTCTGCAGGCTTTGGGGTTCATGGCATCCTGTATTCTACTAATTCCATATGTGAGACTGCATATGAGGAAACTACAGTGGTACCTAAAAATTTTATGGAGTCAACATTGTCACAGTCTGGAACCAGATTCCTCTCATTCCCTGCCTAGAACAGGAGTTTCGTTGGTGGGCAGAGACATGTCACCAAAACAAGGAACTGTCATTCGCTTTACCCCCTGCCACCCAAACCCTAACTACATAAATATTATGGACCCGCTCGAGTGGAAACTGGATCCACAAATCTATGGCATGTTAACACAGAAATGGGGTGCCCAGACCTAGATCTATTTGCCTCTCCCCAAAATTATCAATTGGACAAATTCTGCACAAGAACTTATCACAGAAAAGCATGGAAAGTTGATGCCCTACCCTTCAGTTGGAAAAACCTATCAGTCTATGCCTTTCCCCCTCTGCCTCTTCTCTCCAAGGTCTTACTAAAAGTCAGACAGGAAAAGCCAAAAAGGATCCTAGTTGCTCCGGACTGGCCTCGACAGCACTGGTACCCAATTCTAAGGAATATGTCTCAACTTCCTCCTTGGTACTTGGCTCAAATACCTCATCTACTGTCTCAGCAGAACAATCAAATTCTGCACACCCAGCTCCAAACTCTGAACCTTGCAGCATAGCTGATCATTTAATTATTCAAACAACACCTCTCAGTAAATCTGTGATGGATGTCATTTTGGAAGCCAGAAGGCCTAGTACTAGAAAATCTTATGCTGATAAATGGAAGAGATTCTGTGCTTGGAACCAAGCACAAGGAATGGACACAGCAAAGCCCAATATCCCTCAGATTTTACAATATTTGACTGATATGCTTGACAAGGGCCCGTCTTTTTCTTCAATAAAAATCCATGCCTCTGCCATCTCTGCTTATTATAACACATAGCCTCCCCTCTTTTCTCATCCTCTGCTTAAACAGTATCTTAGAGGGGCCAAAAATTTAAGGCCTCCCAGAAGATCACCAACTCCTGCATGGGACCTCAACTTTATGCTGGAAAAACTCATCCTACCTCCTTTTGAACCAGCAACTACTGCGGATATAAATTTTCTATCTTGGAAAACAGCTTTCCTCTTGGCAGTCACTTCAGCAAGAAGAGTTTCAGAACTACAGGCTCTCATGGCTTTGGAGCCTTTTATTACATTTTACCCGGACAGGGTGAGCCTCAGGATCAATCCTTCTTTTATGCCTAAGGTGGTATCCAGTGTGGCTCTTAACCAGACAATTCACCTGCCAACATTTTACCCAGATCTGCAGAACAAGGGGGAGCAGATTCTGCATTCATTGGATGTACACAGACAACTAAGATTCTACTTAAACAGGACCAAATCTCTAAGAAAGTCTGAGCAACTACTGGTGGCATTTGCTGCAGGATCAGAGGGGGAAGGCTATATCAAAGCAGACTATTTCTAAGTGGATAAGCCACTGCATTCGTTTCTGCTACTTGCACCATGGTAAACCTGTGCCCAAGGGGATCAAGTCACATTCCACCAGGGCTGCCTCTACCTCAGCAGCTTTTCTCAGAGGGGTTTCAACCAAAGACATTGTAGAGGCTGCTACTTGGAGCTCTGTTCATACCTTCACAAAGCATGATCATTTGACTCTCTTCTCCAAATCCAGGGCAGGCTTTGCCACTGCAGTTCTGCTGGTCCTTATAGCCGCTCCTGATACTATTTAGTTCCATCCTCCCATCCATAGCTTTGGGATTCTACCCAAATGTAATGACTGCAACAGTGAAACACGAAGACTATAGTACAGTTGTGTACACTTACCATACATGTAGATGTTAGAATGTATTCACTGTTGCAGTCCGGGTTACCCACCCGCCATCCCCCTTTTTTGATACCTTTTCTTTCCTTCACTATATACTAAAGCCTTTGTGGTGTATTTGCTGTTAGATGAAGTTAAAGTTTATGTTGCTAAAAGTGTATTTACATATATTTCTGTTTTTATATATATATATATATATATGTATATATTTTTTTGCTCCCCATTTGGGGGGCACCTGACATCTGAGGCAAGAAAGACTGAATAAAATGGCGTCTACTGAATGTTTTATACCCCTGACGTCATGTAAGAGTAGACAGCAACTGATGCAAGACCCAAGACTTTGTTATTCAGACCGACTGAGGGCAACCTGCCAGCAGATTACCCCAAATGTAATGACTGCAACAGTGAATACACTCTAACATCTACATTTATGGTAAGTGTACACAACTGTACTTTCCATATGCTGAAATACCAGCAATATACTGTGGAACTTATAAGCAAAAATTATCTACCTTTCCTGATTGTGCAGAAAATAAAGAATTACAGGTGCTTATGCATTCTGCAAGCCAAGTCAGCAAGCATACCCTGCAATGTGGGTTTGACGCCCTAGAAGCATCTTGCAGGGCAGCAGTCACAGGTTCTGTACTTCGAAGGCATGCTTGGCTTAAGGAGCAGACCTTGCCAGACCATGTCAAATCAAAATTACTGGATGCTCCTTTGAACAAGGATAATCTGTTTGGAACCAAAGCAGAAGATGTTTTAAAAAAAGATGGAAGAAAAGGCTAAGCCTATGCAGACAGTCAAAGATTTTTTGCAAGTGCAGCCTCCAAGATTCAGTAGGCATTGTCCCTCGAAACATTGGTCCTTTCCAACCCATCTTGAACTAGACCCAGGGGAAACAGACCCCCCCCCCCCCCCCAGATTACAGTCTCATGGTATGCAGCGATCTAAGCAATGGAGTACCTCCACTTCTAAAACAGAGAGTGCTAAGCCACCCCCTTACGTAAAGATTTCACAATGACTTTTTAACTCCACTCCTCACCTCTGCCCAATTGCTCGTGTCCCTAGGAGGAAAACTTGCCCACCATGCAAAAAACTGGACCTCATCACCAACGATCGATGGGTCCTCAACATAGACTATCCCAGGGATACAAGTATTATTTCCATATGCTGCCAACTCCAAACCAGTGGGCAGAGCTGCAAAACCAAGTTCAATCCCTGCTCTCCATAAGGGCAATTCAGCCTGTTCCTGCCGAACAGATAGGCCAAGGTTTTTATTCCAGACTTTTCCTGGTACCCAGAAAAGAGTGCACCTGGTGCCCAATCTTAGATCTATCCATTCTAAACACCTTCCTGGTGGTACCAAAATTCAAAATGCTCACCCTACAGCAGCTTCTCCCTATGCTGTCCAAAAATGCCTGGTTAGCCACCTTAGCCCTAAAGGAAGCCTATCTGCACATTTATATCAGGGACTCATGCAGGAAATGTCTACATTTCAGGGCAGGATCTATGCATTATCAGTTCTCTGCATTTCCCTTTGGCTTATCCACTGCTCCCAGAGTCTTCACAAAATGTCTGGTTCCAGCCATTGCCTATTGCAGACAGAGAAAGATTCAAATATACCCTTACTTGGATGATTGCCTGATTCAGACAGACAGTCAGGAAAAGCTGTTGCAGCACCTGACATTTGTAAAGGACCTTCTAACCTCCCTGGGGTACACTATCAACGAAAAATCAAAACTAGTCCCCAGTCAAAAAAATTGTATTCCTGGGAGCAAGCTTGGACACAGCATCACAGATGGCATTCCTTACTCCAGAAAAACAAGCCTATCTGACAGGCTACTTCACACAAATGGCCACCAGAACCCAGCTATCCGCAAGGAAAATCCTGCAGGCTGTAGGGTTCATGGCCTCCTGCATTCTACTAATTCCATATGCCAGACTGCATATGAGGAAACTTCAATGGTACTTAAAAAGTCTTTGGTGCCAACATTCTCAGGACCTGGAAACTATCATACTGTGTCTCAGGACAAAGTTTCTTTGGTGGGGAGCAGCATGCAACCACAACAAGGGACTTCCCTTTACACAACCCCATGCCACCCAGACCCTAACCACAGACGAATCAGACTATACCCAGGGTGCACATCTGGACGGCAGGTGCATTCAAGGCCTCTGGAGCCCAAACCAAATTCATCTGCACATCACCCAAAAAGAGATGCTAGCTGTTCAGCATGCTCTGACAGCTTTCACATCCCTGCTGTCTCACCAGGGCTCCTTCTAATAAATAACGACAACACCACAGTGATGTGGTACATTAACAAGCAAGGGGGGAACCCACTCTGTAGCCTAGCCATGACCATGTGGAACATGGCTTTGGCTGTGCGTATTCACCTGCAAGCTTAATTCCTGCCAGGCAAACAAAACTCTCTGGCAGACTACTTAAGCAGAAATCACGTAGACCCACACGAGTGGCAGTTAGACCTCAACACCTTCAGCCTTCTAACCCAGAAATGGGGTACCCCGAAGGTGGACCTATTTGCCTTCCCCTACAATCACCAGCTCAGCAAATTCTGCACCAGGGTACTTCACAGCAAGGCCTTGAAAGTGGATGCCCTATCCTACCAGTGGGTAAACTTGTCTATCTATGCATTTCCCCCTCTGCTTCTTCTTACAAGAGTACTTCTCAAGATCAGGCAGGAAAGACCAAGGGCAATCCTGATTGCCCCAGACTGGCCACGCCAACACTGGTACCCACTACTGCTCAGTCTGTCACTGGTGCCACCATGGCACCTACCCCAGATCCCAACCCTCCTCACTCAGCAGGAGGGACAGATCTTGCATCCGCAACTGCAAACTCTGAACCTTGCAGCCTGGCTTATTCCTTGAATTCTCCTCCAGGGGCCAGCCTAAGCAAGCAGGTGGACATCATTCGTGAAGCCAGAAGACCCAGTACAAGGAAATCCTATGCTGATAAGTGGAAAAGGTATTGTTCCTGGATTCACTCTAAAGGAGCGGATACAGCACAGCCCTCCTTACCTGTCATCCTGCATTACCTAGCAGACCTACTCCACAGAGGCCTATCCTTCTCTTCCATTAAGATCCATGCTACTGCCATCTCTGCTCATTACAGCATTGAGCCACCTCTCTTCTCTCACCCTCTCATCAAACAGTTCCTGAGAGGGGCTAACAACTTAAGGCCAACAAGAAGAGCCCCCACCCCTGCTTGGGACCTTAACTTTGTGCTGGAAAAGCTCACACTACCCCCCCCCCCCGAGCCTGCAGCATCAGCAGAGTTAAAATTCCTCTCTTGGAAAACAGCTTTGCTTCTGGCCATCACTTCGAGTGTCTGAGCTACAAGCACTTTTGGCTGTGGAATCCTTCATTATTTTTCATGCTGACAGTGTCTCAATCAGGACTAACCCTACTTTTATGCCTAAAGTGGTGTCCAGTGTGGCTCTCAACCAATCTATCCATTTGCCCACCTTTTTCCCTAATCCTCAAAGTAAGGGGGAAAGGATCCTGCACTCTCTAGACGTGCACAGACAGCTCAGATTCTACCTTGAAAGGACTAAGCCTTTCAGGAAATCTGACCAGTTACTTGTCAGCTTTGCACCAGGGGCAGAGGGCAAGGCCATATCAAAACAAACTATCTCCAAACGGATATCACACTACCAATTTCTGTTACAAACACCATGGGAAACCACCCCCTCAGGGAGTCAGAACGCATTCCACTAGGGCAACTTCAACCTCTACAGCCTTTCTCAGGGGAGTCCCTACCAGGGACATTATGGAAGCTGCTACTTGAAGTTCTGTTCACACCTTCACCAAGCATTACCACCTGCCTATCTTTTCCAAATCCAGGGCGGCTTTTGCAACAGCAGTCCTGCAGGGCATATTAGCCAGCCCCAACTCTTCTTGATTGCCTCCACCCATTCTTTAGCTTTGGGAATCAACCCAAGTGTGATGACTGCAACAGTGAAACACAAAGAACATAGTACAGTTGTGTACACTTACCATAAATGTAGATGTTTGAGTGTATTCATTGTTGCAGTCCGGGTTACCCTCCCTCCAGCCCCTTCTATTGGCTATACCTCTCTTCTTGTTTACTGTATTTAAGCTTTCTGGTGTATTTGCTTTTTGTTGGAGGTGTAACCTTGTATATTATTGCTTCCTATTATGGGGGCTCCTGACATTTGGGGCAAGAAAAACTGATGCAATGACGTTGGCTGCCTGTTTTTATACCCCTGATGACCTGACGTCATACCTGAAGTGACAGCAACCGACGCAGAAATACTAAGTCTCTGGTATTCGGGCCGACTGAGGGCTACCTACTGGCAGCTAACCCAACTGTGATGACTGCAACAGTGAATACACTCTAACATCTACATTTATGGTAAGCCTACACAACTGTACTTTTCATCACCCCTTTTAGTGTTGATGCTATTTACCTTAAGTACATTGTATATAAAAATTGGAACCTACTGTTTGATGATATTAATTTAAAACAGAAATTGGGTGATCATCCTAGGGTTGTTTTTAAGAAAGATACCAATTTTAAAAAATTATGCTGCAGTGATGCAACGGTAGCGTTGTTGCCGTACAGCAAGAGGTTCTCCCGTTCTATTCTCGGCTGGAGTGCGGGGAGTGCCTTCTGTGTGGAATCTGCATGTCCTCCCCACAGTTAGGTGGCGTTCAAAAGACATGCATAAGGGCGTGCCTTCGTTGAAGGTTGGACGTCGAGCTGGCACCTCTGCGTTCATGAAAATCTACTGCCAATCATTTGCGGACCGAAGTTCCACTGTGGCGACCCCTAACCGGGAAAAGCCGAAAGACGACAAACAAACCAATTTTAAAAATGTATTTGATTCTAAAAATGAATTTGATTCTAAGAAATTTCCTTTAACTAGATGCCCTGGAATGTACAAGTTCGAAGCTTACCCTTGTAAATATGTTGATACTGGCAATTTTACGGTCCGTAATACTAATTACGAGATCAAGGGTAGTTAAGTGCAACACTAAAGGAGTTACAGTTACCTTCCACTTCTTCCTAGTACTTGTATTACAAGTTTTTGTGGTATTTTTTTGGCTAAACTGCTAAATGTTAGATCTTCCACTTATTACACCCAAGAAATCCAGGGCTTGCTGTGGCTTAATTTCTATTGCCTTTCTTGGGCAAATTTATTCACATGACTCTCATTCAGGATTTAAGAAGGTATTGTTTTCTGTTTGTATAATTAACAAAATTCAGAAATGTTTTCAGAACATATGAACAGCT
Source organism: Protopterus annectens (assembly GCF_019279795.1). Lineage (NCBI taxonomy): Eukaryota > Metazoa > Chordata > Ceratodontiformes > Protopteridae > Protopterus > Protopterus annectens. The sequence continues at coordinate 59,709,362 of NC_056751.1, read as the reverse complement.
AAATAGCATCTCAGAATTGGGCTAGAAGCTCATTTTAGCACCATACTCTCAACCTCTTAGCACAAGAAATCTGGACAAAGCCTGAATTAATGGGGGGACAAAGGCCCAGAAACAGGGACAAGTTTTAAATATTGCTCTTGCAAACTTAGAAAGTTGCTAGAAAAACAGGATTTGTGTTGGCATGCATTTTATGAAAGAGATGAAATTCAAATGCTGGTCGTTATTTAGTGACTTCAGTCCTCAATGAATTAGAAAACCACACATTTTATGAGTAACAGACCAAAAATATGAGGTTAAAATCTGGACAGTTAAAGAGGTATGTTTAGCTTTCATCACATGGTGATTTTAAACTGTGCAACTAAGCTGTCATTTAGAGATGGTATGAATGAAATTGCAATGTTACACTTGTGCACAAACTCCTGTTTGTGATATGTCCCTTCTGTTTGTGATATGTCCCTTTGTGTTCAATATTCTGGGAGAGTTTAAGGGCTACAGGCTCCAATAACTGCATCTTCCAGTAGACCTACTGTGGTAGAAAGTGAAAGAAGATAACAACTTTCTTTGCCATGGTACAGTATAGCTAGAACAGACTTTCTTCTCAGCGGACTGGGCTCCTGCAAAAGGAAACCTTCAAAAAGGGTTGGAAATATCTGTGGAAAATGAGCTCTAACTGTAGTTGAGCTACATGAAGGATATAGAGAAATTGTAAGCTTTTGAGGATAAACTGTCGGTGTAACTGGCACGAGGAAATAAGCCAATTCACTTTGGTCGACTGTTTACAGTTTTGTCAAGCACTTTTGTATTGCTCATGGTGATGTGCAAGTCTTCATAATGTGTGCCTTGTGTGTGTCTTTAAACTACATTTATACTTTTGAAAAGGAATAAAAGGAATGTGTCATTACTCTGTGTGCGCGTGCGTGCATGCTTTGTTAACAGAGTCAGCACTTCTGCTAATAATTAGCTAACTGAACAAATTGATTTAAGTAGCTACAAAAAGAGCTACTTAATTCATTTATTTGAATTACGTCTCCCGTTTACTGAACTGTTTTAATATCTGCGTGGAGCATCAATTATAATGCTGATTCGCTGTTCCTTCTTTGTTTCTTTTATAGATTCCAGCAATGGATCTTTTAATGCCAAAGCGCTTTCAGGAAGTTCTGGGTACAGGTTTGGAGTCCTTGCAAAAATTGTTAATTACATGAAGGTAATTTTTCTGTTTTAATTGAATTTTGCTGGTAGCGCATCCAGTGATTATTTCTGTCAACGTTTTATTTCTGAGAAAATGTTAGTGTTTTGGGATTTACCATCTACACCAGATGATGTTGATAAATATATCGGATTTTCTTCTTGCTGTGCACATTCTTGTTTATTTTGTAATGGGAAGTAATGCTCTTTGTCACTGCTGCTATAGCCTTGGGCTGCTTGAGTTGTATCCTGCCCAGGATACAACAACAAGCCAGTTTTAAAAAAGTTATGGCTTCCTCCCACATGTACGCTCTGACTGCTGATTGGATATCCCCTTGGAGGGAAATCAACTTCAGTGTAGGCAGCTTTGGTGCTTTCTTGCCTTCTCAAGTGAAAGCAGTTCTGAGGCTTCACAGGAACAGCAGTTGGCTACAGCTTAATTTCTGGTAGATAATTCCCAACAGAGACAGAAAACATTGCCTTTTTAAATATTTTTCATGTTTTTTTTTATTTGCAGAAGAATACCTGCAGTTTTATTAATGTCAGAATTGTCTTGTCAGAAACTGCCATTTTTAGACTGGCTTATTATTGAATACTTGGGCTGTTTTGTGAGAAAATGTTACTGCTTTAGAGACATTTTAACTCTGTTGTAAGGTTTTAAATATTGAGAAGCATTTTTATGTACTTTAAAACTGTGTCTGAGTGTTTTGGCACTAGTGTACACTTAATGACAGCTTACCTTCATTACTTTACTGTTTGAGACATTTTGCTTGAAGGTGCTATATTTAAGCATCAGGAGATGTATTTCAGGACTGGGAAGGTGTTTTGTACTTGAGTTTACTTCATAACAACTTATATTTTCTGTCCATGTACTCTGTGTAGGTGACTTATTTTTGTGTACTGCTTGAGCATTTACTTTTGAATTTTGAGGGCCTGTGAGGGGAAGTGTTTGTGTGCAAGCTGCCTATGAACACTTGTCTGACAAAGTACATTCCAAATGAATCTTCCCACCAGCAATCAGGCTTCTTACTCTGCTATATCATGGATTCCTAAACTGGCCCTGCTGTGTCATCTCCCGCTCTATTTAAAAAGAAAAAAAAAAAAACTAACAAAATATGAGGCTTTGCCTACACTGTGGACTCAGCAGTGTCACAGACATTGGTAGGTGACTTGGATAATGACCGTTTGTTGTTCCTCAGACCACTCAGCGGTTTCTGCAGGTTAATCTGGTGTGTAGTCCCAGTAAACCTAAACCTACTGCCTGGGATGAAGTGCCATCTGTAACTAACAAATACCCATGAATGATCACAGCAAACAACTTAATAAATAATATAAAATAAATACAAGTTAAAAATGTTGCAGTACTATTTCTCAGTCTGCCCCCTTCCAGGGTTGTCCCTAGATTAAAGAAAAAAGGTTAGACATTGCTCATCTCAAAACATTTTGTCTGTTCATAAGGAATATTTTCTTATCTGTGACAGAAGTTTATTGTAGGCTTTCTATCTTGGAAAGCAGAAATACATACCAGAAGATTAAATAGGTCAGTCTATTTCTGAGGACAGTATGTAAGAGATGTCTGACAGAGACAGGGTTTTTTCTTTGTTTGAGTCTCAAGCCAAAGACCCTAATTCAAAGGAAAGTTTGACCTTTCCAGCTCCATTAGAAGTGTGTTCCTTTTCTGAGACTAATTTCAGGATGAATGATGTATTCATCTAGGAACAAGTGGATGTTTCCCCTAAACCGAGGAGATTTCCCGATATGCTGCAAGTGGATTTACTCCATGCTACAGCCATTCCTCTTGTTTTGCCAGTTTTAAAGGTAGTGTTAAATGCTGCCTGCAATAAACTTCGCCCTCAGTGTTCAGTCCCATCAAAAAAGGCAGAACTCATTAAAATCAACCTTTCCCCTTGCAGGCAAGAAGGTAAGGTTTTAGACATATTTCATAAGAGACTTTCCTTCTTCCAATTTATTCTGTCAGATGTTGACACGCTTCCTTTGGAAGGCAGGTCCTGTCTGAATTCTATAATTTCTAACTGTCTCTGGTGTCAAACATTATTTGCAGACTGTGTATTTAGATACTGCATCTGGGATCACTGATGTAGCTGCTGTTGTGAGAAGATGTGTCGAGGTACAAACTCACAAGTTTCAGCAGTATAAATCTTCCAAAATCTCTGCATTTTTTAAGACAAAGTCAGGTCCATTAACTGGCAAACCGGGAACAAAAAAGATGACATGAACAGAACGATAAAAAAAACTGTGATCCTGTCAGAAAAAAGGTACAGGCTATGCCTTCAGAATGATTATACCAGCATCCCCTTGTCCTTACATCTCTTAGGTCTGTCCTTTAGACTGGTTCTCAGTCTTTCTGTCTGGCAACTTTCAGACTCTCTGGTACTAATACTGGTTCAGAGGGTTACAGTTAACATTGGATACACATACCCTCTTTCAGGAGAATTCTTCCCTACCCTCCAAACCAAATATATTTTTTCCTCAGGTTTTTCAGCACATACTTGCACTTGGAGTCATATTACCAGTAGCTGTAGACTAGAGGGAGGAAGGCTTCTGCTCCAGAATGTTTCTAGTTTCAAAGAACGAGCTTTCCTGTATACCAGTTGTAGATCTTTCTTCCCTATGTTGTCTGTGAAAGTACGAACATTCAAAATGTTGACACTTCGAGTCTGTTACCAGTTATTCTTCTTAGTTTTATGGTAACATTACACCTAAAAGATGCTTAACACATTCCCATAGCCTCAGGCTTCAGAAAAATTCTCTGATTCTCTGTCAGGGTCACATTGTCACTTCTCTGTATTACCTTTTAACATGTTGCTTCAGAAAAATTCTCTGATTCTCTGTCAGGGTCACATTGTCACTTCTCTGTATTACCTTTTAGCATGTTTACAAAATGTCTAACTCCAGGGATAGCTCATTGCACATTGCAAGACCTTCACATTTTATCTTATTTAGACAACTTGCTGATCTTTCTAGACTCTCTTGCCATATGTCTTCAACATGGGATCTGATGTTGTCCTTTCCATCCACCTCAACCTGTGTGCTATTGGATCTGAGGTTGACACTTCATAATCTTCAGCTTCAAAGCTCCACTTTCTCTTCCATAATGTTTTGCATACCTACATCTCTTCAGATCTCTACATTGTCAGAAATGTTCTTCAGAAGCACCTGTGCAGATAAGTGCTAGTGGCTTTGTTCTTTCTTTGTAGTTTTCTTGAATATTTCCTCTTTTTTTCACCAAAATAGTCTTCCTTCTTGTACTGTAGCTCTGTTTGTGTGTTTTTTGTGTGTGTGAGCTCTGTTCCCACCCACCGTTTTGGGGTTTTTCCTGTTCATCTGTGTCTAGATAGATAGTTTCCAGGAATGCTACTTTACTAGCTTTAGGTGAAATGTTAACTTGTTATATTGTCTTTAGAGTTTGCTAATTCAGTGGAATCTTGTTTTGCTTGTGTTGCTATTATTCTCTGTAGTTCTTCTACTTGTGTGGTATATTCTATATTTTTGACATGGACAAGACTTCAAGCTTTAGAAAATGTTTGAGGTGTGGTTATAAATTGCACCTCAGGACTGCCATGACTGCTGTGTATATTGTCTGGGAGTTTTTCACCTGGATGCTGACTGCTAGGCCTGTGCTTCATTCTGGGCCTGGGCCTTGATCAACTGTAGGGCTAAACTGGTTTTATTTATTTAGAGTTGTTTAGCGGGGTAGTGCACTGATCAGTATTGACCAATTTCAGGCTAAGCCTGGGTGAACTGCAAAACATTTCACAAACAAAAAATGCAGAAATGTAAGCAATAGCAGAATAGTTCAGACTAATAACATAGAAAAAAAACTGTGCCTGTATATTCCACTGAACAAGTGCAGTGCACATAAAGGAAATGCTTCCCATTATTTATGCAGTTACTACTTAGTGTTCTCCTTCATCATCTCTGTTGAAAAATATGATGGAGACAAACACAAGGAAAAAGAAAGAGACAGGAAGTAGAAAATGAAAAGCGTAAAGAGAAAGATAAGGAGACAAAAAAGCAGCCTATTGATTCCTCTGCAGTTGAAACTGAAGGTCCCATGGCTCTTATCATTCTCTGCTCAGGTTGTGGATCTGATGCCGATGCCTCATCAGTACTGATCATCACTTTTGGCAGCTTCGGTGTCAAGCCACTGGGATATCCTCAGTTTGATATCTCAAGACCCCCCCCCCTTTTTTTTTATCTGTGGCTCTGGAGTTTGGTTGGCTCCACACCTGTTCCTGGCCATTACTCCGGACATGGAGTTCCTTGGAACCCACTCCTCCTTGGGTCTGTTCCTCCCCTTTCAGGGAGAGACATCCACTGAACTGGCAAGTAGTCTTCGATAGCTTCTTCTGGGTTTACAAGGTCCACTTGGACTATTAAGGCATCCAGTTTGGACAAGTTGATGTGACCTTTTTTGAAGACCCAGATGGACCTGGGGATCACCCCCCCCCCCGGTGACACAGGTAGAGAGCAGTCTTTCCTGCCCACTTAACTGGCTGCTGCTTCATCAGTCCATCCTTTGGCACCAGTGAATCTGGATCCAATGCCTACCGATGTTGCTTCTAAGTCTGTGCTGACAGCTTGGATGACTTCAGAGCTGACTCTCTCCTTGATGTATTTTACTTTGTCACTGATGGAGCCGTCTGCATCCCACAACTGTAGGGTCAGTGCTGTATACCAGGGTCCGACTCTGAGGTTGTTGGATCTGTCCTTGTCATTAGATTTATCAGCCCTGGACAGCTCAGCACCGGTGTTGGCATTGAGGAGGATCCTTTCCCAGTTTCCCAGCCTCAGCTTTGACATTCTGTGTCTTAGATTTTTCTCTTGCTCCAAGAAGGTGTCATCACATCTGGTGATGGATACATGCCAGTCTTGTCTTCTTTGTAGGGCTTTTGCTTCATAGAAACTTGTCCAGGGATAGCCTGCACCCAAAAGTTTTGAGCGTCCCCAGACCTGAGGCTCCCCTGCTGCTTCTGTGTCCCCTCAAGGAAGTGCACAGAAAGAATCGGTGTAAGAAAAAACACTTGGATTCCCTCGAGAAATCACAGAAAAATGGATTGTGACCTCGATGAATGGGAAAGGTCTCCCAAATTTTTCCATGTTGTTGCCTCCTTTGTTGATCACCTTGAATTTAAGGTAACGTGGGAGTTCTGAACAGCCACAGCTCCTTCCCCTGTGAATTTGCTTTCTGTAGACTTTTTGTGCAGACCTATCCACATCATGGGTGGTGTCTCCTATGGATGCACTTTTCAACGTTTTGTCTAAGAGGGCATGGAGAGAGCCTGATGTGCTGGAGCAAGTAATGTGCATGCATGATAAAGTTTTGGTCCCACCCAAAAATAGGCCCTTCTTGAGCAAAGTTCCTGCAGTTGATGCTGTTGTGGTCACTTCAGCCATAAAGAAAGAAATCTCTGAAGAGGGTGGATTGGTTTATCCCCAGAACAGTTAATCATGAGTGGTGAACTGATTTGGGAAGTGCACACGTCCACTTGAATTGATGAGGTAACATGGGTGCTTTGTATGGCCAAAGCTTCTTACCCAGTGGATTTGCTTTCTTGAAGCCTTTGGTGCAGGCCCATCCAATGGAGAGAGCTTGATTTGTCCTAGTACCAATAACATGCAAGCTGATAAAGTTTTGGTCCCACCCAAGGACATGTCCTTCTGAATCTAAAGGTCCTGTAGTCAATACTGTTATGGTCACTTCAGCCACAAAAAAAATAAATCTCTGAAAGAGTGCTTTGGTCACTCCCCAGAACAATCAGTCATGGGTGTTGGACCGATTGGAGAAGTGCACATACGTTTCAGCTATTTTTGCTCTCCATGCCCTGAACTATGTGGCACACTTGACTTGACTTGACTTCAAGGAGACTTAAACACTGAAGTTACTAAATCAGTGGCATCTTAAAGATCATGTCTAAAGGTGCAAAACTAATTTTTCTTTTCATACAACCAAGTGTTCAAAGGCATTTTTATCCATGCCAGCACTTACTGTGTACAAAGAAAAGTTCATTTTGCAGCCTTCAGAAAATGACAGAGTTTTAAAGATATCTCCCAAACATGGAAGTTTGAACATACAAATTTGTGTTTACAGCATTATTATTAATGGCCAGGTGGGAAGCATTCATGTCATTCTGAGTTTCCGCTCTAAATTTGATGTCAGTCTTCATTTATTCCTTGACATATGGGTTTGATTCTGAGTCTCGGAACCGACTCGGCTGTTGCTACAGCCTGTGAGAACCAAACGCTCTCTACATTAATTCCTACACAGAATGCTTCTCTCCAAATTACCTCAGATCTCATTTGCCGCTTTCCTGTGACAGACACGTCACCATAGCTCTTGCACAAAGTGTGTTTATCTCTATTATATTTCTAGCATTATATAATTATGTAAGGATTTTTTCTTATTTGTATCTTTTGTAAGTTTTTCTTGTAGTCTACCCTCTTTCCGATGGCATTTACTCTCCTCTCCACTTTCTGTTGTACAGTTTGGTGTACTCTGTACTGCCATTGCTGGTGGTCTTTCTAGTCCCTTTGTTTCTTGCTAAAAACAACAAAAAACAAAACAAAAAAAAAGAAGAATAAAAAAGCTACCACCAAAGAAGACTCAGAATCTGTGTCCGATAAAGACAAATATCCAAATTTCGAATAAAAAGGCACAGACACGGCTGTATTATCTAGTTCAAAGTCTTTATGTTGATTCTAAGTCTTCAGTTTTATCACGTATATCACCTAATCTAACACTCTCTACCACTTGAGCAATGACTAGAAACTTAAATGCCTGCATGAAATCAGTATTCATAACATTAACGTGCTTGGCAAGTGCATTGACCTTATTGTGCTTATTAATATTATAAATATGTTCTCTGGTACGCTGTCTGAATGTTCTGTCAGTTTTTCCTATATAGAACATCTTACATTTCACCTAGTAGGCAAGGTAAACTATATGCTCCGTGTCGCACATGGCATGTACTCTAAAGGTACATGTCTTTCTCTGATCAGGATAAACAAACTCTGAACTTGTCTATATAGGCACAAAAATTACAATGTCCACAAGGTCTAGTACTATAATTTCTATCACCCATACAAATTTCCTTAGGATAGCATAGCCTTCTTTTTAAAGATTTGTTATTTTTAAAAATAATTTTTGGCTCATCTTCAATTAACTTGGCTACCTCTACATCAGTAGTAAGAATTTCCAATGCTTTTTAATAATCTCTGTATACTGGCCAACGACACTTGTATAACTCAGGGGTACTCTCAACTTCCGATTACTGTCATATCCAGCTTTCCTTTTACCATTCTTATCCCTTCCACTCGAGAAATAAGGTTTAGCTTGAGCATGCCTCATTCCCATTACTTCATTAACATTAGTAAAAATTAAATCACCTTTGTACCCTCTGTCCCTTAAACTATCCATAGCTATAGCCATTTGTGCTCGAAAATTTTCTTCCCTGACATTCAGGCTAGATGTTCTGTAGATTTGGTTACATACATTTTTGAAAACATATGGAGGATGTAGACTCTCCCTATGTAGTTGATGATTGACAAAACAGTCTTTTCTATGGAGTTTAGTGAAGATCTCTCCATCAACACTCCTGACAACAGCCACATCTAGAAACTCAATCTCATTTAATGCAAAGTTAAACATAAACTTTAAGTAACTAGTACTGGCATTAACATAATCTTGAAATTCCATAAGCATGTTAGAGTCACTTTCCCACAAAATAAAAAGATCGTCAGCAAATCTTCTGAAGAAGAGAATATACCTACTGTATAGTCCATTCAAAACGCACTCCATTTCCCAAGTAACCATAACTGCATTGGCGTAGCTATTGGCACATGATGTGCCCATAGCTACGCCATTGCATTGTTTGTAGGCCTGTTTCTCAAACACAAAAACATTGTGTTCAAGCACAATTTCTAGCAATTTTGCCAGTAAACTGATATTGCTTACATCATAGTCAGCATAACGTTCCAAAAATGATACTGTGCTAGAAATACCCTCAGAGTTGGGTATCCCAGTAAACAAAGAGACTACATCCATGGTGACAAATAAAAACTCCTTGCAGTTATTCTCCGATACAAAACAATACAGGTCACTAAGGAAATGTTCATTGTCTCTCAACACGTGCATCAAACTATCCAATACAGGTCTTAAATGCTTTTCTATATATATCGAAATTGATTTGGTACATCAATTTCTGCCCGATACAATCGGCCTCATTGGTAGATTCAAGCTGTCCTTATGCAGCTTCAGTAGACCTTGTATAAATGGAACAGTAGGCTTACTTACAAACAACTAAAAAGCTTATCTATTAATTCCATTTCTAATAAACATTTTACTCATATCTGTACATCAATGATGGTATTTGTAACCTGTGTAGGCGAAAGTTTCTCATAAAATTGAGCATCATCAAGCATGTTAGTCATCTTGCCAACCTACCAGACTCTATGTAGCACTACAATAGGCCCACCTTTATCGGCAGGCCTGATGATAATACTCGTGGTATTCTCTAAGCATTTTAGTGCTTCATTTTCTTCTTTAGTTAAATTAAAATGTTTCCTGTTTTTATAACATGCACCCTTCTCAAAATTCAAGTCATAAATATATTGTGTACACATCTTCTCAAAGGCTACAACCAATGGGTTTGGCCTAGGAATAAAAGTACTCTGTTTAATAAAAGTATTATTAACATTAGATGCTTCATCCCTCGTTTAATTATATAATAATTTCAATGTCATATTCCTAGAAAACATTTTAATATCCTAAATGACATCAGTAAAGTCAGACTTATTGGCAGGTATAAAGGATAAACCTTTCTGCAACACACTGTACTCATATTCCGATAAGACATAAGCAGAAAGATTCCACACTAGTCCTTTTTCATGTTGAGGAATGCTTTCTTTATACTGTTTTGATTATTTACAGTACCTTCTAACTTCCTCTTGTTGCGACTCCAACTTCATCCCCTCTGATGTTCTCTCTCAAACTTGAAATTCTGTTCCTTCACAGGTAGAAGAAAATGGAGATCATATTGCCCAAAAGGAGATGTACATGAAAGACCCTTAACAGCCACGCTTTCTGTGGTTGTAGAGCCTTTGTCCACTATAGAAACAAGGTGGACTTGCACTGTCATAACAATAACCTTTTTACAAGCTCTTAAATCCCTTTTAGGAGCCACTGCACTGTCTGAGGTCTGGATTATCTCCTTCTCTTTCAGTGGTCTCTTGTATGACGTTCTTCTGTGTCGATCCAACAGTATTACCATCTGCTGATGGTGCCGATGTATTCGTATCATTCCCAGACCCAGCCGATTCCTCTCTGGGCCAAGTAAAAACGTTCCCCAAACGAAAATCTTTCCGGTCACGACAAATCTTGTTAATCTTGCCTTTCTGCAGCTTATTCTCATACACAGATAAGGAATTCAACTTTTCAGTTAAAAACTGATCCAAAACGGCTTCAAGGTAGAGTTTAAGGAGTTCAGAATACTTGGCATTCACAGAGTCAGTGAGTGTCACAATTTCTCTGTCAGCTGCATTCAGTTTAAGATAGCTGAAACTTGCCTGTATATTAACCTTCTGCCATTCAAGCAAAAGGAAACTATCTGCATTGACATTGGAAGGCATCTTCAGAATACGCAAGCCTCGTGGCACAATATGTTCAGCCAAGCAAACTTCTAAATGGAATTTCTGATATTGATTTTTTTAAGCTTATACAGATCTTTCTCTATAGAGAACAATTGAGTTTTTAAAGCAATAATGTCCACATTGCTACTGCTTTCACAGTCTCTCTCCATTATACAGCTGATCAAAGGATTAACATCTTTGGTAATTCCAGTCAAAAATCTGTCCAGTATCTTACCACCAGTCCTAGAGTTGACTGAATCAGAGTCCAATTTAATTATTTCATCAGCCATAGTACTGAACCAAGTGGTAACACAAAAAACTAATAATATGAAGAATAAAACAGCTACCACCAAAGAAGGCTCAGAATATGTGAATGTTTGTGTATTTCGGCTTTTCCCGGTTAGGGGTCGCCACAGCGGAACTCTGGTCCGCTAATGATTGGTAGTGGATATTTACGTACCGGGTTACCAGCCCTGGCGCACAACCTTCAATGAAGGCACGCCCCATTCACGTATGCCTCCACACAGAAGACGCTCTAGCTGAGGATCGAACGGGACAACATATTGCTATGAGGCGACAACGCTACCGCAGCACCACCACCGCAGTGAATGATAGACAAATATCCAAAATTCGAATAAAAAGCAGACACAGAAATGACTGTATTATCCAGTTCAAAGTCTTTACTTAGAGTGCACAAAACACAAGCGCTTTCACTTCAGTAGCTTCTTCAGGTGTTATAAATTGCACAATAAAACACACACCCTTATGTACCTATAAAACCAATTAAAATGATATGACACGCTCCATTCAGTATCTTAAAAACATATTACACATTTTAATACAACACAGAATAAAACAAAAAAAAAAAATAAGCGCAGTAAGGTCAATGCACTTGCCAAGCACGTTATGAATACTGATTCCATGCATGCGTTTAAGTTTCTAGTCATTACTCAAGTGGTAGAGACTGTCAGATTAGGTGATGTACGTAATAAAACTGAAGAGTTAGAATCAACATGGATTGTTAGAATGAGAGGGGATTCAAGACCTGGCCTTAATGAATCTGTACCCCTCAAACCTAGACTTAAATCTAGACCTCTTAGGAGGTAGTGTAGTATTTGAGTCCAGTATAGTTTTATTGTTGTTTTATTTTGTGTTGTATTAAAATATGTGTAATATGTTTTTAAGATGCTGAATGGAGGGTGTCATATGATTTTAATTGATTTTATAGGTATATAAAGGTGTGTGTTTTATTGTGCAATTTAGAACACCTGAAGAAGCGATTGAAGTGAAAGCGCTTGTGTTTTGTGCACTCTCAGTATAGACTTTGAACTGGATAATACAGTCATGTCTGTCTGCTTTTTATTCAAAAATGAAAAAAAAAAGATAGTACTAGTTTCCGTTTTCTTTCTACACCTGGCTGTACTCTTATCTACCATCGCTGGTAGTTTTCTGTACCTTCGGATACTCCTTTCTACCACTGTTAGTATCCCCTCGTCTTCCTTTTCGCCTTTTTACTGTGATGTGCGTGCGTGCGTGTGTGTGTGTGTGTGTGTGTGTGTTGTGCGTGTGTGTGTTGTGCGTGTGTGTGTTGTGTGTGTGTGTGTGTGTGTGTGTGTGTGTGTGTGTGTGTGTGTGTGTGTGTGTGTGTGTGTGTGTGTGTGTGCGCGTGTGTGTGCGTGTGTGGTGCGTGTGTGTGCGTTTGATTCTTGTAGTTGAATCATGGCTGATAAATGTAAAGGTACAACCGGGTTTAACAAATGCCTGGAGTGTAACCATAAACTGCCCAATTCTGATGGGCATTCACTTTGAGTTTATTGCCTGGGCCTGGTGCACTTACAAGAAGACTGTTGCATTTGTCATGGTTTTAGTTACTGGGCCCTGGTGGAAAGCAAAAATGAATGATTACTTAAGGGGATGATAAAATCTTCTTTTGAGGAGGCTTTATCTGGTCATTCTAGTAAAAGCAAAACTGACATTTCTTCCCCATCGTCTTCCAAAACTGACAGGTCCAAGACTGACAGGTCTAAGAGGAGGAGCCTATTAGTGCCAGTTTCTCCTTCTGCTCCAACGGCCAAAAGACTTAAAACTTCGGTTCTCTGTACCTCTGCGTTACCGACAGTTACTTTAAAGGACACTTTGATGCCGGCATCGGCACCGATAGAATCTCCTGCATTGGTGCCAAAGTTGTCAGTGCAGACACAGGGCCAGACATTGGAACTGACAGTCTTGGTGCCATCTTCCATTTCAGCACCATTGTTTTTGGTGCCAAATGGAATCATTGAATCTTCCTTCCTTGACCTTCCTAGGACCAGATACTTTCCATCCCTAGATCCCTTTGTGGGGAAAGCACTTAGCCCCTTTCTGGAAAGACTGAAATCTCCATCTACCCAATCAGTTCTTTCTACCAAGAGTCTGGCAGAAATGGATGTGTTGAGGTTGGTGGACTAGCTGCTTGTGGCAAGGGGACTTTTCAGGTGTCTTCAGTGCCATTCCCCTCTGGATCCAGAACCCTTCCTTCTGCCGCTGCACCCAGTCTACTTCCTCTGACTTCCTCTGAGGCTTTAGAGATCCCGGTTCCAATTTTCTTGGACTGTTTTGATTACAAGAAGATCTTCATCTCCTGTGCCAATTTCTACCCTGAGTTCGTTGGCTCTTTCGAATCTGGAGAACTATCGGGGTCATGGCTATGCTGTCGATTCCAGGGGCTGGGTCTCGACTCCAGTGTTTTCAGAGCTGTCTCTGTACCTCAGGGCTTCAGTATGTGTTAGCTGTACACCAGCTTCTACTTCAGGAGCAGTTTCATCAGAGCAGGGAGTAACTATGGTTCTGAGGCAGTCGTTCTTTGTTCCAGGCTCCTATCTATCTTCGAGGGGGCCAGCCTTCCAGGCCATGGAGAGGGCCCTGTCCACTGTGAGCATTCAGCTGGCTTCTCCCCTGTTGGAGCACTTCCCCGATCCTTCCCCTTGCCCAGAGCTTTCTCCAATCCCAACACCTGGACAGCGAATGCTGAAGCTGAAGGAGGCACATATTCAGGTTTTGTCCTCTTCTCATACCTCCCCAGATTGCCATCTGAGGAGGTTTCTCAGAAGAGGAAGTGTAAGAGGAAACACTTAGATTCCCCGGAAGAATCCATCACAGAGGACACTGATTTTGATGAATGGGAGGGTTTCCCATGGTCACCCCCAGAAGATGTCTTCTTTGGAGACGTCCTTGGGATCCTTAAACAGAGGAGTGGCTGGACGTCCCAAAAGCCCTCTTCAGGGGAATCTGTGTACCTGCAGGCCTTCGGTGCTTGACCATCCACCTCTTGGGTAACTCCTTCCGCTGATGAGCTCATTAAGTTGATATCGCAATGGGCGTGGAGGGCTTCTGACGCCATAGAACCCATCCCCAAGAGACCAGACAAAATTCTAAGTGCAGCTGAGGACCAGTTTTGGCCTTGGGGAATGGTGGTAGAGGCCAAAGTGGTGGTGGCAGCCACGAAAAAGGAACTGGCAGATGAAAGTTCACTATCCACCCTCTTAACAGAAAGTCTCAGATGATTGATAGGTTTGGCAAGCGGGTTTATGCTTCATTGACCTTTGCTTTACGGTCCTTGAATTTTATGGCACACTTCACCAGACTTCAATGGGATCTGATCGAAGAGCTATCAGATACCCTCTCAGGAGCTGTGTCTGAAGAGGTCCAAGATAAGGTTGCCTGTCAGTTGGCCATCCTGGATTTGATTTCATATTCATCCATGAGGCTCATAGCACATGCAGCTGAAAGGAATGCTAGAGCAGCGGGATCAGGCATAGCCATACAGAGATGGGACCTGGATGTGCATGTGCAAATTTGCAGAGCCATTCAAATCTTAATTCGTCAATGCACCCTTTGACAGATCATCCCCTTTTGGCCCTAAAATTTGAGAAACTTTGTCCAGGTGTGAGAAAGATGGAGAGACCCTTTCTGGAGTGGGCATACATTTTTCTACCCCTCAGTGGTCCTACTCTAGGAACCAGAGGAGTGGGAAAATGTGATTCAAAAAGTCCCAAGGGCTTTTTCAAGATGCACATGGCAGTTGTTCTCCCAGGGGCAGAGGGACAGCTTTAATGGAAGATGCTGTCCACACGGCAGAGATGGCCCACAAAATCAGGGTTCCAGAGACTCCTTTACTGGCAGACCCTATCAGCGCTCCTGAAAGGAGGCCTGGTTGCTTTCCTCTGAAAGCATTCAGGGAATGTCTTTCTTTACACCAACACTCCTGGCTCCAGATAACTTCAGATGCTTGGATGCAAAGGATTGTAACCAGAGGATACACCATACCCTTTCTTTCTCTCCCAAACAAGTCCAACAAAATCCCAGATGCTCCACCCACTCAGAGGGAACCAGCAGTACTAGAAATAGTGCTGAAGAAGACAGGGAACTGGAGACCAATTTTGGATCAGAGTGTTTTGAACAAGTTTTTCCGACAGACAAAATTCTGGATGGTCACGGTTCAGTCTATCTTCCCATTTCTAGGGAAAGACAATTGGATGTGCTCAGTGGATCTGCAGGGCACATATTACCACATAAAAATGGGCAAGCCCTTCGGGAGACTTCTCTGCTTCCAGCTGGGAGACGGACATTATCATTTCAGAGCTCTCCCCTTTGGCCTCACCACAGCCCCCAGGGTGTTCACAAAATGCAAGGCAGTAGTAGCAGCTCACTTGAGGCTGCAAAGATTCCGGGTGTTTTCCTATTTAGATGACTGACTCATTACCGCTCCCACCAGGCATCTTCTAGAACAATCAAGAGACTGTATTCTCCAAACCTGCATAAGCCTAAGAATCACTGTAAATTACGAAAAGTCACAACTGACTCCTACCCAAATTTTAGAGCTCATAAGAGCAGTACTGAACACCAAGTCTTGCATAGCCTTCCTCCCTTATCTAAGATTGTAAAAGATGAGGGGCCCAAGTGATGAGAATTGTCAAACAAGAGAATAACCGTGTGACTTGTCCTACAAGCCTTGAGGTCTGTGACAGCGACCATAAAGTTAAATCTGATGTCAGTCTTGATCTATTATTGACTGATGGGTTACCCGGCTGTTATATAGCTCGCGCCAGCCAAAAGAACCCTCAAGCTAAGTCTACCCACAATGCCCCCCTCTCTACATCACCTCCGATCTCGTTTGCTGCTCTTATAGAAAGAGGCATCAGACGACTGTCTCGCCGCTAAATATAATAAAATTATTCAATATTTCTCTCTTAGTTTAAGCTCTCATAGTACTTCTTAATTTTTATCTACCAACTCGATTGTGCAAGCGTTTTATTCCCTATTAACCTTGTACCTATTGGTATTTCTTGTCTACCATAGTTGGTAGTCCCCCCCCCCCCCCTTTCCTAGTCTCTCCTACCGTCGTTGGTAAGATTTTTCCCTTTCCTTTTTTTCGTGAGTAAGCTAGTGTGTGCTATATCTTTTGACTGAGTTTATGCCTCCTTGTGTCTACTATGGCAGAAAAGTCAAAGTTGACCACTGGTTTTAAGCAATGCCAAGAGTGCGGCAGGAAAATGCCCAACTCTGACGGACACAACAAATGTGTATTATTTGTGTGCTCCTCATTTAGTTCTAGAGTGCTCTATCTGCCAGGGCTTCAGTACTAGGGCTCTGGTAAGGGCTTTTTAAAGCCCCATTTGAAAAATCTTTGTCCAAGGCTGACCTGCCTCCAAAGGCCTCTGGTTCAAAATCTGGTCATTCGGTGCTGAAGTCTCCATCGACACTGACATCTAAAAAACATAAGTACCCATCTCTTGGTTCCTTTTCGGAACTGAAATCAAAGGTTCAGAAACTCACGGAACGGACTGAGTCCTCTGCACCAACCACTACTTCAGTGTCATCGACACCAGCCACAGCAGTGGCACTGGTAACAACTCCGGTGTTGGCACCGGCATCTTTAGTTTCCACATCAGTGCCGACATCTCTTGCTGCTGCGCAGCTTTTACCTACTGCTTCGGTGCTGAAGACTGAAACTTCGTGTGAACCCAGGAGATCTTCCCCATCTGTCAACCCCTTTCTGGGTCAGCTCCCTAGCCCATTTATAGAAAGGCCAGATTCTCCCTCATGTTTGTCCATTCGCTCCACCAGGAGTCTTTCTGAAGTTGACATGGTGAGGTTGGTGGATCAGCTTCTGACAGCTAGGGGTCTTCCTCCATCTTTTCAGCCCTCTCTCCCTCTTGATGCAGGGGAGGTTTCCTCTAGCACTTTGACATATATTCCTCCTCTGACCTTCTTGGAGGCTTTAGAGCGGTCAACTCCAACCACACAGATTCCAGTGGCCCCAGTGTCAACAACATCCTTGTCTTCAGTTCCAGGCACGGCTCTGACTCCCTTGTTGCCTTCGGAACTGATGGGTCCCTGGGATCGGGCCCCTGGGGGTTTGAGTTGGCTCCTGTTTTTTTTATTCAGAGTCGTCCTTACCACTTCGAGCTACAACAGCTAGGTCTTTCCTTGGCTCCGGCCTTGGAGGTAGGTGTCTCGGGGTGGGGTGTGACCCACGGTACAGAGTTTCTGTCTCTGTTCCAGGCTCCCATCCCTCCTCGGTGGGCCTGCCTTTCAGGCCGTCGAGAGACCTTTGGCCACCGCTAATGCCCAGGTGGCTTCTGTCTTACTGGAGTTCTCACCCCTTGACCCCTGCTTACCCGGAGCTTCCGCCAGCCTCTGTACCCAGACAGTGAGCTCCAAGGATGCAAGAGATATCGACCAAGGATCACCCCTCATCTTTTTCGTGTTTCACTGTTGCAGTCATCACACTTGGGTTATCCTGCCAGGGGTAGCCCTCAATTGGCCCGAATACCAGAGGCTTAGTATTTCTGCGTCAGTTGCTGTCGCTCCAGGACTGACGTCAGGTCGTCAGTAGTATAAAATCAGGCAGCCGACGCTATTACATCAGTCTTTCTTGCCGAAGAGCCCAAAGCAGAAGCAGTTCGCATGAGTGACGGTCGGCCGCTACTTGAGTTTTCATTTCCGAATTGAAGTTGAAGTCTTCTAAAGCTAAGTAATCCTTTGGGATCCTTTTTTCTTGCTCTAACCGATGTCAGAAAAAGTTAACAATTTTCTCACCTGTGGAAAGCAAATACCACACCGGGATTTCCATTCTGACTGCGTCACCTGTTTAGGTCCAGACCACGACATCCCTCACTGTCTGTTTTGTGCTTTGTTCAACACCGAAACTCTGTGTCGTCAGGTCCTTATCGTAACTAAATATTTTCACTATCTATCTCCGTATTCTGAAATGACTTCGGTAAGCCTTCCAACTACCGATCTTTTGAAAAAACGTAAGGATAGAGACAGAGACCGCACAGGTCCAAAACTGTTGATGCCTCTGTTAAGCTAGTCGCCAATTCGCCAGTCCTCAGTAAGGCGCTTTCACAGCCCCTGATGCCTGCTTCTCTGGATTCGCAGGCCACTACCGAGACCCTTTCAGAGTCTGGTATGCTGCAAGACTCTTCTTTGACTAAGGATCCTGCAGATGTCTGTACCTTGGATGGGTCCGGAGCCACTGAGCAGGCATCGGCTTCTGAGGAAGTTCTTCGCATTACCGATATTCGACACAAACCGATGACTTCTTTCGCATCTTCTTTCTAAAACTACCGAGTTTCTTAAGGCCCAGGGTACGAACTACGCCTACAAAAACGATGACCCAAGCTCAAGCACCTGCTTCCATGCCTCAATCTCAAATGCTTAAAATGGTGGAAGACCTTATCATGCTTATTAGGGGAAGCCAGCCTACCCCTTCCAAAAGAAAAAGAGACTTGTCCCCAGCAGTTTTATCTGACCAGGAGTCTGATGACTCTGAGGTTTCTGAATATGAAGGCCTGCAACCCTTGTCTGCTTATGAGGATTCAGATGCAGAGGAATCCATTCCTTCCGTCCAAAAAGAGAATCAGGGAATTCTTAGATTTGCCACAGCACAGACCTTTAGCCATTCCTCCTGTCCTGGATGTTGTGGATGATGTCTTTATGGAATCCAGTTTAACTCCTGACACCCTCCCACCTGCTCCCAGGAAACCTGACTGGTGTTACAGAGTCCCTGACTCGCAAATTTCTTTTCAAAAATCCTACTGTTGACCCAAAGGTCATCATCTAAAGACCTAAAGGAGTAAAAGCAACCACAGTTACGAATCTCACCCCCTCAAACAGGGATTCCCAAGCTTTAGACAGATGGGGTAAAAAAAGTATATACCTCAGCAACTCTTGCCATTAGAGCACGAAATTGTCAGTTCCACATGCTGAAATACCAGCAGCATACAATGGAAATCCTTAAACAAAAAAATATCTACTTTTCCGGCTTGTGCAGAAAATAAAGAATTACAGGAGCTTATACATTTTATAAGCCAAGTTACTAAACATACCTTGCAGTGTGGCTTTGACGCCCTAGAAGCATCCTGCAGGACAGCAGTCACAGGTTCTGTACTTAGAAGGCATGCTTGGCTTAAGGAACAGACCTTGCCAGACCACGTCAAATCAAAACTATTGGACGCACCATTGAACAAAGACAATTTGTTTGGCACCAAGGCAGAAGAGATTTTAAAAATGATGGAAGAAAAAGCTAAGTCTATGCAGACAGTTAAAGACTTCTTGCAGGTCCAGCCTCCGAGGTTCAGTAGGCATTGCCCCTCCAAGCACTGGTCCTTTTTGGCCCCCTCAAGGCCAGCTCAGACAAGACCAAGGAGAAACAGACTCCCCCAGACAACAGTCCCAGGGAATGCAGAGACCTAAGCAATGGAGTTCCTCCACTTCACTAACAGGGAGTGCTAAGCTACCTCCTTATGGAAAGAACTCACAATGACTTTACAACTCCACCTGTTTACCTCTGCCCACCTGCTTGTGCCCCTAGGAGGAAAACTCTTCTCCCATGCAAAAAAAAACTGGGCCTCCATCACCAACATCTGATGGGTCCTCAACATAGTGTCCCAGGGATACAGATTTTATTTCCACACACTGCTAACCCCAAAAGGGTTCCCAGATCTTCCTCCAAACCAGTGGGCAGAGGCCCAAAACCAAGTCCATTCCCTGCTCTCCATGAAGGCAATACAGCCTATTCCTGCAGACCAGATAGGCCAAGGTTTTTATTCCAGGCTTTTCCTGGTACCCAGAAAAGAGGGCACCTGGCGCCCAATCCTCTGTCTATAGATTCTAAACACCTTCCTGGTGATACCAAAATTCAAAATGCTCACCCTCTAGCAGCTTCTTCCTATGCTGTCCAAGGATGCTTGGCTAGCCACCCTAGACCTAAAAGAGGCCTATCTACACATCCCAATCAGGGATTCTTGCAGGAAATATCCATGTTTCAGGGCAGGATCTATGCACTTTCAGTTCTCTGTGCTTCTCTTTGGCTTATCCACTGCTCCCAGAGTTTTCACAAAATGCCTGTCTCCAGCCATTGCTTTTTGCAGACAAAGGAATGTTCAAATTTACCCCTACTTAGACAACTGCCTAATTTAGGCCGACAGTCCGGAAAAGCTATTACAGCACCTGACCTTTGTAAAGGACCTACTGACCTCCCTGGGGTATACTTTCAATGAAAAGAAATCCAAACTAGTCCCCACTCAAAAAATTGTATTCCTGGGAGCCAGCCTGGACAGAGCATCCCAGATGGCATTCCTTACTCCAGAAAAACAAGCCTGACAGGCTACTTCTCTCAACTAGTCACCAGAACCCAGTTATCCGCAAGGAAAATCCTGCAAGCTTTAGGGTTTGGGTTCATGGCATCCTGCATTCTACTCATTCCATATGCCAGACTGCATATGAGGAAACTTCAGTGGTATCTAAAAAGCCTTTGGTGTCAACACTCTCAGGACCTGGAAACTGTCATACCTATGATACCTTGTCTAAGGAAAGATTTCCTTTGGTGGGCAGCAGCATGCAACCACAAGGGCCTTCCCTTTTCATAACCCCACGCCACCAAGACCCTAACCACAGATGCATCAGATTATGCCTGGGGTGCACACCTGGATGGCAGGTGCATTCAGGGCCATTGGAGCCCAAATCAAATACTTCTGCACATCAACCAAAAAGAGATGCTAGCTGTTCAGCACGCTCTGACAGCTTTCAAACCCCTACTCTCCCTGGGGCCTCTCCTGATCAAAACAGACAACACCACAGTGATGTGCTGCATCAACAAGCAGGGAGAAACTCACTCTTATCGCCTCTGCAGGCTAGCCATGACCATTTGGCACATGGCTTCAGCCATGCAAATTCACCTTCTAGCACAATTCCTGCCAGGCTCCCAAAACTCTATGGCAGACAACAGCAGAAACCTCCTAGACCCACACGAGTGGCAGCTAGACCACAGCACCTTCAACCTTGTGACCCAGAAATGGGGCATCCTGAAGGTGGACCTCTCTGCCTCCCACAACAATCACCAACTCAGCGAATTCTGCACCAGGGAACCTCACAGCAAGGCCTGGAAAGTGGATGCCCTATCCTTCCAGTGGGTAAACCTCTCGATCTATGCATTCCCCCCATCTCTACTTACAAGGGCACTACTCAAAATAAGGGAGGAAAAACCAAGAGCAATCCTGATTGCTCCAGACTGGCCATGCCAGCACAGGTACCCACTGCTGTGCATTCTGTCACCCCTGCCTCCATGGCATCTACCTCAGATCCCAAATCTCCTGACCCAGCAGAATGGAGAATTCATGCATCCGCAATTGCAGACCCTGAACCTGGTAGCCTGGCTTATTCCCTAATCTCTCCTCCAGTTGGCAGCCTATGCAAGCAAGTCCTGTACTGTCGTACGTGAGGCCAGACACCCCAGCACTAGAAAATCCAATGCTGACAAATGGAAAATGTATTGCAACTGGATCCAGGCTAAAGGAGCTGAAACAGCACAGCCCTCCCTACCTGTCATGCTGGATTACCTAGCAGACCTACTTCACAGGGGGCCTATCCTTCTCTTCTATTAAAATTCATGCCTCTGCCATCTCTGCTCATTACAGCACAGAGCCACCTCTCTTTTCTCACCCTCTCATCAAACAGTTCCTAAGAGGGGCTAACAATTTAAGGCCACCCAGAAGAGCTCCTATCCCAGCTTGGGACCTTAACTTTGTGTTGGAAAAGCTCACACTACCCCCCCCCCCTTTGAGCCTGCAACTTCAGCAGAGTTAAAATTCCTCTCTTGGAAAACAGCCTTGCTTCTGGCCATCACTTCAGCTAGAAGAGTTTCAGAGCTACAAGCACTCATGGCTGTAGAGCCATGCTGACAGGGACTTCCTCAGGACTAACCCAACTTTCATGCCTAAAGTGGTGTCCAATGTGGCTCTCAACCAATCTGTTAATTTGCCCACCTTTTCCCCCTAAGCCTCAAAACAAGGGGGAAAGGATTCTGCATTCTCTAGATGTGCACAGACAGCTCAGATTCTACCTGGATAGGACTACATTTTTAGGAAAACTGACCAATTGCTAGTCAGCTTTGCAGAAAGGTCAGAGGACAAGGCCATATCCAAACAAACAATCTCCAAATGGATAGCACACTGCATCCATTTCTGCTACAAATGCCATGGCAAACCACCCCCTAAGGGGGTCAGGACGCATTCCACCAGGGCAACCTCCACCTCTGCAGCTTTTCTCAGAGGGTTCCCTACCAGGGACATCCTGGAGGCTGCAACATGAAGTTCTGTTCATACCTTCACCAAGCATTACCACTTACCTATATTCTCAAAATCCAGGGCAGGCTTTACAACCGCAGTCTTGCAGGGCATCCTACCAAGCCCCAAGTCTTCTTGACTGCCTCCACCCTTTTCTTCAGCTTTGGGAATCAGCCAAAGTGTGATGACTGCAACAGTGAAACATGAAGAACATAGTACATTTGTGTACACTTATTAAATGTTCGAGTGTATTCACTGTTGCAGTCCTGGTTTCCCACCCTCCAGCCCCCTTGTGTCTCTTTCTATCTCTTCCTCACTCCTTACAGAGATTATTGGTATTTACTTTCTACTGGTGGTGTTCTTACACCATAACCTAGCTCCGTATTTGGGGCTCCTGACATTTGAGGCAAGAAAAACTGATGTAATGGCGTTGGCTGCCTGATTTTATACCACTGACGTCCTGACGTCAGTCCTGGAGTGACAGCAACCGACGCAGAAATACTAAGCCTCTGGTATTTAGGCTGACTGAGGGCTACCCCTGGCAGAATAACCCAAGTGTGATGACTGCAACAGTGAATACACTCAAACATCTACATTTATGGTAAGTGTACCCAACTGTACTTTGAGTCCTCTTCGGATATTCTCACTAAAGAGCCCCTTCGGAAGACGTTGTGTAAGAGGAAACAGCAGGAATCCCCTGAAGAGTCCGTCACTGAGTACACAAATGTCAATGAGAGGGAAGGTTCACTGGTCACCCCGGGAGACGTCTCCTTTAGAGACATTCTAGAGTTCCTCAAACAGTGGTGTAACTGGAAGTCCCAAGACCCTTCCTCTGAGGAGTCTGTGTACTTCCAAGCTTTTGGATCTCGCCCAACTACTTCCTGGGTGACTCCTTCCACTGACGATCTCATTAAGTTGATCAATCAGCAGGCTTGGAAGGCCCCTGACTCGATAGAACCGATTCCTGAAGACCAGATAAAATATTCGCCACTCCCAAGGACCATCAGTACTGGGTGAAAAGGTTAGCAGTAGATACCATGGTGGTAGTGACTGCCACTAAAAAAGAACTAGCTGAGGAAAGTTCCACTGTTCATCCCCCTAACCGGGAGTCAGGGGTGATGGACAGATTTGGAATGTGGGTTTTATGTATCATTGACCTTTACCATTAGATCCTTGAACTTCATGGCACATTTTACTCTGCTCCAGAGGGATCTCATCAAGGAGCTGTCAGATACCTTAGTAGGAGCTGTAACTGAGGGGGTCCTGGAAAAAAGTGGCCTCCCATTTAGCTACCCTGGAGTCTTTCTCTAATTCATCCATGAGTTTGCTGAGCCATTCAAGTCTTCCATAGTCAGTGGTCCTTTTGACAGATCCTCTTTGTTTGGCCCCAAAGTTAAAGAAACTCTATTCAGGTGTGAGAAAGATGGAAAGACCCTGTCTGTAGTGGGCATACCTTTTTCTGCTCCTCGACTATACTATTCCAGGAATCAGAGGAGTGAGAAGATGTGGTTCAAGAAGTCCCAGAGGCATTTCCAGGACACACGTGTTGCAAACTCCCCTCTGGACACAGG
The DNA here is from genome assembly GCF_019279795.1 of Protopterus annectens. Classification (NCBI taxonomy): domain Eukaryota; kingdom Metazoa; phylum Chordata; order Ceratodontiformes; family Protopteridae; genus Protopterus; species Protopterus annectens. The sequence goes on along the minus strand of NC_056751.1, from coordinate 59,685,349 downwards.
GGGGAGCTCTAATGGAAGACTCCATCCTAGAGGTAGAGGTAGCCTGCAGAACCAGGGGTCCAGGGAGTCCTTCTCTGGCCAATCCTGTCAGCACTCCTGAAAGGAGGCCTGATTGCTTACCTGTGGAGGCAGTTGGGGGAAGATTTTCTTTGCACCCAACAGCCTGGCGACAAGTAACCACAGATGTCTGGATGCTGGGAATTATTTCCAGAGCTTACCTTATCCCTTTCAGTCTTTATCCAAGAACTCAAACAAGATTCCCCAGTGTTCCACCTAATCAGAAGGGACCAAACAGCCTTAGAAATACAAAGGCTGCTAGAAGAAAGTGTCATCCAAGAAGTCCTACCAGACCAGATAGGATCCGGATCTTTAAGTGCCAAAAAAGACAGGGGACTGGAGGCCAATTCTGGATCTCGGCATTCTAAACAAATTTGTTCAACAGTCCAAATTTCGGATGATCACGGTTCAGTCAATACTTCCCTTTCTAGAGGAAAATGATTGGATGTGCTCCAATAGACCTTCAAGACGTGCATCACCACATAAATATGGACAAACACTCAAGAAGGTTTCTCCGCTTTTGGCTAGGAGCCCAGTCACTATCTGTTCAGGGTGCTGCCCTCTGGTCTCACCACAGCTCCCAGGGTGTTTACGAAATGTATGTCAGCAGTAACAACTCACTCGAGACTGCACGTGTTCTGGGTGTTTTCATATCTACATAGGTTAGTACTAAGCTAACTGCCCTTGCGAGTCATTTTAAGCCTAGCCAGTTATCCCTTGTGAGACTCAAACCCTGCACCTTGTGTTTGTAAGGCAAACACCTTAACCATAAGGCCACCCTCCCAACCCCATGATTGGCTCATTACCGCTTCCAAAAGACATCTGCTGCTATAGACAGCAGAGTTCACTCTACAATTATTCCTGCATCTAGGCATCGTGGTCAGTCATACAAAGTCTCACCTGACTCTCTCTCAGGATATGAAGTCCATTGGAGCTTGTCTGAACACCCTGTCATGCGTATCCTGCCCTCCCCTTCACAGATTACAGAAAGTAACATCTCAAAGTTCATTCTGTCTTATGCACAAAGTACCAACCATACTGGTGCTTCAAGCATTGGGGTCCATGGCAGCGGCTAACAATCAACTCCCACTAGCGAGATTTCACAGAGGTTACTGCAATGGCTTTTTGCAAATCAATGGTCTGATGTTCTTCATTCCACATTGCTGCAGTCCTAACTATTGGGTAGTCCGCTGTCCAGTCGGCCCGAATACCAGAGTATATGGCTGACGTCGGTCAGGGCGCATTAGACTGACGTCAGTACGTCAGGGTACTAATGCGCATGACCGACGTCATATCCTCAGTCTTTTTTGCCGCATGGTCCGATGCAGAAGCACTTTTGCGAGTGCAGGTTGGCGTTCTGAAATTTTCTGAAGTCGGAGTTTCAGACCGAATCAGAGTTGGCTAAGTACCCGTTGGGGAACATTTTGTTTTTCTTGCCCCAGTATTTAACCGGATGTCAGAAAAAGTGAATAACTGTATTTCTTGTGGGAAACAGATACCTCATAGGGATTACCATACCTTGTGTATACCTTGTTTAGGGCCTGAGCACGACGTTGTTGGATGCCGCTCTTGTGCTAGGTTTAACAAACGCACTATTAAGAGAAGGTTAGACTGTGCCAGGTTAGTGTTTGGGAAGCGTTGCAATTATAAAATGCCGTCGGAAGCTCCGTGGCCCGCTTCGGCCAAGAAGCGCAAGGACAAAACAGCGAAGCCTAGGGTTGATGAACCGGCAGTCCCGGACGCCGGTTCTTTAGAAGGCTCAGTGGAGCCAGAGGTTTTGCCAGGAGTTTCTTTGGAGTCTCAGGCAGAGACTTTACTGTTACAGGATGTGCCTTCTCAGGAGGTAGGCCAGGCTGAGGGGCTTCTCAGGTAACTGTTCTTCCCTCTCTTCCCAAGGGAGTTAGAGCCTCTCCTTCTGTTTCCAAAACTTCTTTGAGAGGTAGGCCAAGTTTAGCTTCAGTGTCTCCTAGCACTTCAGGTTCTGTGCCTAAGAAACATATGCTTAAAATGGCAGAAGATTTGATTACTATGATTAGAGGTTCTATGCCCCCTCCTGATAAGAGGCCTAGGGTGGAACCTGAGTTTGATAGTTTTGAACAGTGTTCAGAGGCTTCTGAGACTTCTGCGGAAGATTTGCAGGAGTATCCTCCTTATTCTGATTCTGATGTGGATGATTCCACTCCTACAGCTTCTCCTCCTGAGGATTTCTCATTTTCAGAGACTCTGCATTCCATGAGGGAGCACTTTAAATGGGAAGGCCAGGATTACTCTGATTCCAGGAAAAGGCTTAGGGAATTCTTGTTTTAACCCCAGCATAGGCCCTTAGCTATACCTCCTGTGTTGAATGTGGTGGAAGATGTTTTTGCAGAGGCTTCCCTGAACCCTGATTCTTTGCCTCCTGCTCCTGTTAAACCTGATAGGTACTATAGGGTGCCTGAAGCTCATAAGTATCTTTTTAAGAGTCCTAGGGCAGACCCGGAAACTGTTTCTCAGGGACCTAAAGGTGTTAAGGCCTCTGTGGTTAAAAACCCTGTTCCCACTGATAAAGAGGCAAGGGCTTTGGATAGATGGGGAAAGAAAGTGTATACTTCTTCCACTTTAGCCATGAGGGCGTTGAATTGTCAGTTTCACATGCTAAAATATCAAAATTATCTCCTTTCACAACTGAAATCTAAGGTGGATGCTTTGGCGGAAGGTATTGAGTGTAAAGAGTTGCTGGATTTAGTTCATGTGTCTGAACAAGTGGGTAAGCATTCTTTGCAATGTGGTTTTGATGCTGTACAGGCCTCCTCAAGGGTGGCTGCCACTAGTTCTGTTCTTCGCAGGCATGCCTGGTTGAGGGATCAGAATTTAGCTGAGCATGTTAAGACAAGGATTTTGGATGCTCCTTTACAGTCTGATGTGTTGTTTGGTTCGCCTGTGGAAGCAGTTTTAAAGAAAATGGAGGACAAAGCTAAGTCTATGCAAACTGTTAAAGATTTTTGCAGGTGCAGCCACCAAGTTTAGTAGAAATTGGCCTACTAAGGGATGGACATATCCTGCTTATGATTCCCAGTCTAGGGGTAGGTCTAGACGTGGTAGGGGCAGAGCTCAAGGTTCTTTTAGGCCTAGAACAGGAGTTCACCTGCTCAGACTTCTGGTGAGGGCAGGGGTCAGTCCTTTCGTAAACAGACCCAATGACCTGCCTTTTCAGCTGCCAGTAGATTCTCGCCTGGCAGCTCCTTTGGGAGGAAGACTGTCTCTTTTCAAAGAAAATTGGGATTTAATCACTCAAGACAGATGGGTGTTGGATATCATTCACCACGGTTACAGGTTTTATTTCCATACATTGCCCCCTTTCAAAGGCATGCCAGACGTTCCTCCTCCACAAAGGAAAGAGGCTCACAAGCAAATTTCTCTGTTACTCCAAATAGGGGCCATTCAGCCAGTCCCTGTATCAGAAAGGGGCCTAGGATTTTATTCTCGCCTGTTCCTAGTACCAAAGAAGGGGAACACGTGGAGACCAATTTTGGATTTATCTATCCTCAACACTTATCTGGACATTCCAAAGTTCAAGATGTTGACGTTACAACAGCTTTTACCTCTACTGGGCAAAGATCACTGGATGGTAACTTTAGATCTCAAGGAAGCTTACCTTCATGTGCCTATAAGACTAAGTTGCAGGAAGTATCTGCGTTTCGAGCTGGAAATTCTCATTATCAGTTCTCTGCATTGCCCTTTGGCTTATCTACTGCCCAGAGTATTCACAAAGGTTCTGGCTCCAGTGATAGCTTACTTCAGGCTAAAAGGAATTCAAATCTATCCTTACTTGGACGACTGCCTGATTCTGGCTCAAGAAAAGGAAGACCTTCTACAGCATCTGGAATATGTTATAGCAGTGCTAAGATGCCTAGGGTATTCTGTGAACGAAATAAAGTCCAGTCTAGTACCCTCTCAAGACATGTGCTTTCTGGGTGTGAGACTGAATACAGCAGCCCAGATGGCCTTTTTAACCCCGGACAAACAAAAGAGTCTATCCCTTTACTTCCATCAACTATCTCATCAGTCCGTGCTGACTGCAAGGACAGTCCTTCAAGCATTAGGGTTCATGGCATCTTGTATTCTGGTGCTTCCCAATGCCAAACTGCATATGAGGAAGCTGCAATGGTATCTCAAAAATGTATGGACACAGCACTGCCAGGATTTGGACACTGTCATTCAAATAATACCTTGCCTTCAAAAAGAATTTTTGTGGTGGGCTCAGGAATGTCACCTAAACAAGGGACTCTCTGTGACCCGGCCAGAGGCGAGTCAGATTTTAACGACAGATGCCTCGGACATTGCTTGGGGAGCTCATCTAAATGGAAAGTGGATACAAGACAAGTGGCCTGCCAGACTACAGCATCTACATATCAACATGAAGGAGATGTTAGCAGTCCAGTTTGCATTAATGGCTTTCAAGGAGTTACTTCTTCCAGGGCAGGTGTTGATTCTAACAGACAACACAACTGTCATGTGGTACATCAACAAACAAGGGGAACACATTCTTATCCTCTATGCAGGCAAGCAATGATTTTATGGGAGACTGCGCTCAGCTTGCAACTAACTCTTCAGGCAAGGTTTCTGCCGGGAGCACAGAACTCCTTAGCAGATGTGTTAAGCAGACAAATCATGGATCCCCACGAGTGGAAACTGGATCTTCATGTATTTCAGAAATTGACAGTGTCATGGGGAACTCCAGACATAGATCTGTTCGCTTCTCCACTAAACCACCAGCTGCCAAAGTTTTGCACAAAGGGGTTTCATCACACAGCTTGGAAAGTGGATGCTCTTTCTTTCAGTTGGAAAAATCTTCATGTGTATGCCTTTCCACCTCTGCCTCTTCTTCCAAAGGTGCTCTTAAAGGTCAGACAAGACAAGCCAAGGATGATTTTAATAGCTCCAGATTGGCCTCGGCAACACTGGTACCCACTACTAAGGAGTCTGGTAAGGAAGCCTCCATGGCCTTTACCTTTGATTCCACATCTGTTATCTCAGAAGGACGGTCATCTGCTCAATGTCAAGCTTCACTCACTTCATCTAACAGCCTGGCATATTCTGTGTTGAAACACAGCAGGTCTCAACTTCCTCAACAAGTTTTAAATGTGATTATGGAAGCTAGAAGACCTAGTACAAGGAAAGTGTACGCAGAAAAATGGAAGAGGTTTTATTTTGGAGTACAGCAAAGAATTTGGAGATTTCTGAGCCTAATTTGAATGTGGCTCTTCAATATCTTACTGAGTTATTGGACAAAGGTTTGTCCTTCTCTTCCATTAAGATTCATGCTGCAGCAATTTCAGCTCACTATGATTGTGACCCACCATTGTTTTCGCATCCTTTGTTCAAGCAGTTTCTTAGAGGGGCAAAGAATATAAGACCCCACGTGAGCTCCTACTCCTGCTTGGGATCTCAATTTTGTGTTGGAAAAACTTACTCTACAACCTTTTGAGCCTGCGGCTACTGCTGAATTGAAATACTTGTCATGGAAGACTGCTTTTCTGTTGGCTATTACTTCTGCAAGAAGGGTGTCTGAGTTGCAGGCCCTTATGGCAGTAGAGCCCTTTTGATTTTCCATAAGGATAGGGTATCATTACGCACTAATCCTTCCTTTATGCCTAAGGTGGTTTCTAGTGTGGCTTTAAACCAAACTATTCATTTGCCTACTTTTATGCAGACCCCCAAAATAAAGGGGAAAAGATTTTGCACACTTTAGATGTACATAGGCAATTGCGTTATTATTTAAGCAGGACTAAGGATTTTAGGCAGTCTCAGCAGTTGTTTGTTTCTTTTGCTTTGAGTTCAAGAGGGCAAGCCTGTGTCAAAACAAACTATTTCTAGGTGGATTGGGTTTTGCATTGCATTTTGTTATTCCCATCATGGCAAGGAGATTCCAGCTGGGATTAGGCCTCATTCCACTAGGGCTACTGCCACTTCAACAGCATTTCTAAGGGGAGTGGCAACTAAGGATATTTTGGAGGCAGCTACTTGGAGTTCAGTGCATACTTTTTCTAAGCATTATCACCTTCCTCTCTACTCTAAGTCTAGGGCTGGTTTTGCCACAGCTATTTTGCAAGGCATGTTGTCAGCTCCTGCTTCTTTATGATTTGCCAGCCTCCCTTACCTCTGCTTTGGGATTCTACCCAATAGTTAGGACTGCAGCAATGTGGAATGAAGAACATAGTACAGTTTTGTACCTACCATAAATGTAGATGTTCGAGGATCCACATTGCTGCAGTCCAATTTACCCTCCCTCCTTCCCTCTGTGTTTAGGGGTGGTTGTGTAGGTGAGGTTATATGCTGATATTTTTGTATATATTTTTGTATATATTGTACATATTTCTGGTGCAGGTATATTGGGCCTTGTCTTTTTAGGGTCTTCTGACATCTGGGGCAAGAAAAGACTGAGGATATGACGTCGGTCATGCGCATTAGTACCCTGACGTACTGACGTCAGTCTAATGCGCCCTGACCGACGTCAGCCATATACTCTGGTATTCGGGCCGACTGGACAGCGGACTACCCAATAGTTAGGACTGCAGCAATGTGGATCCTCGAACATCTACATTTATGGTAGGTACAAAACTGTACTTTCTAACCCATCCAGTGAACAACCCCATTTTTATCACCAGTCGCTACAAAAAGGAGCTATCCTGATGGATGGAATCTGAGCAAATTCTTTTGGGCCACTCCTTTTTTCTTCCTCAACCCAAAGCCATAGTGACCACTGATGCCTCCCAGATGAGGTGGGGGTCATTGTCTGGGAAGGATGGTTCAACGCACTTGGTCCCCGATGGAGGCCAATCTGCATTTCACTGTCCTGGAGTTGAGGGTGGTGCTACTAGCGTTGCAAGCATTTCAGTCTGCCCTCCCTCAAGGAACAAGTGCAATTCAATCAGATATGTCTGTAGTCTGGTACATCAAAAAGCAAGGGAGAACCAAATCCTATCCCCTGTGTCGAGAAGCCCCGTGAGTGTAGCAATGGGCCATTGCCTTCAACTGCTTTCTGATAGCAATGCACATCCCAGAAAGTTCAAATGTGATAGCGGACAAACTAAGCAGATGCATTCTACTGCTTCACGAGTGGTCTTTCAATCCCAAGATAGCGAAGATGATATTTCGTCGCTGGGGTCAGCCTTTCTGTGACCTTTTTGCATCTCCCCAAAACAAGTGCAGAAGCTATTTTGCCCTAATCCCCCTTCAGGGTGAGTCCCTGAGAGACTCTCTTCTACTTGGTTGGCCCCCGGGTCTCCTCTATGCCTTTCCTCCTTTCCCTCTGATCCTTCTCTTTCTCAAGAAAGCAAGCCAGGTTGAGAAGCAAACTAATCCTCATTGCACCCTACTGGCCTCTACAAATTTGGTTTCCTTTCCTATGGCCTCATCTAGTTGACTGGCCTTGGATTCTGGACCCAGTTCCAGACAGTCTGTCTCACTCTCAGGGACTGGTGCATCCCAGTCTTCAAAGTCTCAAGCTATCTGCTTGGTTTTCCAATTTCATTAGTCTCCAGACATAGAGATATACCATCCCCGGACAAAAAAACTTTGCTGGCATCCCATAAACCATCTCTACCTCAGTAAGTGGAAGAGATTCTCAATCTGGGCTTGTGATAATGGCCTTGAACTCTTTTCAGCTCCTGTGGAAAAAGTTGTAGAATTTCTGGTCATCCTCCTTGCTAGAGGAGCTTCCACTTCTACTGGTCATTCTAGCTGCCATCTCTAGTTTTCATAATGGCTTCGGAGACCCACCCTTAATTTCACAAAGACTATGTAAGGTCTTCCTCAAGGGAACTGTTCAATTAAAGCCTCCATTTAAAGACCCTCTGCCCCCATGCAACCTGACTGTTGTTTTACCACTGGTACTTGCCCCCTTTGAACCAGTGGCTACTTGTGACTTAAAGTTCATTTCTTTGAAAATGCTTCTACTTATAGTATAACCTCTGCAAGACGAGTTTTTGAATTGCAAGCCTTATGTTCCAAACCCCCTTACTTGATTTTCTATAAGGATAGAGTTACACTCAGAACCAATCCATCCTTTCCTCTGAAGGTAGTTTCAGAATCCAACATTAATCAAGCCATAGACTTGCCTTTCTTCTTTCCCAGTTTTTCCAACAAAGGCAAATATTGCTTATACTTGTTACATGTTCATAGACAATTACATTTCTATCTCAGCAGAACTAAAGAAGTCAGGAAGTCAGAACAATTGTTTCCATTTCTGGCACAACCTTAGGAAAATCTGTCTCTAAGGTTACCTTACCAAAATGGTTGAGATTGCATTACTTCATTTATAAGAAGGCACATTCCACCAGATCTATGGCTACTTTGGCTGTTTTCCATTCAAAGGCTTCCATGAGTGAAATATGTGCAGCAGCAAAATGGGCTACTCTGCATACCTTTATTACTTGTTACACATTGGATTTGGTCTCCAGGGGAAGAGCAGCCTTTGGTTCTATGGTTCTCAGGAATATCCTTCCTTAGTGCCACCCAGGATCTGAAGTAGCTGGGGACTCTGTCCCATCAGTCAAGAATAGATGAAGATTGGCAACATCTGATAAGGAAGTTATGTCTTACCATAATGTCCCATCTGTGTTGTCGATCTTCATCTGTTCTTGATGTCCCACCCTCCTTCCCCCTCCTGTGGATTCCTGGAGGAGTGGACCTTTGTCTGGGTTTCTTTGTTAGGATTCACCTTGGACAGGGCTTCTTCATTTGGTTTAGTTTCCGTCTGTTTTTCTATAAGTCTGCAAACTAGATCTGAAGTGTAGAGGGGGGCATTGTGGGTATACTCTTAGCTCAAGAGTTTTTTGGCTGGTGCGAGCTGTATAACGGCCAGATCGGTTAACCCATCAGTCAAGAATAGATTCCAAAGGAAAGAAGAAAAAAGCAGGTACTGGCCACCACGCTGAACGGCTTCAAAACTTTTATTTAAAATACAGGAATGAGCGCTATTGGGACCAAGCCCTTCTTCAGATACAAAACTCAAATGAAACTGCAGGGAGGGATTAGTTCACCCAAACCTTCAGAACCTCAAGCTCATGGCTTGGCTTCTTCAGTTCCATTAATTGCCAGGCATAATTCTCTGTCTTCCCCAGTTCATAAGATTTTTTTGGCATCACACAAGCCCTCCACTAGAAAACTCTACAAAAGTAAATGGAAGAGATTTTCGTACTGGGCTCGTGATAATTACATAGACCCCTTCTCTGCCCCTATCGACAAAATGTTAGCATTTTTAGTTTTGTTCTTTGAAGGAGCCTCTTCCTCTATTATTAGGGTTCAACTAGTGGCTATTTCAAATTTTTATAATGGGTTAAAAAAATATTCATTAATTTCTCATAAACTTTGCAAAGTGTTCTTAAAAGGGACTTTGTTCTTAAAACCTCCATATAGGACCAATTTGTACCCTGGAATCTTAACTTAGTGTTACAATCAGTAGTGCATTCTCTCTTTGAGCCTGCTGTCAGCTGCAACATGAAAACTTTATCTTGGAAAATTATTTTTCTGGTCGCGATTACTTTTGCTAGAAGGATTTTAGAAATTCAAACCTTATCTTGCAAGCCACCATATTTGATTATTCACAAAAACAGAGTTTTATTGAGAATAAACCCTTCTTTCCTGCCAAAGGTGGTGTCAGAATAAAATATCAGACGATCAGTTTACCAGTATTCTTTCCCAGTTTCTCAAACAAAGGTGAATACTCCTTGCATTTATTGGATGTTAAGAGACAATTGCGATTCAGTCTTCATAGAATGAAAGCTGTTAGAAAGTCTGACCGACTGTTTTCCTTTTCAGATACCAGACTGGGTAAGCCAGTATCCAGGGTTATCTTATCTAGATGGTTGAAAGATTGTACATCCTTCATATACAACAAGAGAAAAGTTGAATTGCCTGGGCCTCTTAGGGCACACACTACTAGAGACATAGCTACTTCGGCAGTGCCCCATTCAAAGGCTTCCATGGACAATATTTGTGCAGCTGCAACATGACCTTCCCCACATACCTTTATTACTCATTGCAGATTGGATTTGGTCTTAAGGAGGAAGAGCATCTTTTGGTTCTGTTGTGCTCAGGAAATATCCTTCAGTGAATCTGCCCAAGATCTAAGGTAGTTGGGGACTCTGTTTCATATGTCAAGGAATAAATGAAGATTGACAACATCAGAAAAAAGTTATGTACTTACCATAACGTTCCATCTGTGTTGTCCATCTTCATTTATCCTTGACTCCCCACTCTCCATCCCCTTTCCATTCAGTTCTCCTGGAGGAAATAATTCTGGACCTAGATATGGTCTCCATAGAAGTGTTATTAGGAGTATTTTTTCTGTTCTGTCTATCTACAAACTTGATCTGAGATAATTTGAAGAGGAGCATTCTGGGTAGGACTTTAAACTCAAGAGTTTTTGATTCTCACAGGCTGTAGTAATGGCTAAGTTGGTTCTGAGGCTCAGAGCCGAACCCATATGTCAAAGATAAATGAAGATGGAAAACACAGGTGGAACTTTATGGTAAGTACATAACTTCTTTTTATGCTGGATTAGCAAAAGTAAGTAATTGTGTACTAAGTAAAGTTAGACAGATGGGTTTACATGATCAGTTAAAGAGCAGATAAAGGTTTAAGACTAGGGTGATAACCTTTTCCATGGTCATTTCCCATGTGATTAGTGTCACTTAAGTCTTTTAATGGATTCAGCAAAGTAGAGCAGTAGACATTGGGATTGCTGTACAGAAGTATGCCTGATTATGATTTATTCCCAATTGCTTAAGACCTCAAGCACCCTTTGTAGATTTCCCTGATTAGTGTCCGTCTTTGTTTGGAACCAAAATCGGTTTCTGATTAAGGAACATAAGTAAGGGTCAGGACCCTTCAGCAACTGGTCTAATTTTGTAGGCATTGCAACATTCTTACCATTTAACCTGGATGAGTCAGCAGGTACCATAGTACCACTAGTCTCAGCAAGTTCTGTGTATAAAACACACCCTAGGGTGAACAGCATGCAGTGGCCAGCAGTAGTTTGCATAGTTGTATTCAATTAAAGAGATCTAAGCAAGGTTGGAAAGACAGGGATGTTCTTCATGTTTTACTGTTGCATTCATTATATTTGGGTTTTCTGCTTGCAGGTAGCCCTCCGTCGGCCTGATTATCAAAGTCTTGTTTCCTGCGTTGGTTGCTGTCTCATCTTCCATGACGTCAGGTAGTCAGGGGTATAAAGCATGCAGCCGATGCCATTACATCAGTCTTTCTTGCCGTGCGGTTCCCGAAGCAGTTCAAGTGCCGGTCGGCCGACTCCTGAAATTTTTGTTTTTGAGTTTCAGAACCAAAGTCTTCAAAAAAGCTAAATACCCCATTGGGGATCCTTTTTCTTGCAAAAAACTGCAAGGCTGAACACACTGTGACACACCACGATAAACACTTTTACTGTTTCATTAAACGATCTAAAACTTTCCAAAAAACTCCATGAATCCTTTAAAAAAGTTTCCATGTTATGAATGTGACACTGTAGAAAAGAATCCACAAGTAGAGAAATACCTTCCGTGACATAATTTGGTGCAGAGGTAATAGGTCTAAAAGGGGGGTTGGATAAGCTTTTATGTGTCTTCGGAATACCGAATAACACACCAATTTTAGGATTTTCTATGTTGCAAAAATTATACATAGCCACATTCAAATCACTTGCTAACAAACTGTCATACAAAACATCAGAAACATATTTATAACATTTTAAAATGTCAATATTATTAACTTTTTTGTATTCACTTTGATTTGTAAGCATATTTTCTGTCTTGGCTACATAATCCTTTTGGTCCATTAGGACAAGCATAGCCCATTTATCACTTTTCATAATACGTATGGATTTGTTTTCACACAATTCTTTCATGGCAATTCTGAGTTCTATACTTAAATTATCACCCGTAGGGTGCTGTTTGTTAAATCCTAAAAAACTCCTAAATTCAATTTCATAATCTGATTAAAAAATTTTTAAAGTATGGTTCAACAATGGATTAAAACAAGATGGTTTAACCCACAGCTGTTCAGTGTTTTTAACATCTTTCAATAAGTAAGACAGGTTTAATTTCCTGGTAAATTGCTTAAGCTCAACAATTGCATTAGTGACATTTGTTTTCATACTAGGAACAAAATTTAACCCTAACCTCAGCAAAGTAATATGGTTAGCATTTAAATTAAAACTAGACAAATTCAAAATATCTCTCACAGAAGCATTGTACCGTTGTCCGTCGAGGAATCCGATGTTAACAGAACACTCTGGAACTTCTTGCGGATGGTTATGGGCTTCGGTCTCAATTGCCTTTTTTCTTTTTCAAAGACTAAAAAAGATTTAGTTTTGTCCCCCAGTTCATTGTTATTAGGAAGAGGAACCTCCATTTCTTCATGAAAAATACCTTCATCCGCAGACCCAGTAACATCTTTATTAGTTTTAACCATCCTACTACTGTTTGAAGAAGACGTCGATGGTATAATTCCATTTGTAACATCACTCGAAAAGGCTGGTCTGTTAGATGTATGTTATTTAAGGTAGACTGATTTAGAAGCTTGAAAGTTCCTTTTGTTGAACGGAATATTCTCATTACTGTTCTTATTAGGAAGGAACATGCTATATGCAATGTCCATCTCATATGCAGTCAAGTCACGATCCAATTTATTATTTTTTATTTGTATTAATATTTTTTTCATGCTGTTCTAACTCTTCAAGTAGAAGAGACGACTCAGTTCTTTCAGAAAAAATAAACTGAAATCTAGTTTCAGTGGCTTGTTCAGCCTTAAGAATATCTTCTTTAAGACCCATTATAATGCTATTGTTGCGCTCAACAAGTAATTTTAAAAAGCTGACACCTGCTTCATTAAAGAAATCTTTTAAGTTGTTAAAAAAAGGGTCTTTGTCAGTTATGCCATTGGGGCATTTGAAGAACCAAAGTCCCTTGGGCACTATGTTTAATTCAATGCATTTACGAAAATATTTATTTTCAGTATCAATACTTTTGCATTTCTTAAGCAACTTACTTATGTTGTTGCATAAAGCTTTGTATTCAGTTAAACTAACAGCATCAGTTAGTCTTTTGGTGCAATTAAAAGGATTCTCACCATTATTTAGCACTGCTGCTATATTTGAATACAGTTCCTTCGATTTACCATTCTTTGCTTATATAAAACCAGTATTTTTTATCATCTCACTATGCTCTCCGTTGGTATTCACCTCCACGACAGTATCTGCGTTGTCTTCTGATTCAGAAGCTTAAAGATTCTTTTCTTACACGCTCACTCAACAAAAGTTGTAAAGCCTTCTTTATGTCTTCCATGGTCTTTAAAAAGACCTGGTTAAACCATGCCTCAGGAGAACTTCGAACAGAATGAATGCTAACATCCAATAAAGGGTCTCCAGCCACATCAGCCATAGCAGAAACTACAACTTAAAAAACACAAAACTGAAAAAACAATTAAGCAAAAAACTGCAAGGCTGAACACACTGTGACACCCCACGATAAACACTTTTACTGTTTCATTAAACGATCTAAAACTTTCCAAAAAACTCCATGATTCCTTTAAAAAAGATTCCATGTTATGAACGTGATACTGTAGAAAAGAATCCACAAGTAGAGAAATACCTTCCGTGACATAATTTGGTGCAGAGGTAATAGGTCTAAAAGGGGGGTTGGATAAGCTTTTATGTGTCTTCGGAATACCGAATAACACACCAATTTTAGGATTTTCTAGGTTGCAAAAATTATACATACCCACATTCAAATCACTTGCCAACATACTGTTATACAAAAAATCAGAAACATATTTATAACATTTTAAAATATTATTATCTTTTTTTGTATTCACTTTCATTTGCAAGCATATTTTCTACGTTGGCTACATAATCCTTTTGGTCCATTAGGACAAGCATATACCCCCTTTATCACTTTTCATATGTATTGATCCTTTTTCTTGCTCTAAACAGATGTCAGTAAAAGTTAACAGTTGTATTTCTTGTGGAAAGCAAATACCAGTCAACAAAAAAGCCAGCAAGTGTTGGTAATAACCATATCAAAAAATGTTTATTAACCAGAGGGAAGAAAACCTCCCCTACTGAAATGCTGCTATGTTGAATATCAATAGCAGAAAAAACTTTACACAAAAAAGGAATAAATTCCAATAATGTTAGATTCAAACCGGTTTCGGCTCATATGAGCCTTCTTCAGTGAAATAAAAAATGAAAAAACAGATTAACACAGTGCACAGATAAATATATGGATTGGTCCCACCCATGGTCCAATCCAAACACAGAATTCACAATTGGTCATTAAGACCAGGTGCAAACAGAGCTCCAAGTTTAATGATCCATTTTTTCTCCTTGGAGCTGAGTAATTCCTGCCAAAACTGTTTGTCATTACATTTCCCTTTGATACAATCAATGACCACAAATTTATATGAAGCAGATGCATGTTGCAAACAATGTTTATATAAGGCATTACTGGTACGTTTCTTTTTAATGTCACTCAAATGCTCACAAATTCTGAAACGGAAAGCTCGAGAAGTCATTCCAACGTAGAAGGCAGAACAAACGCAGGTCACCAAATAGATGACCCACTCAGTATTACAATTAGCCCAAAACCTTATATCAAAAACTTGTGAGGTATTTTTGCTGGTGAATTCAAGAGTACGTGACACACGAATACAAAATGAACAATGCCCACAAGGAATACATCCAACAATGGGTTTGCCTAGAATAGACCGCTGAGTTGGTTCAGAAAAATCTACACCCACTCTCTTATAGTGACTCAATTTTGAACCAATGGTTTGTCCCCTAAAGCAAATACCTCATAAAGATTTTCATTCGTACTGCATTCCTTGCTTAGGCCCAGACCACGACGTCTCTCACTGTCTGTTTTGTGCCTTATTCAATTCTCTAACTATTAGTCGTCGGTTCATTTTTGCTTCAAACTACTTCGGTACTCTTGTTTAATTATCCAGAAATGGCTTCGGTAAGCCATCCGACTACCGACCATTCCGAAAAAACGTAAATAATAGGGACAGACTGCATAGGTCCAAAGCTGCCGACGACGCTTCTGTTAAGCAAGTCGCCAGTTCACCGGTACTCAGTGAGGTGCTTTTGTAGCCCCTGATACCCACTACTTCAGATTCGCAGGCCTCTACTGAGACCCATTCGGAGTCCAGTATGCCGCGAGATGCTTCTTCGACTATGGAACCTGTGGATGTCTCTACCTTGGATGGGTCCGGAGCTGCTGTGCAGGCACCGGCTTCTGAGTGTGTATTCAGGCCCTACGGACTTGCACATCAAACCGACGCCATCTTCTTTTTCAAGGCCTAAAACTCAATCCACGCCTAGAAAACCTATGTCCAAACCACATGTTCAGGCCTATATGCCTAAAAAACAAATGATAAGAATGGCTGAAGACCTTATTACTCTAATTAAGGGAAGCCAGCCTTCTCCCTCTAAGAGACCTAGAACTGATTTTCCTTCTGATTCTTCTGATCAGGATTCTGAAATTTCTGTTTCTTCTGATGACCAGGATTTGCCCTTATCTACCTATGAGAATTATGATGCAGAGGGACTCCATTCCCTCTGCTTCCCCTCCAGAAGATTTTTCTTTTGGTGAAACTTTGTACACTCTTAGGGAGCATTTCTGCTGGGAAAGCCAGGATTACTCTTGCTCCAAAAAGAGGCTTAGGGAATTCTTATTCCTATCTCAACACGGGCCTTTAGCTATCCCTCCTGTACTGGACATTGTAGATGATGCCCTCTTGAAATCTAGCCTGGACCCCAGACACTCTACCTCCAGCTCCCAGGAAACCTGACAGGTATTACAGAGTACCTGACTCTCACAAATTCCTCTTTAAGAATACCACTGCAGACCCAAAGACCATTTCACAGGGACCCAAAGGCATTAAGGCTACTACTTCCAAAATCCCTACCCCCTCTGATAGATATTCCAGGGCCCTGGACAGATTGGGTAAGAAGGTATAAACTTCTGCTACTTTGGCCATTAGGGCCTTAAACTGCCAGTTTCATATGTTAAAGTAGCAGCAGCATATTATTGGATTACTTAAACAGAAAATGATGATGATTCCTGACTGTGCTGAAAATAAAGAATTGCAGGATTTAATGCATTCTGCTGAACAAGTTGGTAAACGTACTTTGTAATGTGGTTTTGACTCCTTAGAGGCATCTTGCAGGGTTCCTGCCACTGGGTCTGTTTTGAGAAGGCATGCTTGGCTTAAGGAGCAAACTTTGCCAGATCATGTTAAAGCTAAATTACTGGATGCTCCCTTAAACCAAGACCGCCTGTTTGGCAGCAGAGCAGAAGTAGTTCTTAAAAAGATGGAGGAAAAAGCTAAATCTATGCAAACTGTTAAAAGATTTCCTGCAGGTACAGCCTCCCAGATTTAGTAGGCATTGGCCTTCTAAGAATTGGTCCTTTTCTGTCTTTTCCAGACCTTCTCAGTCCAAACCCAGGAACAGCAGACCACCTAGGCTACAGTCTCAAGGTACTCACAGGCCTAAGCAGTGGGGGGCTCCCACTTCCAAAGCTGGAAGTAGTAAGACACCCCTTATGGCAAACTGTCATAATGCTTAACGTTAAACCTTCAAAGCCCTGCTCAACTGAATGCTCCTTTAGGGGGAAAGATCGCCCTGCATGCAAAAAACTGGGAACTCATTACCAAAGACAAATGGGTTTTAAATATAGTTTTCCAAGGATACAGATTCCACTTCCACACCTTACCAACCGCAAATGGTTGGCCAGACCTACCCCCCAAATCAGTGGGCAGAGGCACAACAGCAGGTTCTCTCTCTCTAAGTATCAGGGCTATTCAACCTGTCCCAGCAAAGGATTGGGGACAAGGTTTTTACTCCAGACTTTTCCTGGTACCCAGAAAAGATGACAACTGGCGTCCTATCCCGGACCTATCTATCCTAAACACCTTTTTGATAATCCCAAAATTCAAAATGCTAACTCTTCATCAGCTGCTTCCCATGCTAGGCAATAATGCCTGGTTGGCAACATTGAACTTAAAGGAAGTTTACCTGCACATCCCAATAAGGGAGTCTTGCAGAAAATACCTATGCTTCAGTTCCCTGCGCTGCCCTTTACCTTATCTACTGCGCCCAGGGTATTCACAAAGTGCCTAGCTCCAGCCATTGCATTCTGCAGGCAAAGAAATATTCAGATATACCCATACCTGGACGATTGTCTAATTCAGGCAGAAAGCCAGGACACACTTTTGAAGCATCTGGCGTTTGTAAAGAAACTGCTAACCTCACTGGGGTACACCATAAACGAAAAGAAATCTCACCTAGTACCCTGCCAACAAATTGTCTTCCTGGGAACAAGCTTGAACATAACTTTCCAGATGGCCCACCTCACTCCAGAGAAACAAGTTTATTTGACAGCCTACTTCAAACTACTGGCCATAAAGACCCAGCTATCTGCAAGGAAAATACTGCAAGCCCTGGGGTTCATGGCCTCTTGCATCCTACTAATTCCATATGCAAGACTGTATATGAGGAAACTACAATGGTATCTAAAAAGCCAATGGTGTCAACATTCTCAGGACCTGGAATCAATGATTCCTATCATTCCTTGTATAAAGACAGAGTTCCTTTAGTGGGCAGAGGCCTGCTACCGCAACAACTGGCTGCCATTCACTCTACCCCCTGCCGCCCAAATCCTAACAACAGATGCATCAGACTATGCATGGGGGGCTCACTTGGCAGGGCAGTGCATTCAGGGCAAATGGAACCCGAGTCAAATGCACCTGCATATCAACCAAAAAGAAATGTTAGCTGTACAGAATTCTCTGACAGCCTTCAAGGACCACATTCTTCAAGGACAATTACTGGTAAAGACAGACAACGCCACTGTTATGTGGTACATAAACAAGCAGGGGGGAACCCACTCTTACCCTCTCTGCAGACTAGCCATAGCTCTGTGAAACACAGCCTTGAGCTACCAAGTGTACCTACAAGCTCAATTCTTGCCAGGCAAGCTAAATCACTGGCAGACGACCTAAGCAGAAATCTCGTGGACCTACACGAGTGGAAATTGGAACCAAAATTTTCAACATTTTGTGAAACAAATGGGGGAGCCCACAGATAGACCTGTTTGCCTCCTCTCAGAACTACCAATTGGACAAATTCTGCACAAGGACTCCCCACAGACAAGCTTGGAAAGTGGATGCCCTGTCCTTCACCTGGGAAAGCCTCTCAGTTTATGCCTTTCCCCCTCTGCCTCTCCTCACGAAAGTTCTGCTAAAGATCAAACGGGACAAACCAAGGACAATACTCATTGCACCAGACTGGCCACGCCAACACTGGTACCCCCTCTTGCGCGGTATGTCACTGCTGGAACCATGGCACTTGCCTCAGACCCCTTCCCTGCTGTCCCAGCAGGAGGGCCAGATTCTGCACCCCCAGCTTCAAACCCTGAATCTTGCAGCCTGGCTAATTACCTGAGCTCACCAATACCATCCCTCAGAAAGCAAGTGCTGGATGTCATTGTGGAGGCAAGGACGCCTAGTACTAGAAAATCCTATGCTGAAAAGTGAAAAAGATACAGTTCATTGAGCCAAACTCAGGGGATGGGCACAACAGTGCCCAGCTTACCGCATATTCTTCAATACTTAACAGAGATGCTTCACAAGGGCCTTTTCTTCTCTTCTATTAAAATTCATGCCTCAGCCATTTCAGCACATTATAATACTGAGCCACCCGTCTTCTGTCACCCCCTGCTGAAGCAATTCCTCAGAGGGGCCAAAATTTAAGACCACCCAGAAGAGCCCCTACCCCAGCCTGGGACCTTAGGTTTGTATTAGAAAAGCTCACTCTACCTCCTTTTGAGCCAGCTGCACCTGCAGAGTTGAAATTCCTTTCTTGGAAAACAGCCTTCCTTCTAGCCATCACTTCAGCAAGAAGAGTGTCTGAATTACAGGCCCTCAAGGCAGTGGAGCCCTTCATCATCTTCCATGCAGACAGGGTGTCCCTCAGGACCAATCCTTCCTTTATGCCGAAGGTGGTATCCAGTGTGGCCCTTAATCAGTCCATTCATTTGCCAACCTTCTGTTCTAATCCACAGAACAAAGGGAACGAATACTGCACTCTTTGGATGTGCACAGACAACTTAGATTTTATTTGAACAGGACTAAGCCTCTCAGGAAAACTGAACAGCTGCTAGTTGCCTTTGCTGCAGGAGCAGAGGGGAAGGCCATTTCAAAGCAAACTATTTCTAAGTGGATAGGCCATTGCATTCATTTCTGCTATAAGCACCATGGAAAACCTACCCCACAGGGGATAAGATCACATTCCACCAGGGCTGTATCTACTTCAACAGTCTTGCTCAGAGGTGTTCCTACCAGGGACATCCTAGAAGCTGCTACCTGGAGTTCTGTTCATACCTTCACCAAGCATTACCACTTACCTATTTTTTCTAAATCCAGAGCTGGTTTTGCCACTGCAGTCTTGCAGGGCCTAATAGCTGGTCCTAATGCTCTTTAACTGCCTCTCAACTTCCTTAGCTTTGGGAATCTACCCAAATGTAATGACTGCAACAGTGAAACATGAAGAACATAGTACAGTTGTGTACAATTACCATAAATGTAGATGTTTGAGTGTATTCATTGTTGCAGTCCGGGTTACCCTCCCTCCAGCCCCTTCTATTGGCTATACCTCTCTTCTTGTTTACTGTATTTAAGCTTTCTGGTGTATTTGCTTTTTGTTGGAGGTGTAACCTTGTATATTATTGCTTCCTATTATGGGGGCACCTGACATCTGGGGCAAGAAAAACTGATGTAATGGCGTCTGCTACATGCCTTATACCCCTGACTAACTGACGTCATGGAAGAAGAGAGAGCAACTGACGCAGGACCCAAGACTTTGATAATCAGGCCAGCTGAGGTGTACCTTCAAGCAGATAACCTAAATGTAATGACTGCAACAGTGAATACACTCGAACATCTACATTTATGGTAGGTGTACACAACTGTACTTTCTGGAGGCTTTTGGCACAGGCCCGTCTACATCTTGGGTGTCCCCTCCCTCGGATCCTTTAGTGGATTTGATCACCTCATGGGTGGGAAGGAACCGGATACCGTGGAGCCGATCCCCAAGTACCCCAATAAGGTTTTAAGTCCCCCTATTGACAGGCCTTCCTGGAACAAGGGCTCCCCACTGGACGCCATGGTGGTAGCAGCAGCCACGAAGAGGGAACATTCTCAAGAAAGTTCCTCGGTCCACCCTCCTGACCAAGAGTCATGGATGATGGACCACCTAGGGAAGCGGGTGTATGCTTCAGCTACCTTTTCAATAAGAGAGCTGAACTACTTGGCCCACGTCACGAGACCCAACGTGCCCTAGTGAAGGAGCTGGAGGAGTCTCCACCCAAGTCCATGTCACAGGAGGACAAGGATTAGTTCTCCGTGAAAATGGCCACTCTGAGAGCAGTATCAAATACATCCATGTGACTCCTCTTCCATGCTACGGAAGGAGTGGCTAGGGCAGCTGTGTCTGGTGTGTCCTTGAGGCGTAATGCCTAGCTCAGGTTGTGCCAATTTACCGAACCCTTTAAGGCATCCTTTGCCAGTGCCCCTTATGACAGCTCGACTCTTTTCAATAAGACCATCAAGGAGACCCTAGTCCAGATTGAGAAGGACGGGAAGACACTGTCTGCCATCTGGATCCGCTTCTCTAACTCTCAGAAGTCTTTTTCCCGGAACCAGAGAAGACAAAAGAAGATGTGGTTCTGGATGTCTCAATATTCCCGAGACACTCAGGGCTCTTCTTCCACTAGAGGCAGAGGGGGACAGAATGGATGCCGGCCCAGAGGCCAAGAGGGTCTGCGAAACTTAGGGTCTGTAGAACCATTCGCAGACAGTCCTGGGCAGCAATCCAGAGGGGTTGCCCAATTGCATTGCACTGGAGGCAGTCGGGGGACGATTGTCCTTGCACCCAGCGGCATGGGAGTCCATAACAACAGATCCCTGGGTGCTTGAAATCATATCCAGAGGATATTCTATTCCCTTCGTGGGTTTCCCCCATATATCCCAAACGCCTCCCGGACGTTCCACCCACGCAATGGGAGGCGGCAGCACCGGAAGTTTCCAAGCTGCTAGTAGGAAAACGAGCCATCGAAACCATTCCCCCAGATCAGTCCAGATCGGGCTTCTACTCCAGGTTCTTTTTGGCGCCAAAGAAAACGGGGGACTTAAGGCCTGTACTAGACCTCTCTACCCTGAACCTGTCCATTGCCAAAGAAAAGTTCCGGATGGTCACACTACAGTCTGTCATGCCATACCTACAAGAGTGCGACTGGATGTGCTCGTTAGATCTCCAGGATGCTTACTATCAAATAAAAATGCACAGAAACTCCAGGAGGTTCCTCCGCTTCTGCACGAAAACGATATACAAATAAATAATTTTATTAAATAGCCCCAATGTTTAACAATAAAGTGGTGTTCCTAAACAGACATTTGACTTATCCATAGGAAGTGTCATCTGAGCTTTCCCTGTCTTGTGGTACAAGTTGGTAGCTGAAGGCATACATCTGCTGTAACAGGAACCAGGACTAAGAGTGAGCAAAGCACTCCACGGGGCTGTCATTCTCTGAACATGGGTCCTTATTACAGTCATCCAATTCAAAGGGAATATGGCTCTTATCCCAAACTTTCTCCTTTTGCTTTTTAAGGGAAATGTCTGCATTATTAGCCAAAGGGTTGGACAACATGGAATATTTCTTCTTGGAAGGTAATTGACCTTTTTTCTCAGCAGCCAAGGATGAACTCCCAACTTACTCCAAGAGCTTTCAAGTTAAAGCCCTGACAAACTACACAACTAGAAACACTGAAGTAAACCAAGACAGTGCACACATTTGCTATAGTATTGTTAAAGTTTCCTACACACACAATTACAACACTCTGTGTATACTATCATGCCCTTCACCCTCATTTGTCAAACCCCCTCAAAGAAGTCTATCACACCCAAAATTAACAAAATACAACTGTATGAAAAAGGACAAAACAGAGGTCCCCAATGAGGTACTTGTGTGTTCTTCAAGTCTTGGATTAGACTGAGACTAAAGGATGCACTTTTCTGTTGCACGAACTGTACAGTCAGCAATAAGGCAAGAAAGAACTAAAGATGGTGCTAGAAAACATCATCTTTATACAAAATATGCAAAGACATCTGAGGTGAAGAAGGTGACACTATCCCACGTCTTGCCTGAAGTCTGACCTCAGACTGCTGTAGACTTGCTTGCCTAATATGATGATCATAAAAATGACCCATTAGAGATGCACATAATTCTGTCATACAGAAGTCCTGAATGGAAAACAGTTCATTACGCTGTCAGCAAAAAGCCTTTTCTTTAACATTGGAAAATCCAACAACTGCCAGTTCTAGACGATAGCGATCCTCCAAAAGGTGTTCCATCACTTAGACCAAAACCAGCACATTTTGTGGCTACAGATGTGCTTCCAGTTAAGGAATTGAAGAGGAGAAGAAAGGACCACCAGCCACTGCACAACCTGCCCTCTCCAATCCTTCTGCTCAACTACGGAACTACATTAAAATGGAGAGCACTGAGAGTGTTCCCAGCCCCACCCACCCACCTGTAGTTATTACTACTGAAGATGACGACTACGAAGATGATGACAAAACCTTTGAAGAAGTACAACCGAAAACTGTGAAGGAGGGTAAGAAATAAAAGGTCCTCAAGTACACAGTAGTAAGACAGTTTCCAGATTTTTGTCTTTCCTAACACTGTGGAATGATTGCTAGTAAGTTGGGAGTTCATCCTTGGCTGCTGAGAAAAAAGGTCAATTACCTTCCATGAAGAAATATTCCATGTTGTCCAACCCTTTGGTTAATAATGCAGACATTTCCCTTAAAAAGCAAAAGGAGAAAGTTTGGGATAAGATCCATATTCCCTTTGAATTGGATGACTGTAATAAGGACCCATGTTCAGAGAATGACAGCCCCGTGGAGTGCTTTGCTCACTCTTAGTCCTGGTGCCTGTTACAGCAGATATATGCCTTCAGCTACCAACTTGTACCACAAGACAGGGAGAGCTCAGATGACACTTCCTATGGATAACAGTCAAATGTCTGTTTAGGAACACCACTTTATTGTTAAACATTGGGGCTATTTAATAAAATTATTTATTTGTATATCGTTTTCGTGCAGTACGCATTTATCACTATCAAGTACTATCCTGTTTGAAATCTGTTAAAGCCGTGGTTGCCCTGTGAATGTTATATACGCTTGGCGTGTTTTCTGTTTTATATATTCTTGATTTTCTAGCTGATATTTTCCAGCATGGTGCTAGTTTTTCTACTGTCAGAGTTCACTTGGCTGTCATTTCTCATTTTCATGCGTGCGAGAATTCTGCATCCTTGCCATCTTCTAGACTGTGTAAAGCCTTTATCAAAGGCACTTTTTTGCTATGTCCCCCAGTCAAAGATCCTGCCCCCCCGTGGTACCGTAGTATGGTTCTCCAAGTTCTGGTTGCCCCGCCTTTCGAGCCTGCCGCAACTGCAGATATGAAATTTCTGTTGTGGAAAAAAGCTGATGATGTTCATCATATTATACTGCTGCAGTCATCACACTTGGGTTATCCTGCCGTCAGGCAGTCCCGCAGTCGGCCGAATCCCAAAGTCTTGGTCCGGCGTTGGTTGTCGTCGCTTCTTCCCTGACGTCAGAGTGGCAGGGGGATAAAAGAGGCAGCCGACGCCATTTTCTTCAGTCTTTCTTGCCGCGCGGTGCCCGAAGCAGAAGCAGTTTGCAAGTGCCGGTCAGCTAGCTCCTGAGATTTTCGAATTGAATTTCAGCCCGAAGTCTTCTCTAAAGCTAACTACCCCGTTGGGGAAACTTTTCTTGCCTCAGACCGATGTCAGACAAAGTTAATAATTGCATTTCTTGTGGGAAGCAAATATCTCATAAGGATTTTCATTCTTATTGTATTCCTTGCCTTGGCCCAGACCACGACGTCTCTGGTTGTCAGTTTTGTGCTAGGTTCAACAAACGTACAATCAAGCGTTGGGCAGATTTCGCCCAACATTATTTTGGCAGAAAATTTAACTATAGCATGTCGTCTGAGCAACCGACATCAGCAATGATTAAAAAACGCAAAGATAAGGACAGGCAACCAAGGCCAAGACCAGATACCGAGGACTCCGCAAGGCCTGCCGCCGGTTCTCCGGTTTTCAGCGAGGCGCCTACGCAGCCCCTGACTACCGCTGATTTAGAAATTCTGATGACCTCCCAGACCGAATCAGCTGGGCCTCAGGAGCCGGTTCCATCTCACCCCTCGGACTCCAACCCTGACGGTGATCCGGAGATTTTGGACAGGCCTTAGGTTTCTGAAGGTGTCTTCAAAGAGACAACTGTCTCTATTAAGTCTTATGCTAAACTTAAAGCCCCCTTAAAAGTTAGGAAACCGGGTCCACAGACCCCCCCCCCCCCACAGACCCCTATGCCTGAAAAACAGATGCTTAAGATGGCTGAGGATTTAATTACCCTCATCAGGGGTTCACAACCCCCTCCTGACAAAAGGCCTAGACTGGAGGAAGATTATCCTTCCTCTGACCAAGCATCCATTTCCTCAGCTAACTCTGAGGACCAGGATTATTCCTTCCCTCCTTATAAAGACTCAGATGCTGAAGAGTCCATTCCCTCTGTCCCCCCCCCCTGAAGACTACTCTTTTGGGGAACTTTACACACCATGAGGGAACACTTCCACTGGGAAGGCCAAGATTACTCTGACTCTAAGAAAAGACTCTGTGAGTTGTTTCTTCTTCCACAGCATAGACCCCTTGCAATTCCTCCAGTTTTAGACATTTTGGATGATGTTTACACCTAATGTAGTCTAAACCCAGACTCCTTACCTCCTACACCAGCTAAACCAGACAGATACTACCGAGTTCCTGATTCTCATAAGTTTCTATATAAAAGCCCTGTTGCAGACCCCAAAACCATTTCCCAGGGTCCCAAAGGGGTTAAGGTCTCTACTGCTAAGAATCCACTACCTTCTGAAAGAGATTCCAGAGCATTAGAAAGATGGGGGAAGAAAGTGTATACGTCTGCCACTTTGGCCATGAGGGCATTAAACTGCCAATTCCACATGCTAAAATACCAGCAGTACTTGATTACACAGTTAAAGCAGAAAATGATCCCTCAGACAGATCAACCTGATTTCAAAGAGATGCAGGATTTGCTGCATGCAGCAGAACAGGTGGGAAAGCATGCCTTAGTGTGGTTTTGATTCATCGGAAGCCTCATGTAGAGCAGTTGTCACAGGATCTGTAATATGTATACATGCTTGGCTAAAAGAGCAAGCCTTACCAGAACATGTCAAAGCAAAGTTATTGGATGCTCCATTGCAGAAAGATGTGTTATTTGGTGTCAAAGCAGAGGAAGTTTTAAAGAAAATGGAAGAAAAGGCAAAATCTATGCAGACAGTTAAAGATTTTTTACAGGTACAACCTCCTCGTTTCAGCAGAAACTGGCCATCAAAAAACTGGTCCTTTCCTGCATCAAACAGACCCCAAAGGGGTAGGTACAGGCGCCCAAGGGGCAGAGGACAGCCACAAGGTTCTTTCAGGCCTAGACAATGGCATACAACAACTCAGAGGTGGAGACGAAAGATCTCAACCCTTCAGGAAACAAATACAATGACTTCCCTCTTCGCCTGCCAAGCAAAATTGCCCTGGCAGCACCTTTGGGAGGAAAACTGTCTCTATTTCCACAAAATTGGCGCATCATAACAAAGGACAAATGGGTTCTGGATATTATTACCCGAGGCTACAAATTTCATTTCCACACTTTACCACGGATGAGAGGCATGCCAAATCTGCCTCCAAACCAATGGGCAGAGGCACAAACTCAAATTTCAGCTCTCATGGATATGAAAGCAATTCAAAAGGTACCTACAAAGGAGCAAGGTCAAGTTTTTTACTCAAGACTATTTCTAGTACCAAGAAAGGAAAAAGCCTGGAGACCCATTTTAGACCTCTCAATTCTAAACACATACCCGGAGGTACCCAAATTCAAAATGCTCACACTACAGCAGCTTCTTCCCATGCTGGGCAAGGAGTCGTGGCTGGTAATGTTGGACCTCAAAGAGGCATACCTGCATGTCCCTATCGGACAAGATTGCAGAAGATACCTCAGATTTTTGGCAGGTACAACGCATTATCAATTCTCTGCATTGCCCTTTGGCTTATCTACTGCGCCCAGAATATTTACGAAATGCCTGGCATCAGTAATTGCATACTGCAGACAACAAGGAATACAAATTTATCCATATCTGGACGACTGCCTGATCCAAGCGGACAGCAAGGCCATTCTATTACAGCATCTGGCATTTGTAACAACGCTGCTAAGTTGCCTAGGGTACACAGTAAACAAAAAGAAGTCAAAGCTAATACCCTCAGAAGACATAATATTCCTGGGTGCCAGCTTAAATACAACGGCCCAGATGGCTTATCTCACGCCAGACAAACAAAAACAACTGACTCAATACTTCAAAAAGATGGCAACTTTTACCCAGCTCACTGCAAGAAAAATCCTGCAGGCATTGGAGTTCATGGCATCCTGCATTCATCTAATTCCACATGCAAAGCTGCATATGAGGAAATTACAATGGTACCTGAAAAGTGTATGGACTCAACACAGGCACAGCCTCGAAACAAGTATACCTCTCATTCCCTGCCTTCAAAAAGAGTTCCTATGGTGGGCTCAAGCATGTCAAATAAACAAGGGTCTTCCTTTTGTCTTACCTCCATCAAATCAAACTATGACAACAGATTCTTCCGACTACGCCTGGGGAGCACACATGTCAGGACAGTGCATACAGGGCAAATGGTCTGCAAAACAAATGCATCTACACATCAACCAAAAGGAGATGCTAGCTGTGCAAAATGCACTGACAGCCTTCAAGGACCTCTTGCATCCAGGACAACTACTAATAAGGACAGACAACACCACAGTTATGTGGTACATAAACAAACAGGGAGGAACACACTCCTACCCTTTATGCAGACAGGCAATGACCTTGTGGAACACAGCATTGACTTACCAAGTACAACGGCAAGCACAATTCCTGCCAGGAAAGGAAAACATATTGGCAGACGAATTAAGCAGAAAGTTGGCATTTCCTCACGAGTGGAGACTACACCCACAAGTATTTTCAATGATAACTCAAAGGTGGGGACGCCCAGACATAGATCTATTTGCCTCCCCCAACAATTGCCAACTACAGAAATTTTGCACAAGGACTTATCATTCCCTAGCCTGGAAAGTGGACACCCTATCATTCAGTTGGACAGCATTGACAGTCTATGCCTTCCCACCACTACCTCTCTTGACCAAGGTATTACTGAAAGTCAGATCAGAGAGACCACAAATGATCCTCATTGCTCCGGACTGGCCACGTCAGCACTGGGTACCCATTACTAAGGACCTTGACTGACAGCCCTCCATGGATCTTACCTCAACTCCCACTTCTGTTGACTCAGCAAAACTTTCAGATCCTTCACAGTCAGCTCAGGACTTTAAATTTAGCTGCATGGAGAATACCTTGAATTATCAATCAACACTTCTCTCAAAGGACGTCCTGAATGTCATTTTGGAGGCCAGGAGGCCCAGCACCAGAAAAACTTACTCAGACAAATGGAAAAAATTTTGTGCATGGAACCAGGTTAAAGGCCAAAATCCTTGGATACCAAACATTCCTCAAATACTGCAGTACTTAACTGAGATGCTACACAAAGGCCTTTCTTTCTCATCCATTAAGATCCATGCTTCAGCCATTTCAGCGTAATATAATACGGATCCTCCCATATTCTCACACCCTTTACTAAGGCAGTTTCTCAGAGGGGCTAAGAATATAAGACCCCCCAGAAAATCCCCAACGCCAGCTTGGGACCTCAACTTCATTTTAGAAAAATTAACACTGCCTCCTTTCGAACCAGCCTTCTCAGCAGAACTACAATACTTGTCATGGAAAACGGCTCTGTTGCTGACTATCACCTCAGCATGCAGGGTCTCAGAACTACAGGCACTTATGGCAGTGGAACCTTTCATCATTTTCCATCAGGACAGAGTCTCTTCTGAACTAACCCTACCTTTATGCCAAAGGTAGTATCCAGTGTGGCTTTGAATCAGACCATTCATTTACCCACCTTTTATCCAAACCCCCAGAATAAAGGAGAAAGACTCCTTCACTCTTTGGACATTCACAGACAGCTACGTCACTATTTGGATAAGACAAAGACCTTCAGAAAAACTGACCAACTCTTTGTATCCTATGCTGCAGGTTCACAAGGAAAGGCTATTTCACAGACCATCTCCAAATGGATAGCACATTGTATCCGCTTTTGCTACTCGCACCATGGGAAAGCAGTGCCTGTTAATATTAGGTCCCATTCTACCAGGGCTACAGCAACCTCAGCAGCCTTTCTCAGGGGGGTTTCAACCAAGGACATTCTGGAGGCAGCTACTTGGAGTTCAGTGCACACCTTTACCAAGCACTACCACCTTCCATTATACTGGTTTTGCCACTGCAGTTCTGCAGGGCATCCTAGCTTCACCTAACCCAGTTTAGTATCAGCCACCCATCCATAACTTTGGGATTCAACCCAAGTGTGATGACTGCAGCAGTATAACAGGATAAACATAGTACAGTTTTATACCTACCATAAATGTAGATGTTCGAGTGTATATACTGCTGCAGTCCAGGTTACCCTCCCACCATCCCCTCTACATACCAGGGTGTTAGTTATAACTCCATGTACATCAGTCTATTGGATGCATGTCTATATGGTGTATTTGCTAACAGCTAGTACTATTGTTTTATCTACTAAGGTATTTTTGCATAGTTATTTGTATTGCCTTCCTAGTTGGGGGCACCTGACATCTGGGGCAAGAAAAACTGAAGAAAATGGCGTCGGCTGCCTCTTTTTTTATCCCACTGTCGCTCTGACGTCAGGGAAGAAGCGACGACAACCGACGCCGGACCAAAACTTTGGGATTCGGCCAACTGCGGGACCGCCTGACGGCAGGATAACCCAAGTGTGATGACTGCAGCAGTATATACACTCGAACATCTACATTTATGGTAGGTACAAAACTGTACTTTCTTCGTGTTTCACTGTTGCAGTCATTACATTTGGGTAATCTGCTGGCAGGTTGCCCTCAGTCTGCCTGAATTCCAAAGTCTTGGGTCCTGTGTTGGTTGCTGTCCTCTTCCATGACGTCAGGTCGTCAGGGGTATAAAACATGCAGCCGACGCCATTTTCTTTAGTCTTTCTTGCTGCGCGGTGCCCGAAGCAGAAACATTTCGCAAGTGCCTGACGGCCGACTACTGAAATATTCGAGTTTGAGTTTCAGAACCGAAGTCTTCACTAAAGCTAAGTACCCCATTGGGGAAACATTTTTCTTGCTCCATACTGATGTCAGAAAAAGTTTTTTTTTTTTTTGTCGATAAACTTTTTATTGATTTATAAACAATACAATTTAGGAGTTGACTTAACATATAAAACAACTTGGATTAAGCAAATTTGCAACTCATATAAGTATTAAAAAGAGATCAGAATAAAAATAACCTCACTCAATATGTACAATATATACAATAGGTAACCATAAAGTAAAAAATAACTAAAAATACAGATTCTATGACTTAATAATATTCCAATTTTAGGTATAAAGAAATTTCTAAAACACCAGATCAGAGAAAGATTTAAGGTATTAAATATTAATAATACTCAAAACCTTCTCTAATACTAAATTTTTGAAAGCCATTTTTTTGGACTCTTAACCATGTTTTTTTGAGCATCAATATATAAGTAAGCCATTTTTTGGAAAATATCCCAATTCAGTTTGGTACGGTCAAGCCAGTTTTGAGTTATGTAAAGTTTTACTAAAGAGCAAATAAAAATAATAACTTGAGTGTCAAATTTGGAGAGATAAATTATCGGAATGTGAAGTATAGCAATTTCCCAAGACAGAGTAGATTTATGATACCCCATTCTTTGTAGTCTTACTTTCAAAGAGGTCCATAGTCTATGGGAAAAATGACAGTACCATAAAATATGTAGGAGGTCCATGGGGATAAGAACAACATGTGCATGAAGAGGATTTATTAGGATTAAATTTATTTAATTTATAAGGAGTGTAATAAGCATCATTGTTAATCATTAATTGTGTGTACAGTAGTTTCTTAAATGGAATAAAATCCCTAGTATATCTGATAGCCAAAAGTTTTTGATTTTCAGTTATTTGAGAATTATATTTTAACCAGTTGTTTAAAAAAAGACAGTACTGATCCAGCACTAGATTCTTTATTAATTTGTAAGATCTTGATATCATTTTACCTTATGAAGATAATGTTTTAATTATCGTATTTAGATTATTTAATTCATGTTCTATAAGTTCTATAGGTTCATATTTACACACAATTACTTCTCTTAGTTGGCGTAATATTGTAGAATGACTCCAATTAACATTAAGAATTTTACGCAATTCTATTAAGGATAATTCATTATATTTCAGGATATCCCAGACTTTCAAATTTTTAATGAAGGATAATTTGTTAGATTAAAAGGAGAGTTATCTATCATTATATTAGGATTTAGATGAAGTGGCTGCAAAGATGAGAATACTTATCTAGATTACATAATTTTAGTAGACCTTGAAAAGCTTTAATCTTTTGTTTGAGAAAAATAGAGATTTTACAGCTAATTTTCATCTCAAGAGAAATAAAAGGAATAGCTTCTGGATTTATATTTTTAGATATAATGTAATTGTACCAAATCTTAACCCATATAGGATAATTAATATCTTTACTATTTTTAAAATTAGAAATAGTTAAGAGCTTATTTGATGAAATAATTAGATAGTAAAGATAGAAGTTTGGCAATCCCAACCCACCTTTATCCTTAGAGTTTGATAATCTAGAATATGAGATTCTAATAGATTTGGGAAACCACAAGAATTTAGCTAACTCTATATTTACTTTCTCAAAAAAAGACTTGGGAATTATCTGATCAGAGGAATTAAATTAGTACAGGAATTTTGGTAAAATATTCATTTTAATTATAGCGGCTTTTGACAAGAGTGATAAATTTAAGTGCTCCCATCTAGTAATATCCAAAATTATTGAATTCCAAACTTTACTTAAGTTATTTTGAAAAGAAGAATGATTGTTATGTTCCATGTTAATTCCTAGATATTTCATACCAAAAACTATCTGGGTTTGTTGATCAGAGAACAAGTACGATTTATGGACCCGATGATTTAATGGAAAAATATGTGTTTTTGCAGGATTTATAAGATAATTCGAGACAGAAGAAAAACACTTAATAGAATTTGTTATTTTACTAAAGTCAGATATGGGAGTTTGAAAGTATAATACAAGGTCATCAGCAAAGGCAGAAAAATAAATTTTTGTGTTAAGAATCCTAGGGACTTTTTGGAAAGTGTTGTGAGTAATAAACAACAATAGCGGTTCTAGATATACATTAAAAAGAAAAGGGGACAAAGGACAACCTTGCCTTGTGCCTCTGGTAATCCTTATAGGGGAAGAAAAGTAACCATTAATATAAAGTCTAGTAAACATATCTTTGTATAAAGTTTTTAAGAAATTTATAAAGAATAAAGGAAAATTAAAGCATGACATAGTTTGAAAAAGAAAATTCCAACAGACTCTATCAAAAGCATTTGATGCGTCCAGAATCAGCGCATATGTTGGGTTAGAATCTGTTTTTATAAGATGTAGAAAAAGTTAATAATTGTATTAATTGTGGGAAGCAAATACCTCATAAGGATTTCCATTTATACTGTATTCCTTGCCTAGGCCCTGATCACAGTGTGCCTGGCTGTCGGTTTTGTGCTAGATTTAACCAACGCACTATTAAGTGTTGGTATATTTTTGCCTCAAAGTATTTTGGAAACCGATTTAACTACCCAGAAATGTCGGATAGCAGTCCAACTACCGGAGTACATAAAAAACGCAAAGAAAAGGACAGAGAGAGAGAGTCTAGGTCCAAAACCGATGACAAAGCTTCTATTAAGCCAGTCGCCGGTACGCCGGTACTCAGTGAGGCGCTTTCGCAGCCCCTAATACCTGCTACTTTTGAGTCGCAGGCCCCTACCAACACCCATGGGGAGTCCGGCATGCCGCGAGATACTCAAAGTATTGGAGAGACGGATGTATCTCCCTCAGATGGGTCCTGAGCCGCTGAGCAGGCACCGGCTTCTGAGGGGTGTATTCGGGCCTCAACATTTGTATATCAAACTGACGACAGCTGCAAAACCAAAGACAAAAGCAACTTGTAAAACTAAAAAAATGACGCATGAGCCACGTGCACAGGCCTCTATGCATAAAAAACAGATGATCAAAATGGCTGAAGACCTTATTACCTTGATCAGGGGTACCCATCCCCCTCCAGATGAGGCCTAGGCAAGACACTGATTATGAATTTTCAGATCAGGTTTCTGTTTCTTCTGATTCCTCTTCTGACCAGTAATTATCTATACCTCCCTATGAGGATTCAGATGCAGAGGAATCTATACCATCTGCATCACGTCTTGAGGATTATTCATTTGGAGAAACCTTGCATACTTTGAGGGAGCATTTTCCCTGGGAGAGTCAATATTTCTCAGAATCAAAAGAGGCTCAGGGATTTCCTTCTTCTCCCTCAGCACAGGCCTTTAGCCATACCCCCTGTTTTAGACATTGTGGATGATGTGTTTTTGGAGTCTAGTTTGACCCCTGACTCCTTACCTCCAGCTCCTAGCAAACCTGACAGATATTACAGGGTCCCTGACTCACATACATTTTTATTTAGAAACCCTGCTGCTGATCCTGAAACTATTTCACAGGGTCCAAAGGGAGTTAAGGCCTCAACAGCAAAAACCCTACCCCCTCTGGCAGAGATTCAAGGGCACTGGATAGATGGGGAAAAAAGGTTTATACATCTGCAGCCTTGGCAATTAGGGCCTTAAACTGTCAATTTCATATGCTCAAGTATCAACAACATGTTATGGGATTGTTGAAACAGAAAATGATGTCGATTTCTGAATGTGCAGAAAGTAAAGAATTGCAGGAATTATTGCATGCAGCTGAACATGTTGGAAAGCATACTTTGCAATGTGGATGTTCATCGTGCATACAGCTGCAGTCCTTACATATGGGTTCTCCTGCCGTCAGGCGGGTCCTCGGTCGGCCGAATTCCAAAGTCTAGGTCCGGCGTCGGTTGTTGTCGCCTTCTTCCCTGACGTCAGTGCGACAGGGGTATACAAGACACAGCCGACGCCATTTTCTTCAGTCTTTTTTGCCGCGCGGTGCCCGAAGCAGAAGCAGTTCGCAAGTGCCAGTCGGCCAGCTCCTGAAATTACAAAAATTTGGAAACCGAAGTCTTCTTTAAAGCTAAGTACCCTGTTGGGGAAACTTTTCTTGCCTCAGACCGATGTCAGACAAAGTTAACAATTGTATTTCTTGTGGGAAGCAAATACCGCATAAGGATTTCCATTCCCTCTGTATTCCTTGTTTAGGCCCAGACCACGACGTCTCGGGCTGTCGCTTTTGTGCTACTTTTAATAAACGCACTATTAAGCGTCGGGCAGAGTTCGCCCAGCACTTTTTTGGTAAAGCTTTTGACTATTAAATGTCGTCGGAGACTCCGACTACCGTTTTGTCCAAAAAACGCAAGGACAAAGACCGACACCACGCCAAAACCGGCTACACGTGGTCCGGTTCTCAGTGAGGCGCCTACGCAGCCCCTGACTATCGACGACACTTCTCTGGCGGTGTCCTCTGTAACCGAGACCGCAGGTTCCTCGGCCCACACCCTGACTACAGCTACCAAAGCCACTGTGAGTGTTGAGCCTCTTAATGTGGATAGGTCTACTTCCACCCATGGTGTCTTCAGACCTTCTTCTTCCTTTTCCATCAAGGCCTTTACTAAATCTAAATCAGCCATGCACTCCCAGAGGCCTGTTGCACAGGGCCCATCACCAGGCCCCATGCCTAAAAAACAGATGCTCAAAATGGCTGAGGATTTAATTACTCTTATCAGGGGTTCCCAACCCCCACCAGACAAGAGACCCAGAGTGGAGAAAGAATCTCCCTCTTCTGACCAGGGCTCCATTATTTCAGAACATTCTGATGAGGAGGAGCATCCTTACTCCCCTTTTGAAGATTCTGATGCAGAACAGTCCATTCCTTCTGTATCCCCCCCAGAGGATTTCTCATTTGGGGAAACCTTGCATACCTTGAGGGGTGCAGAACAAGTGGGTAAGCACACCTTACAATGTGGTTATGATGCTCTAGAGGCCTCAAGTAGAGCTGCAGTTACAGGATCAGTCATTCGTAGGCATGCCTGGCTTAAGGAACAAACCTTGCCTGATCATGCCAAAGCTAAATTACTAGATGCTCCTTTACAAAAGGATGTATTATTTGGTACTAATGCTGAGGAAATACTAAGGAAAATAGAAGAAAAATCTAAATCTAAGCAAACTGTTAAGGCTTTTCTACAGGTACAACCACCACGTTTTAGTAGAAATTGGCCTTCAAAAAACTGGTCCTTTCCAGCCACGGACAAGCCCCAAAGAGGTAGATATAGACGCGCAAGGGGCAGAGGACAATCTCAAGGATCATATAGAGGCAGACAATGGCAATATCCAGCATCAAGAGGTGGCGAAGACAGTGCACAGCAATACAGAAAACAAACCCAATGACTTTCCCCTTTGCATGCCAAGCAAGGCTCAAGTGGCAGCACCCTTGGGAGGAAAGCTGACATTATTTTAAAAAAATTGGCATATTGTCACAAAAGACAAATGGATCCTGGACATTATAAACAGAGGCTACAGATTTCATTTTCACACTCTTCCAAAAATGAGAGGAATGCCAAACCTGCCACACAACCAACGGGCAGAGGCTCAAATTCAAATTTCAAAGCTCATGGACATGGAAGCTATTCAAGAGGTACCTACTCACGAACAAGGTCAAGGTTTTTATTCCAGACTATTCCTGGTACCAAGGAAGGGAACCGATTGGAGACCCATTTTGGATTTATCCATCCTAAACACATTTCTACTCGTACCAAAATTCAAGATGCTCACCTTACAGCAGCTTCTTCCCATGCTGGGCAAGGGGTCTTGGCTGGTAACATTGGACCTCAAGGAGGCATACCTGCATGTCCCAATCAGACAAAGCTGCAGAAGATACCTCAGATTTCTTGCAGGTTCAATCCACTATCAATTCTCTGCATTGCCCTTTGGCTTATCTACTGTGCCCAGAGTATTCACGAAATGCCTGGCATCAGTAATTGCCTACTGCAGACTTCAAGGGATACAAATATACCCTTATTTGGACGACTGCCTGATCCAAGCGGACAGCAAACACATACTTCTGGAACATCTGGCTTATGTAACACAGTTATTGAATTCTCTGGGATACACAGTCAACAAAGAGAAATCCAGGCTAACACCATCTCAGAAAATAACTTTCCTGGGTGCCAACTTGGACACAAACACCCAGATGGCCTATCTTACGCCAGAAAAACAGGGGCAACTAACTCAGTACTTCAAGATACTAGCAAATTGTACCAGGCTAACTGCAAGGAAAATCCTGCAGGCTCTGGGATTCATGGCATCTTGCATTCTTCTAATCCCATGTGCAAAATTGCATATGAGGAAACTTCAGTGGTACCTAAAAAACCTATGGTCTCAACACAGCCACAGTTTGGAAACAATAATACCACTAATTCCATGTTTGCAAAAGGAATTTCTATGGTGGGCTCAAGCATGCCAAACAAACGCAGGTCTACCAGTCTGCAAACCTCAAGCAAATCAGGTCATCACAACAGACGCCTCAGACTACGCCTGGGGGGCACACATGACAGACAGGTGCATTCAGGGCAAATGGTCCCAAAAGGAAAAGCACCTTCACATCAATCAAAAGGAAATGCTAGCAGTGATAAATGCAATTACAGCTTTCAGGTACCTCCTGCATCCAGGGCAATTATTAATAAGAACAGACAACACCACAGTAATGTGGTACATAAACAAACAAGGGGGAACACATTCATACCCCCTGTGCAGGCTGGCCATGTCACTTTGGAACAGGGCTCTGGAATGGCAAATTGAGCTTCAAGCACAGTACATGCCAGGTATGGAAAACACGCTGGCAGACAATCTAAGCAGAAATATGACAGACCCTCACGAATGGAAGTTGCATCCTCAAGTATTTACAAAGATAATCCAAGCCTGGGGAAGGCCAGACATAGATCTCTTTGCCTCCCACAAAAATCATCAATTGACAAAATTCTGCACAAGGACATTTCATCCAAAGGCCTGGAGAGTGGAGGCCCTTTCTTTCAGTTGGGCAGCACGGACAGTTTACGCCTTCCCACCTCTTCCTCTACTGCCCAAGGTGCTTTTGAAAGCAAGAGCAGACGGACCAAAGATGATACTGATTGCTCCAGACTGGCCAAGACAACACTGGTACCCACTCCTGAGGAGCCTAAACACATTCTCCTCCCTGGACCCTACCTCTAATGCCTCTTCTTCTGACTCAGCACAGCTACAAAACTCTTCACAGTCAGCTGAAAACACTCAATCTGACTGCATGGAAAATTCCTTAACACCACAACAGACCCTGCTCTCCAAGGAGGTACAGGATGTCATTTTGGAAGCCAGAAGGCCATCTACTAGAAAAGCTTACTCCGCAAAATGGAAACGGTTTTGCACTTGGAATGAGAAAAAGGATCAGGATCCTAGAAAACTGAATTTACCTCAAATATTACAGTATCTAACTGAGCTGCTGAACAGTGGACTTTCATTCTCCTCCATCAAAATCCATGCCTCAGCCATTTCAGCAGAGTACAACACTGATCCACCCTTATTCTCTCACCCACTCTTAAGACAGTTCCTCAGAGGGGCTAAGAATATAAGACCTCCAAGGAAACAACCAATCCCAGCCTGGGATCTTAATTACATTCTAGAAAAATGAACAATGCCTCCTTTTGAACCAGCTGCCTCAACAGATTTGCAATATTTGTCCTGGAAAACAGCTTTCCTTCTGGCTATTACCTCAGCACGTAGGGTCTCGGAATTACAAGCCCTCATGGCTGTGCAGCCCTTTCTCATCTTCCATCAGGACAGGGTTTCCCTACGAACCAACCCGTCATTTATGCCTAAGGTAGTATCCAGGGTAGCTTCAAATCAGGCCATACACCTACCTACCTTTACCCCAGTCCTCAAAACAAAGGGGAAAGGCTGCTACATTCCTTAGACATCCATAGACAGCTGTGTTACTATTTGGACAGGACAAAGCCGTTCAGGAAATCAGAACAACTCTTTGTGTCCTATGCTGTAGGAGCTCAAGGAAAGCCAATCTCCAAACAGACAATTTCAAAATGGATAGGCCACTGCATACATTTTTGTTACTCCTTTCATGGTAAAACTGTGCCTGCAGGCATCAGACCCCACTCCACAAGGGCCACAGCTACCTCTGCAGCCTTCCTCAGAGGAGTTCCTACCAAAGATATTTTGGAGGCAGCCACCTGGAGTTCGGTGCATACCTTCACTAAACACTACCACCTACCTTTATACTCCAAAACAAGAGCAGGCTTTGCCACTGCTGTGTTGCAGGGCATTCTGGCTCCTCCTAATTCCACCTAGTGCCTACCACCCTGTGCGTAGCTTTGGGATTCTACCCATATGTAAGGACTGCAGCTGTATGCACGATGAACATAGTACAGTTTTGTACCTACCATAAATGTAGATGTTCGAGTGCTAATACAGCTGCAGTCCAGGTTTCCCTCCCTCCTTCCCCTCTTGGTACAGGCCTACTGGCTAACTCATCCTCATAAAACCTGTTTGGGTTATCCTTCTATGGTGTATTTGCTTGCAACTACTGAATTTTGATTATATTGCATTGCATGACTATACATAGATATATAAATTATGTATTGCCTTCCTTCTGGGGGCACCTGACATCTGGGGCAAGAAAGACTGACGAAAATGGCGTCGGCTGTGTCTTATATATCCCTGTCGCACTGACGTCAGGGAAGAAGGCGACAACAACCGACGCCAGACCTAGACTTTGGAATTCGGCCGACCGAGGACCCGCCTGATGGCAGGAGAACCCATATGTAAGGACTGCAGCTGTATTAGGACTCGAACATCTACATTTATGGTAGGTACAAAACTGTACTTTTTGATTCCTTAGAGGCCTCCTGCAGGGCCGCAGTTACTGGATCTGTGATTAGGAGGCATGCCTGGCTAAAGGAACAAAATTTGCCTGAACGTTTTAAAGCTAAATTCCTAGATGCACCGTTACAGCATGATACTCTGATGTTCTTCGTGTTTCACTGTTGCAGTCATTACATTTGGGTAATCCTGCTGGCAGGTTGCCCTCAGTCGGCCTGAATTCCAAAGTCTTGGGTCCTGCATCAGCTGCTGTCGCCCCTTCCCTGACGTCAGGGGTATAAAAGAAGCAGCCAACGCCATTTTCTTCAGTCTTTCTTGCCACGCGGTGCCCAAAGCAGAAGCAGTTCGCAAGTGCCGGTCGGCCGACTCCTGAGATTTTCGTGTTCAAGTTTCAGATCTGAAGTCTTCAATAAAGCTAAGTACCCTGCTGGGGAAACTTTTTTCTTGCTCCAGACCAATGTCAGAAAAAGTAAATAATTGCATTTCTTGTGGAAAGCAAATACCTCATAAGGACTTTCATTCATACTGTATTCCTTGCCTAGGCCCTGATCACAACGTTACTGGTTGTCGGTTTTGTGCTAGATTTAACCAACGCACTATTAAGCGTCGGTATGATTTTGCTTTAAACTATTTTGGACGCCGGTTTAATTATCCAGAAATGTTGTCGGATAGCCATCCGACTACCGGAGTTCACAAAAAATGCAAAGAAAAGAAGAGAGATAAACAGCCGAGGCCCAAAACCGACGACGAAGCTTCTCCTAAGCCATTCGCCGGTTCTCGGTGAGGTGCTTTCACAGCCCTTGACGCCCGCTACTTTAGAGTCGCAGGCTGCTACCAACTCCCACGTGGAGTCGGCTATGCCACTGGAAACTCAAGGTATTGGAGCCTTGGACGCTATTCCCTCAGATGAGTCCGGAGCCGCTAAGCAGGCACTGGCTTCTGAGGGTGTATTCAGATCTAAACATCTTTACATTAAACCGACTTCAGCTTCAAAGGCAAAGACTAAAGCACCTTCTAAAGCAAAGAAACAAACTCAAGAGCCACGTGTACAGGCTTCTATGCCCAAAAAAACAGATGCTCAAAATGGCCGAAGACTTGATTACCTTGATCAGGGGTTCCCATCCCCCTCCTGATAAGAGGCCTAGGCAAGAGACTGGCTATGAATCTTCAGATCAGGTTTCTATTTCTACTGATTCCTCTTCTGATCAGGAATATTCTCTTCCCCCATGAGGATTCTGATGCTGAAGAATCTATACCTTCAGATTCTCCTCCAGAGGACTATTCTTTTGGGGAACCCCTGCATGCCATGAGGGAGCATTTCCACTGGGAGAGCCAAGATTTTTCAGAATCTAAAAAGAGGCTTAGGGATTTCCTTTTACTACCTCAACACAGGCCTCTAGCCATTCCACCTGTGTTAGACATTGTAGATGATGTGCTTTCGGAGTCTAGTCTGACCCCTGACTCCTTACCTCCAGCTCCTGTTAAGCCTGACAGATATTACAAGGTTCCTGACTCTCACAAATTCCTTTTTAAAAACCCTGCCGCAGACCCAGAAACTATTACACAGGGTCCAAAAGGAGTTAAGGCTTCCACTGCAAAAAACCTTACCCCCTCTGACAGAGATTCAAGGGCACTGGATAGATGGGGAAAAAAGGTTTACACATCTGCTACCTTGGCTATAAGGGCCTTAAACTGTCAGTTTCATATGCTCAAATATCAGCAACATGTCATGGCATTGCTTAAACAGAAAATGTTGTTAAACTCTGAATGTGCAGAAAACAAGGAAATGCAGGATATATTGCATGCAGCTGAACAAGTTGGAAAGCATACTTTGCAATGTGGTTTTGATTCTTTGGAGGCCTCCTACAGGACCGCAGTTACGGGTTCTGTAAATAGGAGGCATGCTTGGTTAAAGGAACAAAATCTGCCTGATCATGTCAAAGTTAAATTATTAGATGCACCTTTACAGCATGATACTTTGTTTGGTGTTAAGGCAGAAGAGGTGTTAAAGAAAATGGAGGACAAAGCTAAATCTATGCAAACTGTCAAAGATTTTTTACAAGTACAGCCATCTAGGTTTAGTAGACACTGGCCTACAAAAAATTGTTCCTTTCCTGTGTCAGACAGACCTCAAAGGGGCAGATCCAGATGCCCTAGGGGCCGATCCCAGACGCAAGGTTCATACAGGTCAAAGCAATGGGGTGCTTCTACCTCCAAAGCTGGAGAAGACAAATCACAGCCTTACATGAAACATTCCCAATGACTTCCCCCTGCCTGCACCAAGCACTTATCTCCTGGCCCTTAGGGGGAAAATTAGCACTTTTTTTCTCCAAATTGGCACATTATAACCCAGGACAAATGGGTTCTAAATATAGTGTCACAAGGCTACAAGTTCCATTTCCATACCCTGCCAAAGGCAAACGGCTGGCCAAATCTGCCAAAAAATCAATGGGCAGAGGCACAAAAACAAGTCTCGTCCCTCATGGACAATGGGGGCCATTCAACAAGTACGAGAGCAAGAGCAGGGACAAGGATTTTACTCAAGACTGTTCTTGGTACCCAGAAAGGGTAAGACCTGGAGACCAATACTGGACCTATCTATTCTGAACACATTCCTGGATATACCAAAATTCAAAATGTTGACTTTGCAGCAACTTCTGCCCATGCTGGGCAAGAATGCTTGGCTTGTGACTTTAGACCTAAAAGATGCTTACCTGCATGTCCCAATCAGACAATCATGCAGAAGATACCTCAGATTCAAGGCTGGCTCAATGCATTACCAATTCTCTGCACTGCCCTTTGCCTTATCTACTGCTCCCAGGGTCTTTACAAAGTGCCTGGCACCAGTAATTGCATTCTGCAGACAAAGAGGAATACAAATATATCCTTACTTGGACGACTGTCTAATTCAAGCAGAGAACAAGGACATTCTTCTACAGCATCTGGCATTTGTGAAAAGACTTCTAACATGCCTAGGGTACACAGTCAACGAAAAGAAATCAAAATTAGTACCCTCTCAAGAGATAATATTCCTGGGTGCAAGCTTCAATACAACTGCCCAGATGGCTTATCTCACGCCAGACAAACAAAGGCAACTGACTATCTATTTCAAAATGTTGGCAACAAAGGCCCAGTTATCTGCAAGAAAAATTCTGCAGGCTTTGGGTTTCATGGCATCCTGCATCCTACTAATTCCATATGCAAGACTGCATATGAGGAAACTTCAATGGTACCTAAAAAATGTTTTGACTCAACATTGTCACAGCCTGGAAACAATGATTATTCTCATTCCCTGCCTGCAACAGGAGTTTCGGTGGTGGGCAAAGGCTTGTCACCAGAACAAGGGACGGCCATTCACATTACCCCCAGCAAGGCAGACACTAACAATGGATGTATCAGATTATGCCTGGGGGGCCCACATAGCAGGAAGATGCATTCAGGGCACATGGTCCTCAAACCAAATGCATCTACATATCAATCAAAAAGAGATGCTAGCTGTTCAAAATGCCCTGATAGCCTTCAAGGACCTACTTCATCCTGGACAACTACTAACAAAGACAGACAACACCAGGGTCATGTGGTATATAAACAAGCAGAGGGGCACACATTCTTACCCCCTTTGCAGACTAGCCATGACTTTGTGGGACATAGCTTTGACTTGCCAACTACATTTGCAGGCACTATTCCTGCCAGGAAAGGAAAATACTCTGGCAGATGAACTAAGCTGAAACATCATGGATCCACACGAGTGGCAGCTGGATCCACAAGTCTTCAGCATGATAACAAGGAAATGGGGATGCCCGGACATAGATCTATTTTCCTCCCCTCACAACTACCAACTAAAAAGATTCTGCACAAGGACTTATCACAGACAAGCATGGAAAATGGACGCCCTATCTTTCAGCTGGAAAAAGCCATCAGTATATGCCTTTCCTCCACTGCCTCTCCTCCCCAAGGTACTTCTAAAGGTCAGACAGGAGAAGCCAAAGATGATACTGATTGCCCCAGACTGGCCCCGCCAGTACTGGTATCCAATCCTAAGGAACTTGTCTCAATGCCCAGCTTGGACCTTACCTCAAATACCTCATCTGCTGTCCCAGCAAAACGAACAGATCTTGCACAGCCAACTCAGGGCTTTAAACCTGGCAGCATGGCGGATAATGTAGTCATACAAAACAAACCTCTCAGTAGAGCTGTGATGGATGTCATTTTGGAAGGCAGAAGGCCTAATACTAGAAAATCTTATGCTGGAAAATGGAAGAGATTCTGTGCTTGTAACCAGGCACAAGGAACTGATACAGCTGTACCAAATATTCCTCAGATTTTGCAATACTTAACTGAGATGCTGGACAAAGGCCTATCTTTTTCATCATTTAAAATTCATGCCTCTGCCATTTCGGCTCATTACAATGCAGAGCCACCAATCTTTTCTCATCCTTTATTAAAGCAGTACCTCAGAGGAACCAAAAATTTAAGGCCTCCAAGGAGATCACCAATATCTGCATGGGACCTCAACTGTGACTTGGAAAAGCTCACCCTACCTCCTTTTGAGCCAGCTGCTATTGCTGACATAAAGTTTTTATTTTGGAAAACAGCTCTGCTCCTTGAAATAACTTCTGCAAGACGAGTTTCAGAGCTACAGGCCCTCATGGCTGTGGAACCTTTTATCATTTTTTATCCAGTCAGGATCTCTCTGAGGACAAACCCAAAATTTATGCCTAAGGTGGTGTCCAGTGTGGCTCTTAACCAAACAATTCATCTGCCAACTTTCTATCCAAATCCATAGAACAAGGGGGAGAGAATTCTGCATTCTGTGGACGTACACAGACAGCTTAGATTCTACTTGGACAGAACCAGTTTTCAGGAAGACAGAGCAATTACTAGTGGCATATGCTGCAGGATCACAAAGAAAGACCATCTCAATGCAGACTATTTCAAAGTGGATAGGCCACTGCATTCATTTCTGCTATTTACACCATGACAAGCCAGTGCCTAAGGGCATTAGGCCACATTCCACCAGAGCTGCAGCCACTTCAGCAGCCTTTCTCTGGGGAGTACCAACCAAAGACATTTTAGAGGCTGCTACTTGGAGTTCAGTGCACACCTTTACAAAGCACTATCGTCTGCCACTCTACTCTAAATCCAGGGCAGGTTTTGCCACTGCAGTTCTGCAGGGCCTCATAGCCGCTCCTAATACTGTTTAGCTCCAGCCTCCCAACCATAGCTTTGGGACTCTACCCAAATGTAATGCCTGCAACAGTGAATACACTTGAACATCTACATTTATGGTAAGTGTACACAACTGTACTTTTGGTATTAAGGCAGAAGAGGTTTTTAAGAAAATGGAAGACAAAGCTAAGTCTATGCAAACTGTAAAAGACTTCTTAAAAGTGCAGCCACCAAGATTCAGTAGACACTGGCCTACAAAAAATTGTTCCTTTCCAGTATCAGACAGAGCTGAAAGGGGCAAATCCAGACACCCTAAGGTTTCCAGATACCAGGCGCAAGATTCATACAGGTCAAAGCAATGGGGCACTTCTACCTCCAAATCTGGAGGAGATAAAGCGCAAACCTACAGAAAACAGTCCCAATGACTTCCCTCTACCTGCACCAAGCACTTATCTTTTGGCAGCACCCTTAAGGGGAAAATTAGCACTTTTTGCTCAAAATTGGCAGTTAATAACCCAGGACAAGTGGCTGCTAAACATAGTATCTCAGGGATACAGATTCCTTTCCGTACTCTGCCAATGGCAAACGGTTGGCCATATCTGCCAAAAAATCAATGGTCAGAGGCACAGAAACAGGTTACGTCCCTCATGGATATGGGGGCCATTCAGCCAGTACCAGAACAGGAAAAAGGACAAGGTTTTTACTCAAGACTGTTCTTGGTACCCAAAAAGGACAAGGCCTGGCGGGCAATACTGGATTTATTGATTTTGAACACATACCTGGACATTCCAAAATTCAAAATGCTGACTTTGCAGCAGCTTCTGCCCATGCTGGGCCATAATGCTTGGCTGGTGACATTAGACCTAAAAGAGGCATACCTGCATGTCCCAATAAGACAATTGTGCAGAAGATCCCTCAGATTTAAGGCTGGCTTAATGCATTACTAATTCTCTGCACTGCCCTTTGGATTATCTACTGGGCCCAGGGTCTTTACAAAGTGCCTGGCACCAGTAATTGCATTTTGCAGACAAAGAAGTATTCAAATATATCCTTACTTGGACG
This sequence comes from Protopterus annectens, assembly GCF_019279795.1. Classification (NCBI taxonomy): domain Eukaryota; kingdom Metazoa; phylum Chordata; order Ceratodontiformes; family Protopteridae; genus Protopterus; species Protopterus annectens. Next base: position 59,640,828 of record NC_056751.1, on the reverse strand, counting down.
ACTGTCTCATTCAAGCAGAGAACAAGGACATTCTTCTTCAACACCTTCTTTTTGTGAAAAGGCTTCTAACATGCCTACGGTACACAATAAACGAAAAGAAATCACAACTGGTACCCTCTCAAAAGATAACATTCCTGGGTGCAAGCTTGAATACAACTGCCCAGATGGTTTACCTCACGCCAGACAAGCAAACACAACTGACTACTTACTTCAAACTGATGGCAACAAAAACCCAGTTATCTGCAAGACAAATTCTGCAGGCTTTGGGCTTCATGGCATCCTGCATCCTACTGATTCCATATGCAAGACTGCATATGAGGAAACTTCAGTGGTACCTAAAAAGTTTATGGAGTCAACATTGTCACAGTCGGGAAACGATGATTCCTCTCATTCCTTGCCTACAACAGGAGTTTCTATGGTGGGCAAAGGCATGGCACCAAAACATGGGATGGAAGTTCACTCTACCTCCTGCCAGACAAACCTTAACAAGAGACGCATCAGATTATGCCTGGGGGGCCCACATGGTGGCAAGATGCATTCAGGGCATATGGACCCCAGAACAAATGCATCTAAATATCAACCAGAAAGAGATGCTAGCTGTTCAAAATGCCCTAACAGCCTTCACGGACTTACTTCATCCAGGACAATTACTGATAAAGATGGACAACACCACGGTCATTTGGTATATAAACATGCAGGGGGGTACACACTCATACCCCCTTTGCAGATTAGCCATGGCACTGTGGTACACAGCTTTGACTTACCAAATACATCTTCAAGCTCAATTCCTGCCAGGAAAGCAAAATACTCTGGCAGACGATTTAAGCAGAAACCTCATAGATCCTCATGAGTGGAAACTAGATCCACAAGTATTCAGCATGATAACAAGGGAATGGGGGAGCCCAGACATAGATCTGTTTGCCTCTCCTCAAAATTATCAATTGGAAAAATTCTGCACAAGGACTTATCACAGACAAGCATAGAAAGTGGACGCCCTATCCTTCAGTTGGAAAAACCTATCAGTTTACGCCTTTCCTCATCTGCCTTTTCTTCTCAAGGTCCTCCTAAAAGTCAGACAAGAGAAACCAAAGGTGATACTAATTGCCCCGGACTGACCCCGCCAATACTGGTACCCAATCCTAAGGAACTTGTCTCAATACCCAGCTAGGACCTTACCTCAAAGACCTCAACTACTGTCCCAGCAAAACAATTGGATCCTGCACAATCAACTCCAGACACTGAACCAGGCTGATCATGTAGTTATACAAACAACACCTCTCAGTAAAGCTGTGATGGATGTCATTTTAGAAGCCAGAAGGCCTAATACTAGAAAATCTTATGCTGATAAATGGAAGAGATTCTGTGCTTGGAATCAAGCACAAGGAACTGATGCAGCAGAACCAAATATTCCTCAGATATTACAATACTTAACTGAGATGCTTGACAAAGGCCTATCTTTCTCATCAATTAAAATCCATGCCTCTGCCATTTCGGCTCATTACAATACAGAGTCACCAATCTTTCCTCATCCGTTACTAAAGCAGTATCTTTGAGGAGCCAAAAATGTAAGGCCTCCTAGAAGATCACCAATACCTGCATGGGACCTCAATTATGTGTTGGAAAAGCTCACCCTGCCTCCATTTGAACCAGCTGCTACCGCTGATATAAAGTTCTTATCATGGAAAACAGCTGTGTTACTAGCAATTACTTCGGCAAGAAGAGTTTCAGAGCTACAGGCCCTCATGGCTGTAGAGCCGTTTATCATATTTTACCCAGACAGGGTGTCTCTGAGGACAAATCCTGCATTTATGCCTAAGGTGGTTTCCATTGTGGCTCTTAACCAAACTATTCATCTGCCAACCTTTTACCCAAATCCGCAGAACAAGGGGGAGAGAATTCTGCATTCCTTGGATGTACACAGACAGCTAAGATTCTACTTGAGCAGGACTAAACCTCTAAGAAAAACTGAGCAATTACTAGTGGTGTATGCTGCAGAATCAGAAGGAAAGGCTATTTCAAAGCAGACTATTTCAAAGTGGATAAGCCACTGCATTCGTTTCTGCTACTTACACCATGGTAAACCTGTGCCCAAGGGCATTAGGTCTCATTCCACCAGAGCTGCAGCTACTTCAGCAGCCTTTCTCAGAGGAGTACCAACCAAGGACATTCTAGAGGCTGCTCCTTGGAGTTCTGTTCACACCTTTACAAAGCATTATCATTTGTCTCTCTACTAAGTCCATGGCAGGCTTTGCACTGCAGTTCTGCAGGGCCTTATAGCTGCACCTAATGCTGTTTAGCTCCAGTCCAGCCACCCAACCATAGCTTTGGGATTCTACCCAAATGTAATGACCGCAACAGTGAAACACAAAGAACATAGTACAGTTGTGTACATTTACCATAAATGTAGATGTTCGAGTGTATTAACTGTTGCAGTCCAGGTTACCCTCCCGCCATCCCCCTTTCATTCTGGAATTTCTTTTCTTTTCTATCTTCTACAACCTATGTGGTGTATTTGCTTCTAGATGAAGGTAAAGTTTATTTTGATGCATGTATTTATATATATATATATATATATATATATATATATATATATATATATATATATACATATATGTGTGTGTGTGTATATATATATATATATTTTTTTTTTGCTACCTTTTTGGGGGCACCTGACATCTGGGGCAATTAAAACTAAAGAAAATGGCATCAGCTGCATGTTTTATACCCCAGACGTCATGACGTCATGGAAGAGGAGACGGCAACTGACACAGGACCCAAGACTTTGGAATTCAGGCCGACTGAGGGCAACCTGCCAGCAGATTAACCAAATGTAATGACTGCAACAGTGAATACACTCGAGCATCTACATTTATGGTAAGTGTACACAACTGTACTTTCTGGTCGCTATTACCTCTTCTAGAAGGGTTTCGGAATTGCAGGCCTTGTCCATAAAATTCCTGTACATGATTTTTCATAAAGATAGAGTTTCCCTTCGAACCAATCCATCTTTTCTTCCTAAGGCGGCGTCACCAGTCAGTATCAGTCAGAATATAAATTTGCCTGTGTTCTTTCCCAGTTTTACCAACAAGATGGAATACAAACTACACATGTTGGATTTTCATATACAGTTATGATTCTATTTACACAGGACAAAAAATTTTTGTAAATTGGATCAGTTGTTTGTTTCCTTCTATAGACCCTTTTTGGGCAAACTTATCTCCAAGGTCACTATAGCTAGATGGATTTCTTCATGCATCCTGCAGGTCTGTAAGGACAAAGGCATGTCTCCTCCAAGTCAGGTTAAAGCTCACTCCACTAGGTCCATGGCTCCACACGTGGACATCTTTTATTGAAAGAACCTCTGCCTAGAAGAGGCAGATCGAGGAATCGCCTGCGAAATCAACGTACACGACGACTACACAGCCAGGAGGACGAAATAAGGTCAGGAAAGAGATACAAACAAGCTTAGTTCACAATATCTGTACTTTAACTTTAACTGACTCGCAATTATCTGTGTTAAACAGAGGTTTAACCTTTGTTCTGGCTCAAAGAATGGACATAACAGAGGTAATTAAAGACCTACACCTTTTTGGCAGAACTCTTACACTTAAAGCTATGTTTGGTAATTCTAATAATGCTGATTGTATATTTAGAAAGCCTAGCACTTGCATACCACCTAGTAGTTCTACTATAGAGCTGTTCATTGACCTTTGTGAAAAACAACTTAGAGAGATGTCTTTAGGTAAGCAAACTAATAATTTTAGTAATTTATCAGCTGCAGAGTTACAAGCTCTAGTTGAACTGAAAGAACTAAATAGTATAGAAATACGCCCAGCAGATAAAGGCGGTGGTATTGTTGTTATCGACAAGGACAAATATATAGAATCTATGTTAAGTCATCTCAGTGACGTTGATGCGTATGCCTTTTTACCTATGCATATACTCAGTAGTGTCATAGAAAAAGTACAGTTTTTGATATTTGGTTTATTAATAACAGGCATGATATCTGAGAAACTGTTTGACTATTTCAAGGTAGAATATTCAACAGTCCCTTTGATATATGGTCTACCCAAAATACATAAGAATCCCATAACTCCACCTATATGCGCCCTATAGTTTCAGGCCGAGGTTGGGTAACTGAGCCACTTTCTATTTTCGCAGAAAAGACTTTGCATGCTGCCTTGGCTAATTGTTGCACTGTTTTAAAGGATATCAAGAGTTTTTTAAATGAGCTATCTAAACAAAATGAAATTATCTTAGGACAATGTTTATTTGTAACTCTGGATATTGAATCATTGTTCACTTTTATACCCAGTGAATGGGGAATTGAAAATGTCAGAGAATTACTGTGTGAGAGAAACACTCCTGATACTAAGGTGAAACTTATTTGTACACTTTTGGAAATCATCCTAGAAAACAATGTGTTTATTTTTAATGATGTTTATTGTGCACAAAAAGTTGGCGCAGCTATGGGCACAGCTTGTGCTAATAGCTACGCCAATCTATCCCTAGCTAATTGGGAAGCTAAACATGTACTTTTGAATAATGAATACCAGGTTAACATCAAATGGTATAAACGTTTTGTGGAACTTCAAAACCAACTGATAGTATCCCAACTCACCATTGCCCACAAGATCTTCTACCAACCCAACAACACTCCTATACTCTCCAATCTCATCCTCCAGTACACAAATCTTAACTCCCTGCGCTCTTCCAACAAACCCCTTGCCTGTATATGCAAGTCTAACAACCTGGCTGGAGACTCTCTTTTTTCTAACACTGTTGGAAAAATCTGGAACCTACCGCCAAATGAACTAACATTACTTTCTTCCTTGCCTCTATTTAAACACAACCTCAAAAAACACCTAAATTCTCACTGGCTATGCCCCTGCAGCAATCCTGACTAATCTTCTTCCTCTCTCCTTCTTTTTCTAATTTCACCTCCTGTTAATTCTTATTTCTACTACTCTTACTTCAACTACTTATACTCTAAATTGATTGTTACATGCTCACTCCTTGTTTGACTTACTAACTATTGTTCCTAATTTGATATGCCTAAAGAGTAATTCCTACTCTATATTATTACTACTTCCTACAAGGCATACTTTTTAATTCTAAACATTATTTACTTGTAATTTTTATTTTTATTTTTATTTTAATCCCTGTGGATGATTTTCTAAGTTGTATAACTGCCGGAGCTTTTCTCCCCGGGCCTCTACTGAAAATGGAAATATATCCAGTTAGACTAGCCCGGTTAACAAATGTAAAATAAAATAAATAAAATAAAATGATATTTTTTTGTTGTGGCATGGCTCAGAGCAGCAGCTACAAGAGTTTCTTTTATACTTAAATCAGTTGAATACTTTTTTGATATTTACCTATGAATATTCTGATAAAGAAGTAGAGTTTTTGGATGTTAAAGTTACTAAAAATAATTTATCCACTGTGTCTGCTACTTTGTATAAGAAAGCTGTTAGAAAAAATAATGTTCTACACTATGGCAGTATGCATCCGAATCATACGAAATTCAATGTGTTGAAAGGACAGATATTTCCAACTGAGACTTTTTAATGATGATGATAGTCTCATTGTTGCATTACAAACACTTAAACAAGAATTTTTAGAAAGAGGCTATAGTAGTAAACTTATTGATTCTCAAATAGCAGAAGGATGGCGGCATAGATCAGGTAAGTGCCAGCCATACTTTCCCCCCCTCCCCACTAGTATTAACAACAGGGATAATATTGAAAATACTTTCTCAAGTGATGCTTCCACTGATACCTCTAGGAATAAACTAAGGATGCCATTGACCTTTGCCAGTAATGTGCATGTAGCATGTGATATTATTAAAAAGAACTGGGATATTCTGTCTACTGTACACGAGTTAAATGGGGTCATTGGCACACAGCCAGATTTTGCCTTTAGAAATAATAGATCACTCTGTTATTGATCCTTTAATACTAAATCAGCTATAATATCTGATAAACTTGGTACATATATGTGTAGGAATTGTATGGCCTGTACACATATACATATTGGTAATCATTTCACACATCCCACTTTGGGTTTTAAGAGAGATACTGCTTTTTATGCAAATTGTCGAACAAAAAATGTTGTCTATTTTTGCTATTGTACTACCTGCTTCTCATTTTACATAGGGAAAATGAACAGGGTGTTTAAGGATAGAATACTTGAACACCTTAGGGATATCAAGAATGTTAAAGAAACCAGCTCACTATCACTACATGTAGCTAAAGAGGGTAAAGAACATAAATTTAGCTTTATGGTACTAGAGATTCTGCATAGTACCAAGACAGGAGGTGACATAAATAATAGAACAGAATCTAGTGAACAGAAATGGATTTTGCGCTTTCAAGCTGATAAATCTCCTGGTTTAAACAACAGAGTTTCCCTAAAACCCTTCCTTAAAGCACGGCCATTAAAGAATTGATCTCTCTTTTAATATTTTATCATGTATATTTCAATAGTCCATCTTTTATTATTTTTTACTATTGTATTTACCAGTTTTAAGTGCATATTGTTCATTTAGTCTGTTTTATTAAATTTTTTAACGATCTATAGATTCTACAGATGTATTTTATCACATGACTTTTAGCAATGATACACATTTTATCTGATTTTTTGATTGGATGTTTTAGTGTTTAAAAATTTAACTGCTATTCTATCTTTGTTGGTCTGATGAAGCGGATGTTATTCTGAGAAAGCACTTGCCTACTACAATAAAGGACATATTGATTTTCATTGCTGTTAGAACCAGATTAATGTCCTTCAAGGATGCATCTGCAGTCCTGACAAATGGGTTGTCCTGTCGTCAGGCAGCCCTTCGGTCGGCCGGATTCCAAAGTCTGGGTCTGGCCTCGGCTGGTGTCGCACTTCACCCGACGTCATCTCTGCTGGTCTTCGGGTATAAAGGCATCAGCCGACGCCATTTTCCTCAGTCTTTCTTGCCGCGTGGCGCCCGAAGCAGAAGCTGTTCGCAAGTGCCGGTCGGTCAGATCCAGAGATTAATACTACCGAATACTACTTCGAAGACTTCTAAAAGCTAAGTACCCCGTTGGGGACTCTTTCTTGCCTCAGCCGATGTCAGAAAAAGTAAATAACTGTTTAACTTGTGGGAAACAAATACCTCATAAAGATTTCCACTCTTACTGCTTGCCTTGTTTAGGCCCAGACCACGACGTAGCAGCTTGTTTAGCCTGTGCTTCCTTCAACCGACGAACGCTTAGGCGTCGGTCGGAGTTCGCTGAACAGTTTTTCGGCTCAGACTTTGTGTACATTATGCCGTCGGATCCTCCGACTACCCAAATTGTTAAAAAATGCAAAGAAAAGGACCGACACTTGCGGTCCGCGGTTTCGGCCGAAACCACGGTTAAGCAAACCGCGAGTGTCTCGGTTTCGGCCGAAACCGAGCAAACGGTTCAATCTACAGCCGAATCCATGACTACTACCGAGGCCCCTTCTACCCTAGCTGAATCGGCCTCTGAAATTTTGCCTACTAATGTGGTTTCTCTAGAGTTATCAGACACCATCCCTTTGGATGTCTCTACCCCAGCACGTGGTGCTGCTAGGCCTCCTGCAGCCATGCCTATAAAGGCCTTTGCCAGGGCTAAAGCAGCCAAAACTGCTGAATCAGTGCCTGTTAAGCCCCCCTCTCACAGGCCCAGCTCCAGTTCACAAATGCTTACTCTGGCAGAGGATCTCATCTCTTTAATAAGGGGATCCCAATCTCACCCTGACAGGGCCTCACAACCTCCGGAAAAGAGACCTAGAGCAGAGCCCCCTGAGCCAGGCTCCTCAGATGACTCTTCTGATGACTCAGACATTACAGACCATCCAGAGGCTCCTTTTTCTACTTATGAAGATTCTGATGCTGAAGAATCTATTCCTTCTGCCTCTCCACCAGAGGAATTTTCCTTTGGGGAAACCTTTACATGCCATGCGAGAGCAATTCCAATGGCAGGGACAAGATTTCTCAGATTCAAGAAAAAGGCTTAGGACCTTTTTACACTTACCGCAACATAGACCCTTAGCTATACCTCCAGTTCTTCCTGTTGTGGATGATGCATTTAATGATGTTTGCACTGCTCCTGATACTTTACCTCCAGCCCCTGCTAAGCCCGACAGGTTCTACAGGGTACCGGACACTCATCACCACTTATACAAGGCTCCTTTTGCAGATCCGGAGACTATCTCCCAGGGGCCTAAGGCAGTAGCTTCGACCTCAGCTAAAAACCCTCCCTTCTGATAGGGAATCCAGGTCCTTAGAGAGATGGGGTAAAAAAGTATACACCTCTGCTACTCTCTCAGCTAGAGCTTTGAACTGTCAGTTTCATATGATCCAATACCAGGAGTTTATGCTTGATCAGTTAACTAAGAAACTGTCCTCTGATGATTCCTTAGATAAGAAATATGTTCTAGAAATGGTGAATAACATTCAGCAGGTTAGTAACCATTCTTTAAAATGTGGCTATGATGCACTGGAGGCTTCATTTAGATCAGCCATGACTGGCACAGTTATAAGAAGGCATGCATGGTTGAAAGAGCAGGTCTTGCCGGATCATGTTAAAGCAAAGCTATTAGATGCTCCTATGGACAAGGTCAGTTTATTTGGTTCTCATGCCCAACAAGTAATGAAGAAAATGGAAGAGAAGGCAAAATCTGTACAAACAGTTAAAGATTTCTTACAGGTACAGCCCCCAAGGTTCAGCAGGAACTGGCCTTCCAAAAATTGGTCCTTTCCAGACTCCTCTAAAAATCAGAGAGGCAGGAATAGACGTTCCAGAGGCAGAAATCAATCCAGAGGAGGTGCCTACAGGGGACGCCAGTGGCAAGGCAATAACCAACGAGGCACAGATACAACCACAACCACTGCAACAGGACAATCACAGTGACTTGGCTCTAACACCGCCTACCAGGGAACAAATAGTAGCACCCTTAGGCGGAAAATTAGCCTTATTTTCAAAAAACTGGCACTATATCACAAGAGACAACTGGATTTTGCAAACTATAGACCAAGGCTACAGGTTTCATTTCCACACCTTACCAGCAAAAGAGGAATGCCAAACCTGCCACCAAATCAAAAGTCAGAAGCCCTAAAACAAATAGCTCAATTAACAAAGATGAGAGCTGTGGAAAGGGTACCACCTACAGAACAGGGCAAGGGATTTTACTCCAGACTCTTCCTAGTACCAAGAAAAGAGAACAGTTGGAGACCTATTCTCGACCTGTCCGCTTTAAACACATTCATCATCGTTCCAAAATTCAAAATGCTGAGCCTACACCAACTTCTTCCCATGCTGGGCAAGGAGTATTGGCTGGTTACTCTAGATCTCAAGGAGGCATACCTGCACGTCCCCATACTACCAATTTGCAGAAGATACCTCAGATTTCTTGCAGGATCAGAGCATTATCAATTCTCAGCATTGCCCTTTGGCTTATCTACTGCGCCCAGAGTGTTCACGAAATGCCTGGCATCAGTAATCGCTCATTGCAGGCTTCAAGGAATCCAAATTTATCCATACCTGGACGACTGCCTGATACAAGCGGACAACAAAAGCAAGCTGACACAAGACTTACAAAGAGTCATTTGCTTACTACAAGCCCTGGGATACACAGTCAATTTAAAAAAGTCAAAACTGATACCATCCCAGACAATAACATTCTTGGGTGCAGAATTGGACACAGTAAAACAGATGGCATTCCTAACTGCAGAAAAACAAGAACAACTTCCTCTGTACTTCTTGGCACTAGCAAAGCAGGACAAACTAACAGCAAGGAAAGTACTGCAGGCCTTGGGTTTTATGGCATCCTGCATAATCTTGGTTCCCCATGCCAGACTGCATATGAGAAAGCTACAGTGGTACCTAAAGAATTTATGGTCTCAACACAAGCACAGCTTAGAAACCGAAATACCACTAATTCCATGCCTGAAACAAGAGTTCCTATGGTGGGCTCAGACATGCCAGGCAAACCCAGGCTTGTCCTTCCACAACATTCAAGCAAGCCAAACCATCACAACAGACGCCTCAGACCTCGGTTGGGGGGCACACATGCTGGACAAGTGCATTCAAGGCATATGGACTCCAGATCAACTACACCTGCACATAAATCAAAAAGAAATGCTGGCAGTAAAACTAGCAATCCAGAATTTCAGACCATTCCTCAAAGAGGGCCAATTGATGATAAGGACAGACAACACCACAGTCATGTGGTACATCAACAAACAGGGAGGCACTCATTCATACCCCCTATGCCGAATGACTCTGGACCTGTGGAATATGGCTCTGAGCTACAACATTCAATTACAGGCAATATTCGTACCGGGAAAAGAAAACATCCTAGCAGACATGTTAAGCAGAACTATCTCGGATGCTCACGAATGGATGCTACACCCGGACATCTTCAAGGCCATCACAAAGAAATGGGGAATGCCACAAATAGACCTATTTGCATCCCCACTCAATCACCAGCTCAAGAAATTCTGCACAAGGACATACCACCCCCTTGCTTGGAGGGTGGACTCTCTATCCTTCAATTGGAAAGGCCTGACAGCATATACATTTCCACCTCTTCCTTTGATGCACAAGGTACTACTGAAAATCAAAGAGGAACGTCCAAGGATAATTCTGATAGCTCCAAATTGGCCAAGACAACATTGGTATCCATTACTGAGGAGCATGTCTCGGGGGGGAACGTGGACTCTACCCCTGATTCCTTTGATGTTGACTCAGAGCAACTACAACATCTTGCATCCAAACCTGAAAACTCTGCAACTCACTGCCTGGAACATTACATAAGAGCATCTAACCCAGATTTATCCCAATGGGTTAAAGACATTATCCTTGAGGCCCGCAGACCTTCTACTAGAAGGAACTATGCAGGAAAATGGAAAAGGTTTGTCATTTGGAGTACGGAAAGAGGGAAAGATGTGTCAAAGGTAGATATTGCCAACATCCTGGAGTATTTGGCAGAGCTCCTACATACTGGCATGTCCTATTCCTCCATCAAGATACATGCATCAGCTATTTCTGCAGAATACAGCCTCGATCCCCCTGTCTTCTCGCATCCTCTACTCAGACAGTTCCTCAGAGGAATTAAGAATGTTAAACCTCCTAGGAAACCACCATTACCAGCATGGGACTTGAATTTTGTGTTAGAAAAATTGACACTCCCTCCATTCGAACCAGTAGCAACAGCAGATCTTCAACACCTATCCTGGAAAACTGCTTTCCTACTGGCAATTACTTCAGCAAGAAGGGTTTCGGAACTACAGGCTTTAATGGCAGTACAACCCTTCCTAATCTTCCATCAAGATAGAGTGTCCATGAGAACTAATCCTACATTTATGCCTAAGGTGGTATCCAGAGTGTCTCTAAACCAGGCAATCCACCTACCTACCTTCTTTCCCAATCCACAGAACAAAGGGGAAAGACTGCTGCATACCTTGGATGTACATAGACAGTTGCGCTACTACCTGGACAGAACCAAGGGCAATAGAAAACTGACCAGCTCCTAGTAGCCTATGCAACAGGAAGGGAAGGAAAAGCAATTTCCAAACAGACAATCTCCAAGTGGATAGGAAATTGCATAAGATTCTGTTACTCCTATCATGGAAAGCAAATTCCACAGAACATAAGGCCTCATTCTACAAGGGCTACAGCCACTACCACAGCCTTCTTACAAGGAGTGGCTACCAAGGACATTATTGAGGCTGCTACTTGGACCTCCGTGCATACATTTGCCAAGCATTATAACTTACCTCTATACTCTAGATCCCGAGCAGGGTTTGCCACTGCTGTGTTGCAAGGGATCCTAACTACACCATAATTCTTATTCCTCCTCCCCTAGTTTGGCTATGGTATTCTACCCATTTGTTAGGACTGCAGATGCATCCTTGAAGGACATAGTACAGTTTTGTACCTGCCATAAATGTAGATGTCCGAACAGGATAGCATCTGCAGTCAGGATTACCCACCCTCCTTCCCCTCTGTGGTACTCCTAGGGTATTGCCCACCTAATAGCTAGCTGGGGGGGGGATCTCTTATGGTGTATTTGTTTGTATATATGTACATACATGCATATTTTTTGTGTTTGCCTTCTACTTTTTGGAAAACATTGGCATTTACCCAAAAATTTAGCTATCCAAGAGGGCTACTGGCATCTGGGGCAAGAAACACTGAGGAAAATGGCGTTGGCTGATGCCTTTATATCCGAAGACCAGCAGAGATGACGTCGGGTGAAGTGCGACACCAGAAGAGGCCAGACCCAGACTTTGGAATCCGGCCGACCGAAGGGCTGCCTGACGACAGGACAACCCATTTGTTAGGACTGCAGATGCTATCCTGTTCGGACATCTACATTTATGGTAGGTACAAAACTGTACTTTTTTCTTTATCTTGTATTCTCTGGTTTTTGCATCTGATTCCTTATTTGGTTCAAGGACTGTTTTCGTTTGGTAAAGCTCAGTCCACTAGGTCCATAGCTCCATCTGCAGCTTTCTGGTCTAGGGTATCTGTGGATGACATTTGCTCTGCAGCTACCTGGTCCTCATCTCATACGTTTGTTTCCCATTACAAATTGGATTTGACATCTGTAAGAAGAGCATCCTTTGGCTCTGCGGTGCTCTGGAATATTTTTCCATGAGGGCCTACCAGGAGTTTAGTGGCTGGGGACTCTCCCACAGGTTGAAGACCAAATGAAGTCAACTACTTCAGATAAAGAAGTTATGTATTCACCATAACGTTCCATCTGAGTAGTTGTGCTTCATTTGTCTTCAACTATCCATCCCTCCTTCCCCCGGACCTTGGCACATGTTCAGCCTACCAGCTGCAGTATAGGTTACAAGTATGTTATCAGGTCGGGTTCTAAGTATAAGTTCAGCAAACTCAATCTGGGGATGGAAGGCAGTGGAGGTGTATTATGGGTAAGGGGAGGAGTCTGGAGCTCGGAGCTGATGCTGGTAATCTTTGCTGGCCTGAATCCGATATGGATCTGTATTCCCACAGGTTGAAGACAAATGAAGTACAACTACTCAGATGGAACGTTATGGTGAGTAGATAATTTCTTTTTACCATCTGTTTATATTAAGTAATAAGTTTTGAAAGACTTCATCAATAAGGGTGAATATGTTAAGTAACTGTGTGGTATAATCTTTTACTGAGGTTTTATGTATGATATATCCTACTTTACTATGATTGATGATTGAATTGCTTGTCATCTATCTTTCATGTAAATATTGCTTATACAATAGGTAGACATTTATATATTAGTAGAATTCTGTCTAATCTACAATAGTACTATATCTGTTCAAAATAATATAAATATTGCTAATTCCTATTACACATATTCTCCATATGATTCAGTTTATGGACCTCCGATGTTCTGGATTGTCAAGGTATGAGTGGTAATCTGATGGACTTAGGTTTAGCCATCAGATTAGGAATGAGATGTTTGTGTTTCACTGTTGCAGTCATCACATTTGGGTTATCTGCTTGCAGTAGCCCTCAGTCGGCCTGATTAACAAAGCCTTGGGTCCTGCGTCAATTGCTGTCCCTTCTTCCATGACGTCAGGTCGTCAGGGGTATAAAACATGCAGCCAATGCCATTACATCAGTCTTTCTTACCATGCGGTGCCCGAAGCAGAAGCAGTTTGCAAGTGCCGGTCGGCCGACTCCTGAAATTTTCATTTTCAAGTTTCAGAACCGAAGTCTTCAACTAAAAGCTAAGTACCCCATTGGGGAAACTTTTTCTTGCTCTAAACCGATGTCAGTAAAAGTAAATAATTGCATTACTTGAGGAAAGCAAATACCTCATAAAGATTTTCATTCATACTGTATTCCTTGCCTAGGCCCTGACCACGACGTACCTCGCAGTCAGTTTTGTGCCTTATTTAAACCACGAACTATCCGTCGTCGGTATATTTACCCTTCAAAATATTTTGATGCTCTGTTCAATTATCCCGATATGTCTTCAGTAAGCCATCCGACTACTGACATTCCGAAAAAATGCAAAGATAAAGACAGAGACAGGCCGCCAAAGTCCAAAGCTGCTGACAACGTTTCTCCTAAGCCAGTCGCGAGTTCGCCGGTACTCATGTGCTTTCGCCACCCCTGATACCCGCTACTTCAGATTCGCAGGCCTGTACTGAGACCCATTCTGAGTCTGGTATGCCGCGAGATGCTTCAACTGTGGAATCTGCGGATGTCTCTACCTTGGATGGGTACGGAGCCGCTGTGCAGGCACCGGCTTCTGAGGGGGTATTCAGGCCTACTGACTTGTGTATTAAACCAACGCCATCTTCTTCAAGGCCTAAAACTCAAACCATGGCTAGAAAACTGACGCCCAGACCACATGGCCAGGCCTCTATGCCTAAAAAACAAATGATAAGAATGGCTGAAGACCTTATTACTTTAATCAGGGGAAGCCAACCTTCCCCCTCTAAGAGACCTAGGACTGAATTTGCTTATGATATTTCTGATCAGGATTCTGAATTTTCTATTTCCTCTGATGTCCAGGATTCACCCTTATCTGCCTATGAGGATTCTGATGCTGAGGACTCTATTCCCTCTGCATCCCCCAGAGGTTTTTTTCTTTTGGTGAAACCTTGCATACCCTCAGGGAGCATTTTCGTTGGGAAAGTCAGGATTTCTCTGATTCTAAAAAGAGGCTTAGGGATTTCTTACTCCTGCCCCAGCACAGGCCTTTAGCCGTACCTCCTGTACTAGACATTGTTGATGCCTTTTCGGAATCTAGCTTGGCCCCTGACTCTTTACCTTCTGCTCCCAAAAAACCTGATAGATATTACAGGGCCCCTGACTCTCACAAGTTCCTTTTTTAAAAATCCTACTGCGGATCCTGAGACCATTTCACAGGGACCCAAGGGCATTAAAGCTACTGCTGCCAAAAATCCTACTCCCTCTGATAGAGACTCCAGGGCGCTGTATTGATGGGATAAAAAGGTATACACTAATGCAACTTTGGCCATTAGGGCCTTAAGCTGCCAGTTTCATATGTTAAAGTATCAGCAGCATATTATTGGATTGCTTAAACAGATAATGATGATGTTTCCTGATTGTGCTGAAAATAAGGATTTACAGGATTTACTGCATTCAGCTGAACAAGTTGGAAAACATACTTTACAATGTGGTTTTGATTTACTAGAGGTATCTTGCAGGGCTGCTGTAACTGGGTCTATACTTAGAAGGTATGCTTGGCTTAAGGAGCAATCCTTTCCAGATCATGTTAAAGCGAAATTACATGTGCTCCCTTAAACCAGGAATGCCTGTTTGGCAACAAGGCAGAAGTTCTAAAAAAAATGGAGGAAAAAGCTAAATCTATGCAAACTGTTAAAGATTTTTTACAAGTACAACCTCCAAGGTTTAGTAGGCATTGGCCTTCCAAGAATTGGTCATTTCCTGCCTCTTCCAGACCTTCTCAGTCCAAACCCAGAGCCAGCAGAGCTCCCAGGCTTCAGTCCCAGGGTACGCACAGGACTAAGCAGTGGGGAGCCTCCACTTCCAAATCTGGGAGTAGTAAAACTCTCCCCTATGGTAAACTGTCTCAATGACTTATTTTTAAAACTGCCAAGCACATCTCAACTGACTACCCCTTTGGGGGAGAAAGAATGCTCTTCATGCAAAGAACTGGGAACTCATTACCCAGGACAAATGGGTTTTAAATAGTGTCCCAGGGATACAGATTTCACTTCCACATGTTACCAACACCAAGTGGGTGGCCAGATGTACCCCCAAATCAGTGAGCAGAGGCACAAAAGCAAGTATAGTCTCTCTTAAGCATGGGGGCTATTCAGTTGGTACCAGAAGAGGAAAAGGGACAAGGTTTCTACTCGAGACTTTTCCTGGTACCCAGGAAAGACAATTCATGGCATCCTATCCTGGACCTGTCTACCTTAAACACCTTTTTGGTGATTCCAAAATTCAAGATGCTGACTCTTCACCAGTTGCTCCCTATGCTAGGCAAAGATGCCTGGTTGGCAACACTAGATTTAAAGGAAGCATACCTGCACATCCCAATCAGGGAATCTTGCAGAAGATACCTACACTTCAAAGCAGGCTACATGCACTATCAGTTCTCTGCAATGCCCTTTGGCTTATCTACTGCGCCCAGGGTATTCAAAACGTGCCTAGCTCCAGTCATTGCATTGTGCAGGCAAAGAAATATTCAAATATACCCATACCTGGACAATTGTCTAATTCAGGCAGAAAGCTAGGACATACTTTTGAAACATCCAGCCTTTGTACAAAGGGTGCTAACTTGTCCGGGATACACCATAAATGAAAAGAAATCACACCTGGTACCCTGTCAACAAATTATATTCCTGGGAGCAAGCTTGAATACAACTTCCCAGATGGCTTTCCTTACGCCAGAGAAACAAATTCATTTGACAACCTACTTCAAACAAGTGGCCACAAAAACCGTGCTATCTTCAAGGCAAATACTCCAAGTCTTGGGGTTCATGGCCTCCTGCATTCTTCTAATTCCATATGCAAGACTGCATATGAGGAAACTATAATGGTATCTAAAAAGCCTATGGTATCAACATTCTCAGGATCTAGAAGCAATGATTCCTGTCATACCTTACCTACGCCTAGAGTTCCTTTGGTGGGCAGCGGCTTGCCACAAAAACAAGGGACTACCAGTCACACTACCTCCTGCCGCCCAAACCCTAACAGCAGACGCATCAGACTATGCATGGGGGGGCTCACCTAGCAGGGAAGTGCATTCAGGGCAAATGGAACCCAAGTCAAATGCACCTGCATATCAATCAGAAAGAAATGTTAGCTGTACAGAATGCTCTGACAGCCTTCAAGGACAACATTCTTCCAGGACAATTAATGGTAAAGATGGAGAACGCCACTGTTATGTGGTACATAAACAAGCAGGAGGGTACACATTCTTACCTCCTCTGCAGACTAGCCATGGCATTGTGGAACACAGCCCTGAGCTACCAAGTGCATCTACAGGATCACTTCCTGCCAGGAAAACTAATTACACTGGCAGATGAACTAAGCAGAAACCTCATGGACCCACACGAGTGGAAACTGGAACCAAGGAGTTTCAACATGTTGACAAGCAAATGGGGGAGCTCAGGTATAGACCAGTTTGCCTCCCCCCAGAACTGTCAATTGGACAAATTTTGCACAAGGACTCCCCACAAGCAAGCTTGGAAAGTGGATGCTCTGTCCTTCAGCTGGAAAAACTTATCAGTTTGTCTTTCCTCCTCTGCCTCTGCTCTCCAAAAGTGCTACTAAAGATCAAACAAGACAAACCAAGGACGGTTTTGATTGCGCCAGACTGGCCACACCAACACTGGTGTACCCCCTCTTGTGCAGTGTGTCACTGTTGGCTCCATGGCACCTGCCTCAGACTCCTACCCTATTGTCTCAGCAGGAGAACCAGATTCTGCACCCGCAGCTTTAAACAGTGAACCTGGCAGCCTGGCTAATTACCTAATCTCTCCTTTACCACCCCTAAGTAAACCAGTGACGGATATAATTTTAGAGGCAAGGAGGCCTAGTACTAGAAAATCTTATGCTGACAAATGGAAAAGATTATGTGCCTGGAATCAATCTCAAGGGATGAGCACAGCAACGCTCAATTTACCTCCCATTTTACGATACTTAACTGAGATGCTTCACAAGGGCCTGTCTTTCTCCTCCGTCAAAATTCACGCCACCAAAATTTACGACCACCTAGGAGAGCTCCAACTCCAGCCTGGAACCTTAACTTTGTATTGGAGAAACTCACTCTTCCCTCTTTCGCGGTAGCTGCTACTGCAGACTTAAAATTCCTTTCTTGGAAAACAGGCTTCCTTTTAGCAATCACTTCAGCAAGAAGGGTATCTAAATTGGGTCTATATTAGAACATCGAAGTTTCACAAGTTTGAATGTTCTAATATCGACCCCTTTTCAGCGAACGCTGAAAATAGTGAAGCTGCAGAAAACCAAATTTTTTCCTAGGGAAAAATTTGGTTGTCCGTTTCTGTCGCTTCGCTATTTTCAGCGCTGTGGTGGAAAGTTATGTATCGGGTTCAGGTAAGTGTGCGATTTTATGGACGTGAGGGTTAGGGTGGGTTAGGGCGCGGGTCAGGTAAGTGTGCGATTGTGTGGACGTGAGGGTTAGGGCGTGGCAGGTGAGTTAGGGTTAGGGCACGGGTGAGGTGAGTATGCGCTAATGATGGACCTTAGGGTTTGGGTTATGGTAAGTGGATAGTTAGTGGTGTATGTACAGTTTAGTGTAGGGTTAGACGTAAGATTTTAGGTGTATGTGTGTGGATTGCTGTTTGTTTGGTGTGCTTGTGCTGTGTGTATGCGTTTCAGAACAGCAAATTTTTTCCCTAGGAAAAAATTTGCTGTTCTGAATGTTCGATGTCAACATTCGCTGAATATGGGTCAATATTAGAACATTCGAAGTTCTGAAAATTCAATGTTCTAATATAGACCCATCTAAATTACAGGCCCTTATGGCAGTGGAGCCTTTCATCATCTTTCATGCAGACAGGGTGTCCCTCAGGACCAATCCCTCCTTCATGCCCAAGGTGGTATCCAGTGTGGCCCTCAATCAGTCCATTCATTTGCCAACATTCTGTCCTAATCCACAGAACAAAGGGGAACGAATACTGCACTCATTAGATATGCACAGACAACTTAGATTCTACTTGGACAGGACTAAGCCTCAAAGGAAATCTGAACAATTGCTGGTGGCATTTGCTGCAGGGGCAGAGGGGAAGGCTATTTCAAAGCAAACCATTTCCAAATGGATAGGCCATTGCATTCATTTCTGCTACAATCACCATAGAAAACCTATCCCACAGGGGATCAGACCCCACTCAACCAGGGCTGCATCTACCTCTACAGCCTTTCTCAGAGGCATTCCTACCAGGGACATCCTAGAAGCTTCTACGTGGAGTTCTGAACATACTTTCACCAAGCATTGCCATCTGCCAATTTTCTCTAACTCCAGAGCTGGCTTTGCCATTACAATCTTGCAGTACCTTATAGCTAGTCCTAATGCTATCTAATTTCCTCCTCCCATCCTTAGCTTTGGGAATCTACCCAAATGTCATGACTGCAACATTGAAACATGAAGAACATAGTACAGTTGTGTACACTTACCATAAATGTAGATGTTCGCGTGTATTCACGGTTGCAGTCCTGGTTACCCTCCCTCAAGCCCCCTTACTTCTTTTGGCTATACGTCTATTCTCCTTTACTATGCTCAAAAGTTTTTTGGTGTATTTGCTTTTTTGTTGGATGTATCACCTTGTATATTTATAGATTTAATTGCTTCCCATTAGGGGGACACCTGACATATGGGGCAAGAAAAACTGATGTAATGGCGTCGGCTGCATGTTTTATACCCCTGATGACTTGACGTCACGTAAGAAGGGATAACAACTATCGCAGGACCCCAGACTTTGTTAATCAGGCCGACTGAGGGCTACTGCAAGCAGATAACCCAAATGTGATGACTGCAACAGTGAATACACTCGAACGTCTACATTTATGGTTCAGTGTACACAACTATACTTTTCATTCCATGGCTAGTGCGGATCTCAGTTTTGTTAACATTTATTAATTTAAATTTATTTCACAAAAACATTTTTAGTATGCCTGACCAAAACATTACTTTATTGGTAAACACTCTAAGTATAAAACTGATAATTTCCTTTAAAAGCTCAAACATATACTTTATAGTTATCAGAGGAAAATGGTTAATAGTCACAATAAAACAAAACATACATAGTGTAAATAACCTAAGATGGATTTAACTTTATTATCTTTAAATACCAATGGCTTAAACAATCCTAACAAGAGATCAAATCTACTGAAATATTTAAAACTGAACAAAGCACAAATAATCTTCCTTCAAGAAACTCATTTCAAAGCAAATGACAATTACAAATGGAATCCTAAGGAATATATGATATTGGCGCAATCCATTTATAAGACAAAAACAAAAGGGGTAACAATTTTATGGAAAACATTAACCCAGAAATCATTTATAAGTATGAAGCTAAAGAAGGCCTTATTGCATTAATAATAGTTAAATATAACACAATATGGACCCTAGCCAATCTATACTGGTTCCCAGGCATTGGAACAGGAACTCTTAAAAACACTTGGATTTCATTTCCAATAATTATAAAGGCAAGTTAATATTAGGTGGAGATTTTAACTGTATATTTGATATTTCTGACACTACAAATAAAAGACCGCTGCTTACGTCTGCTGTATCAAAAGCTTTAAACAAGTGGGTAGAATCATTTCATCTTGTAGATACTTTCAGATTTAAAGAAGATAAATCTTTGATGTTAAGTTGTCTATCTCGCCTTCATTCTTGCTGGATGGGTTCGGAGCCGACCTCGGCTCCGACTCGGCCACTGTAAAAGCTCGAGAGTTGGTTCCACCGGCTCGAGGCTCCCCTTATATCCCACAATGCTAGGCGAGAGTTACCCCAGATCTCGTTTGCCGCTACAGCTATCGAGGTGTTGGTTTTCTACCGGTTCTTGGTAAGTGACTTTTCTTGTGAAGTTAGACTATTAAAACCCCTTTAACTTTAATATTTTTACTTATTTCCCTTAGTTTAGAGAAATTTTTATCCCCTTCTAAAAAATTCCCGTTTTTTTTCCCTCAAGAACTTTAAGTTCTTCCCTTGGGCCTACAGGCCTTTTCTCTTTCCCTAGTGGAGTGTGTGTGTTATTTCTTATTTTAAAAACCTAGTTAGTGGTTTATTATAATTTAAACTTGACAGGGTGTAATTAGTGTGTTTGTGTGTGTGTGTGATTACACCTTTAGAGATGTCTAAGGAAGCAAAGGTCTCCGGATTCAAGAAGTGTGATGCGTGCTGTCAGAAAATGTCTCTGACAGACGCTCACACTTCTTGTGTCTACTGTCTGGGACCTTTGCACCTGCAGGACTCCTGTGCTGTGTGCCATGGCTTCAGCCCCAGGGTCCTGCAGGAAAGAAAAATAAATTAATTTTAAGGGGCTTACTCAAGCCAGAGGATTCCCTTTCTGTATCTACAGGAAGCCCTCTAAGGCATCTAGGTCTTCGGCTCCGACAACTGAGCCGAGACCTAAGGTTTCTAAACCTATGTCTACATCGGCTCCGGCTGGAGCCGATGAGTCTCAGTCCACAGTTTCTGTGGTTCCCTCGGCTCCGGCTGGAGCCGAGGTATTAGAAATTTCCGTGTCGGCTCCGACCAGACCTTCGGAGCCGACAACTAGGAAGAGGTCCAGGTCACCATCCCTTGGCTCCGTTCATTCGGCCCCAGGATCTCCCCTGCTGTCTGAACGGAGCCAAAGATCTCACTCCTCTAGGTCATCGAGGCTGTCGGATCATGACCTTCAGAGGGTAGTGAGTCGACTTCTTAAGTCCGAGGCACTGGCCCAGATGCTTCAGAGCCCGACTCATCAGTCGATGCCTGCCCCGTCCATCAATATATTCCTCCTTCGACTCTCTTGAGCTTGGAGCCGGTCGTCGCTGAACCGAGACTGTGATAGCGTCGGAGCCGATACAATTGTCTTCGGCTGCCGGCTCCGATTTCTTCCTTGGAAGAATCTCGGCGCCGACTTCCCTCGTCGGCTCGAGGGGTGAGTGGCATCGACCCTTGTCCGACCCCGCTCTCCCTCTCGGGGCTCCGGCGCTGGTAAGTTCGGCCCCGACATCGGCCTCGGAGCCATCACTGTCGGTGCCGAGGGAGGTTCTTAGCTTCTCGGAGCGGGACCTCTGGCTTTGCCTGACAGGGGTGCATTCGAGGTCATGCGGAGTGTGTTAGAGCCTGGCTCTACTCCACAGTCGGCTCCGTCCGCCCTCCCTCACGGTGCCTCAGGTTAAGTCGACTCACTCCCTCATCCCGGACCGCAGAGAGCCAGCTCCTCAGGAACCCCATGTGGGATTTCATCCTCTTCCGAGGCCTCTCCTGATTTGGCAGAAGAGCCCCTCGGAAGAGGAAGTGTAAGAGGAAACACATTGACTCACCTGAGTCCATCACGCCTGACACAGATTTAGATGATTCTGAGGGTTCCCCGTTCCCCTTCTGAAGATGTCTCATTTGCAGACATTCTAGAGATTCTGAAGCAGAGGGAAATTGGCCAGCCCTCAACCCTTCGGAGGATGAATCTGTGTATCTTGAGGCGTTGGCTCTCGCCCTTCCACCTCCTGGGTGTCCCCTTGACCCCCTCATGCAGGTGGTTGCTAAGAAGGCATGGACGGCTCCTGATTCAGTGGACCCCACTCCCAGGAGACCCTCCAAGTTCATAACGGCACCAGCAGACAAACAGTTCTTAACAAAAGGAGTTTCTGTGGATGCTATGGTGGTAGCTGCTGCCACTAAGAAGGAGCTAGCTGATCCTTCAGTACCTGTCCATCCACCTAACAAGGAATCTAGGTCCATGGACAGGATGCGGGAAGTGGATGTTCTCGTCAGCGACATTTACCATGCGTTCGCTGAACTACCTATGCCATTTTACTCGTCTTCAAAGGGACTTGATCAAGGAAGCGAGTGAAATGTTAAAGGACCCTACAGCTGCGGGTTTTCAAGATAAGATGAACACGCAGCTGGCTACCCTTAACTCCATAACTAACTCCTCCATGCCTTCTTTCTTACGCGGCTGATGGAGCGAGTAGAGCCGCAGGGACAGGTGTGGCCTTACGTAGGCATGCCTGGATGCGGCTATGCAATTTATGGACCCTTCAAGACGTCTTTCACTAACTCCCGCTTGATGGATCATCTCTCTTTGGTCCTCAAGTGAAAGAAACCTTGACTAGGTGCGAAACTGATGGCAAGACCCTTTCTGCCGCCGGAGTCCGTTTTCTACTCCTTCTAGGCCTTACCCCAAAGGCCAGAAAGGTGGAAAGATGTGGTTCCGTAAACAATCTCAAGGGACTTAGCCTGACGACAGAGTCGTTCCCACCAGAGGCAGAGGCAGGAATAACAATGGTAGACGCCGCCCTAGGGGCAGGGGGTCCGAGAACCAGGGCAATCGGGAAGCCTTCTCTGACAAGCCCTTTCAGCATCCCTGAGGTGTTGCCCGACTGCCCACCTTCGAGGCAGTCGGGGAAGATTGTCACTGTACCCAGAAGCCTGGCTATCCCTGACTCAAGACAAATGGGTACAGTCCGTCATTTCAAGGCTATTCTATCCCCTTTCTTCGCATTCCAAACCAATCAAAAAATCCCTTCCAGATGTTCCACCCGGCCAAAGGGATCTAGCGGTTTTGGAAATTTCAAAACTGCTTGCAAAAGAGCAATTCAGCCAGTTCCAGCAGACCAGCAAGGATCCGAATCTACTCAAGGTTCTTTTTAGTTCCAAAGAAAACAGGGACTGGAGACCAATTTTGGATCTCAGTATCTTGAACAGATCAGTCAAGAAAACAAGATTTCGGATGGTCACGCTGCAATCCATTCTTCCCCTCTTGGGCAAAGGAAACTGGATGTGCTCTATAGACCTTCAGGATGCGTACTATCACATAAAAATGAACAGACGCTCCAGAAGATTCCTCCGCTTCAGGCTGGGAACCAGTCATTTTCAGTTCAGGGCCCTGCCCTTTGGTCTCACCACTGCCCCCCGGGTGTTTACCAAATGCATGGCAGTGGTAGCTTCTCACCTGAGACAAGGATTCCAGGTGTTTCCATATTTGGACGACTGGCTCCTCACAGCTCCCACCAAGCATCTCCTTCTGATGGCCAGGGATTACACTTTTCGCATTTGTCAAAAGCTAGGCATTTCAATAAATTGCGAAAAGTCTGTTTTGTCGCCTTGTCGTGCTATTACTTTCATAGGCGCAAATCTAGACACAGTAGAGATGTCTGCGAGACTAACACATCAGAGAATAACAGACATTCACAAACTGGTCTCACTCCTTTTCAACAACAACAGAATCAAAGCCAGGTTAGTTCTGAAAGTGTTGGGAATTATGGCGGCTGCCATACCTCTGCTTCCATTAGCCAGATTCCACATGCGGATCCTTCAATGGATGCTCTTTACTCAATGGTCATACCAGGGACTTCCAATGTCTCACACCATTATGATCACGCAAGCGTGCAAAAATCATCTCATGTGGTGGATGTCTTCCCCTCAGCTCTTGTTGGGAAGACCCTTTGTTCCACCCTCCGGTTGCTACTCTGACAACGGATGCCTCCCTGATCGGGTGGGGGGGGCATTATCAGGGCAGGACGGTCCAGGGCACATGGCAACCAAACGAATGCCACTTGCACATAAATGTTCTAGAGATGAGAGCAGTGCTTTTAGCGTTGCAAGCCCTTCAGGACTCTCTTCCCTTGGGAACGATTGCAATCCAGACAGACAATATGTCTGTAGTGTGGTACATCAACAAACAAGGCGGAACCAGGTCATACCCCCTGTGTCGAGAAGCACTCAGACTGTGGCAATGGGCGATTTCTTCTCAGCGATTTCTGATAGCAACGCACATCCCCGGGAAGTCCAATCAAATTGCGGACAAGTTGAGCAGAGCTATTCTCATGCCTCACGAGTGGTCTCTGAAAGACTCTGTTGTGAGAGAAATTTTCCTCAAGTGGGGTCAGCCTTGCTGCGATCTTTTTGCTACTCCCCAAAACAGCAAGTGCAGAGAATTTTTCACTCTATTCCCTTTACCAGGCCAACCCAGCAGAGACGCTCTAGTCCAAGTTTGGCCCCGGGACTTCTGTATGCATTTCCTCCTTTCCCACTAATCTCTCAAGTGATACAGAAAGCTATCGCTCAGAAGGCCTCATTGATCCTCATTGC
The DNA here is from genome assembly GCF_019279795.1 of Protopterus annectens. NCBI lineage: Eukaryota > Metazoa > Chordata > Ceratodontiformes > Protopteridae > Protopterus > Protopterus annectens. The sequence continues at coordinate 59,616,039 of NC_056751.1, read as the reverse complement.
TCCTTACTGGCCTCGACAGGTGTGGTTCCCCTTTCTACATCAATTTCTATTGGAGCGACCGTGGCATCTGGACCTAGTTCCAGATCTGTTGATCCATCAGTCGGGTCAGTTACATCGCTCCCTCCCCTCTCTGAACCTCACTGCTTGGTTCCTCCAGTTCCAACCTTAGCCAGGCTTCCTCAATTATCTCACTCTGTTCGAGATATTTTGATAGCTTCCCATAAATCTTCCACTCGAAGATTTATTTGAGTAAGTGGAAACGCTTCACATATTGGGCTCAAGAAAAGGACATAGATCCTTTCACTGCTTCCATCCAATTAGTCCTTGATTTTCTAGCTGAACTCTTCCATGCAGGTTCATCTCCTCTACTCTTAAAGTTCAATTGGCAGCTATTTCTAACTTTCATGTGGGTATTTCTGAATCTGCCTTAATGTCCCACAAGCTTTGCAAAGCCTTTTTGAAGGGAGTTTTTCTTCTCAGACCTCCTATAAGAAATCCTCCTTCTCCTTGGGACCTAAATTTAGTTCTTGCTTCTTTGATTCTTCCCCTTCGAACCTGCAGTCTCCTGTTCTTTAAAATTGCTATCATGGAAGACTCTTTTTCTGGTAGCTATTACTTCAGCTAGAAGAGTTTCAGAGCTTCAAGCACTCAGCTGTCGACCTCCTTATCTATTGTTTCATAAGGACAGAGTATCCTTACGAACTAACCCGTCCTTTTTGCCTACGGTGGTCTCGACGTCAAATCTAAATCAAAGCATTGACCTCCCTGTCTTTTTTCCAGAATATTCCAATAGGTCTGAACAAAAATTACACTACCTGGATGTTCATCGTCAATTGAGGTACTACTTGGATAGAACAAAACAATTCAGAAAATCTGATCAGCTGTTTGTCTCCTATGCGGAAAGCAGAAAGGGACTTTCAGTTTCAAAGGTATCATTATCCAGATGGCTAACATCTTTGATTTCCCTTGTATATGAAATTAGACACCAAAACTGCCTAATAAACCTAAGGCCCATTCCACCAGAGCTTTGGCTACTTCTTTAGCCTTCCAAGACAGACTGCCTATTGACACCATTTGTGCAGCAGCTACTTGGGCTACTCCTCACACTTTCATTTCTCATTATAAGTTGGACTTAGCTTCTAGGCATAGAGCTAACTTTGGTTCCACTGTTCTCAGGAGTCTGTTCCGTTAGGCCACCCGGGACAAGGTGCTAGGGACGCTGTCCCATCCAGCAAGAATGAAGGCGAGATAGACAACTTAACATATAGAAGTTATGTTCTTACCATAACGCTCCATGTTAGTTGTCTTCTTCTCCTTCTTCTTGCATCCCACCCTCCTTCCCCTGGCCTGGACAGACCTAGAGGAGTTGTGATTGTGACCTCTCTTTCTACCACCTCTTTCTTAGGCATATGCTGTTATGCATATTTCCTGGTTCAGGATGTAGGTCACCCTTCTTTCTTCCTGTTGTTAGAGGTGGACTCTGTTTAGAGTTATTCTGTTACTATTATAAGCTGGGGTTAGCTTACAAACGAGATCTGAGGTAACTCTCGCCTAGCATTGTGGGATATAAGGGGAGCCTCGAGCCGGTGGAACCAACTCTCGAGCTTTTACAGTGGCAGTCGAGCCGAGGTCGGCTCCGAACCCATCCAGCAAGAAGAAGGCGAGAAGAAGACAACTAACATGGAACGTTATGGTAAGAACATAACTTCTATTTTTCTCATCAGGATCACAGAATTAGTACCCAAACTAGACTAGATAAAATATTTGCTGCCCATGACTAGTACCCAAACTAGACTAGATAAAATATTTTCTGCCCATGACTTACACTCTAAAATCATTAATTTCTCAATCATTCCCTGTGCCTTTTCAGACCACAATTCATTGATACTAAAACTTCAAAATGGGTACAAACCATTAGTCTTTAACTCCAGAATTCCAGCATATATAACTAAAATTAAAGAGTTCAAACCCTAGTTATTACCCATATTACAGTTTTTCTTAGATATTAATTACACCACAGAGATAAATAAAATAATGATATGGGACACATTAAAAGCTTACATATATAGGTAAAATCCTAACTTGGTATAAAAAAAAAATCAGAAAATGGGATTCTGAATTATAAGATCTACAAGCCAAACTTTTGTCAATAAAAGCTGAAAAAAATCAAAATCATTTGGAGATGAAAAAGAAAGTAGAAGTATTAAACAATAAATACAATGCAATTCTAACACATAAAACTAGTTTAGCTTTAGAAAAACTAAACATTAATACCTTGGCCACTTCTCCCAAATATATACATAATTTATCCACGAGAATCAAAATACAATCAAAAGCTAATAACATTAAATGCATCTTCCATGAAAAGAAAGGGAAAATGTCTCTGATATAGGTGACATTCTTGATGCCTATAGAAATCACTATATGGAACATTTCCAAAAAGAAAACATATATATTGATTAATTAAATCTACATGAAAAATGTTCTAATATAAAAAAAATGCCAGAAAAATTAAAACTAGATCTACAAGCACCCATATCCTACAAAGAAATTACAGGTACAAGAGGGCAAAAATAGTAAAGCTCCAGGTATAGATGGCATAATTATGGAAATATATAAACTTTTTCCTTCAAAGGTACTATCCCACTTCCATAAAACTCTATTAGAAATTCAGTCACAAGCTTTAATGCCACCCTCTTGGAGATGGTCCTTAATCACACCAATCCTAAAGGAAAACAAATCCCCAAACCTCTGTACCTGATACAGACCTATGTCATTATTAAACAATGACTACAAGATATTTATGACAATATTAACTAACAGAATGAAAATACCACTATCCAAAACAATAAGTAATGATCAAACTGGATTTATATATCATAGACACACACATGACAATATTAAAGGATAATTTCTCTTGTAGAGTATGTTAATAAAAAAAATAAAGAAACACTCATAATTGGCTTAGATATAGAGAAAGCCTTTGATTCCCTAAAGTGGGACTATTTATTCAAAATACTAATGCTGTTTGAATTTTATGCATCCTTTGTTCATCTCCTAAAGAATATATATATATATATATATATATATATATATATATATATATATATATATATACACACACACACACACACACACACACACACATAATTTAGCATATGTCAAATTAGGTCCTTTTACCTCTGAATCTATACATATAGCAAAAGGCACTAAACAAGGATGTCCCATGTCAGCGATTCTATTTGCTCTGGCTATTGAAATATTGGCAGATTCAATTCGCAACAATATAAAAATCAAAGGAATAGATGTTTATGAACAATACAATTCTAAAGTAATGCTCTTTGCTGATGCCATATTACTAACATTATCTAATACAAAAGAGACATTAGAAGAATTAGATATATCAATTGACAAATTTTACATGATTTCAGGACAGAACTCCATTTCAATAAATCAGAATCAAAATTTTTATTTTTATATAAAAAAAGAACTGCAGACTAAGGGGGGGGTCACATCATAGGGAAACAAGATTCTACCTTAAAATATCTAGGAATTGAGTTATGCAAGGATAATAATCAATTAGTCTCAAAAACTACAATAATATCAATACAATTAAAATCTCTGTGGAAAAGTGGAACAAAATAATATTGACATTTGAAGATAGACTACAGTTAATAAAAATGGTTTTATACCCAAGATCCTATATATACCTTTGGCAATACAACTGTTACCAGAAAGGAATATACTTAAGGAAATAAACTCATGCCTAATAACAATTTTTATGGTTTCCCAAAAGAAACAGAATAGCTTTAGTACATTATATTAGACCATGGAAACAGGGACGATTAAACTTTCCTGATGTAGAAACATGTATAAAAGCATCAATATCTAAAACAATCTCAGATTGGATAAGTCCAAAGTACAAAATCCAAGAAAACGCTCAGTAAACAGAGTCCTCTCCAAAAATATTTATTGTAGATAATCCAAATCACACGGAAAGCAAAGAAAAACTCCACCAAGTGAGGATTAAGCCACCATAAGCGCTTTTGTCCCCAAAAGTACACATTAACATGGAACTTCAGATGGCAGCAAAAAGGCATAATATCCTTTAAATACACTTGTGTGACATCACTTCCCCCCAGAAAGACAAATAAAGAAAATAACCACAACTCATGCATTTTAAAAATCAACAGTTATGAATAATCAGAGCATAAAAAATGTATATGTATATACGTATGCATCCTGTAAAGCAACATTTTTTAAAAGTATATGTTAAAAAATGCATAATAGAAAGTAAAAATAAAAAGTTAATAAAAAATACATCCTACATGTATAGCACTACCATTTAAAACAGCTTAAACAGCTCTGTGCCTTGCATTTGCTTAAATACAACCAGCAAACCCATCGAGGAAAACCAGAATAGAAAACCTATATTAATTATCTATGCAGTGCTTTTAGTTTTAGTAAACTAGAAATAGAAACCCTGTCATTGAGACCCGGCTAGCATGTAGCATTCAAACAGAGCTGCCACACTAGCTCTGCTTTTTCTAATAAATACTGCCAGGCATCCCCACCTTTCTGAACAAGATATTATATCCAAAATAAAGAATTTAAATGCGTGTTCTGGGTGTTGGGTAGTATGCCTAGCAAGGGCATTGAATTCAAATTTGTCCCTGATGTTCCTTACATGCTCACTTATTCTGACTTTAAGTTTTTGTTTGTTTTTTTCTATATAGAAACAAGGGTATGTATCGCATATTGCACCATACACAGCCCTCTCAGTTTAACATGAGCACTTAAATCACAACTTTAGTTTAATATTATTGATTTTAACTTCATTATTCTCAAAAATAAAGGAACAAAATTTGCATCTCCCACATTTGAGTGAAACCCAATCCTGTACTATTCACATTACACTCCACTATATTCTTAAGATTGCGACCCCTCTTGTACACACAAATAGGTTTAGCACTAATGGAGTCCCTAATGGCACTATCACTCATTAGAAGTGCCCAATTTTTAATCAAAATGTTAACAACATTTTTAGAGTCATAAGCAAAGGTAGTAAGAAAACACACTTTTGAAGAACCCTGATTAAAGGCCATATTAAATTTACAAATAGCTTCTATGGATGTGGCAGTATGGACCTCACCTATAACACCCTGGTGTGGTGTTAGAGTATCAAGGTTTGATGGAGAAGTACTGGTCTGTGGATCTAAAATAGGCCGAAAGTGGCCATTCCTTTTTTCAACTACTTAACCCATGATATTTTTGATGAGTTCCCTGGGGGTAACTCCTCATACAAAACATGCGTTTTAAGTTATTACATTCTATTAAAAAGTCATCCCATAGGCTCACCATTCTGGCTGCTCCGACAAACTGGCCCTTTACCACCCCTCGTTTTTGAGAAAAGGGGTGGCAGCTCGTGAAGTGGAGAAAACTGTTAGAATAGGTCTCCTTTCTGTGTATTACAGCCACAAATCTGTTAAGTACATAGTCTTTTTTCAGCAAAACATCCAAATATGCTATACTAGTCTCTTCAATGGTGTGTGTAAATTGTAAAAGAGGTGGTAGCATTTATGTAACCCAAAAATGGATGGATTAGATCCTTGGGCCCCTTCCATAAAATAAAAATATTGTCAAGGAAACTGGTGTACATGTGGCAGTGTGGGAAGAAGGTAGACTGTGTCAGAAACCTCTTTTCCCATTCTAACATAACAGTGTTAGCATATAACCCGCCACATGCCGCACCCATGGCCACCCCTTGAACTTGTAGATGGTATTTCTTATCAAATAGAACAAAATTATTACGCAACACCAAGTCCAATAAATGTACTAACATTATACACCTGTCATGTGGTAGACCAACTGAAAAAAGATATTAAAAAAACATTCTGTACCTATATCATGTGAAATTACACTGTAAAGATCCTTCATATCGATTGTAATCAAAACATATGATTTATCAAACTTGGTTTCATTTATCTTCCTCAAATTCCCAGGAATCTTTACACAGCAAGGGTTCCCTTTTAAGAAACTCTTTTTTTTAGTTCAATATCTAGGAACCTTGCCATAGGGTGTGTAATGGAAGCCCTCGCATCCACAGTAGGGCGCATAGGGGGCTGGCATAAATTCTTATGCAGCTTGGGGAATCCCAAAGATGACTGGTGTAACCGGAAAATCAGTAGACAAAAAATGTAATTTGTCTATAGAAATAAGTCTTTCTATAAATAGATCTTCCAAGTGCCCCCTAATTTTTCTGTAAGCTCCATTCAACTCATATTTAAGGATCTTTCTGTATATGTAGGGGTGTCAATGATTTCATACATTTTCCTAATATAGTCACTGATGCATTAATACAACACCGCCCCCCTTGTTGGGTTTCATAGCCCTTATGCTTATGTTATTAGCAAGTAGTGATAACTCAAAACCTTCTTCCTCACTTAAATTATTCTTAATCATAGAGGTCAGACTTTGAGTATTCTGTCATATTCGCAAGATTTAAGTAGAATAATTAACAATTCTTCAGTTAAAGAAATACCTAAATTTACAAAATACTATTTCATATATAATGACTTTGACATGGGAAACAGTATTTCAAAATTTTAGAAAATATTGATAAACTGTAAAATAACACCCAAAACCTCATATTGGAAATATATAACAAAAGGACACTCAGTACAGTTAACTGAAGATATTAAAACAAATATCTTCTCAACGATAAAATATACATCCTTTACACAATACTGGAAAGTTTTTAATTGGAAATGCTTGCACGGAGCATTCTTAACCCCAGATAGAATCAGTAAAATTAGTTCTTCCATGAAAGGAATATGTTGGAGATGTGAGCAAGTACACTATGCAGATTGGACCCACATTTTCTTTGATTGTGTTAGTAATACCATTCCAAAATGGCTTAATTTTAACTTTCTACAAACTTTATTTAATGAATCATTTTATTTTAACTAAAGCTCTTGTATTATTAAATGTGAGCAAAGGTCCTCATTTGAATAGGTCAAACATGTATCTAGTATGGGACTGTACTTGCAATCTCAAGGAAGTGTATAACAAGAAGATGGAATGCAAACACAATACCAACTTTGGAAGACGTCTACAGCCTACTGAAGACCACAGCGTTATTGGAAATTAAAATTAAAGAACTAAGAATGTATCCAAAGGCATTTATCAACAGCCCTTGGGGAAAAGTCTTATCGTTGATTGACACTATACAGTAATTGATCAGACACTGATAATGGATTGGACATACTTATAAAGTAACTGTGTACATTAAGATCTGTTAGTGTCAGGCTAATGTAAATAGTGTATATAGTTATTAAAGATGGTATGTATAAATACTATGGAATTAATTCAAATGTATTTGAAAAATAAAAAAAAAAAAATGAGAAAAAAAAAGTTCTGCAAACTTTGTATGAGCCAAGCTGAAGATACAGAAACAGCACCTTAGAGAAAAATCAATATGGCTGAATGAATCTTTGCGGCATTGAACATTTCTGAACTTACTCTTACGCATTGTTCAAGAGGAAATTAGTCTTCCTCCTAAGACCTTGACTAACTGGTTCTGTCTGTAGGTAGTCATCTGCCCCGCCACTTGTCCACGAGGCAAGACATTGCATATGATAGGTGTATCTGTACATAGTACTGAGGCAGTTCCATTCCATTCCTGTACATTCTTAAGCCTCAGTCTCTTTCCCTGTACCAGATGTACCACTCTGTCAAAGAACTGCAGCCAAGAAAGGGGCACATCACCAGCTCCTAAAAGGATCTTCACTTTTGGTTGTTTTCTCATTTCTCTCCTATCACAGGACAAGCCAGTCCTCTAGTGGACTGAATTGGATATTTGCTTCTTATGGCGCATAAGTGATATCTGTCAGCCATGTCGGCCGCATAGAGCTTCTTCTTTCTCTGGAGGAACTTTGTTATGGCCTGTTTTTTTTTTCCTTCCCACTGGAGGACATGCCTGAGAAGCACTCATCCAGGAGTGTGCCCCCTCCCATTGGGTTATCTTTATGCTTCCCCCTGTACCCTGGTTCTTGGAACAAAACAAGCCTTACAAAGCCAAAGTAATAGTGTTTTTTTTCCTGTTTGGCCTCATCTGTTAGACCGCTCAGGCTGAAGCCTGCCATGACTCTGCTGTTTCATTTGTCAGGGAATCCTCACCCACAGCTTTGTCTCCTCAAACTAACTGCTTGGTTTCTGCAGTGATGGTCATTGACCAGAGACCTAGCACAAAGACTTGGCACAGCCAATGGACTACTTTTTCCTTACAGAGAGTGACTTTATCCTTTTATGACCGCTGTCCTTGGTATCTCTTATTATTAATTGCGGATTTTTGATTTGGGCCTTAGTTTTTCTGTTAGTGTCCCCGCAGTTGAGACATGCACTGTGGCATCTGATGAATAAAGTGCAGCTATGCACATCACCTCTACCATTTCTGTGGTGGTGTTTAACAAAAAGTTGTATAAGCTTTTTTTTTTTTTTTTTTTTTTGTAAATGTGGCCAGAGAATTCACCTTATCCTTTGGTAGTGTCACTGCAGGGATTGCTGTGATATCACTGAGGGTACATTTACTCATATTTGGCATAAACAGTGACTGTTTTATGAGTGGGTTAATTAGTAAACAGAGAAACTAAAAATAGAATAATGAGAGAAGAAATGCACTGTAGTGTTGTAGGCATCCTATGCCATGGTGCATATGATTGAGATCAGAACTGTTCAATGACACTTTAAGATTCACCCAGCCATTTCCATTTTTCTGTAAGGTGCTTTTTGGTATCTTTAGCTTTGCTCCACTCAAAGTTTGCAGAACTTTTCTGAAGGGCACGTTTCTGCTTCGGCTCACCCTTGAGTGTACAATTCATCATTAAGGTCTGTATCTCTTCCTGAAAGAAGCTTACTCTGACTTCTATTGAGCCTGTGTCCTCTGCTTATTTAAAATGTCTGTCATTAAAAGCTGTTTTTTAGTAGCTGTCACTTAATTTAGATGGATTTCTGAACTGCATGCATTTTGCAACAACCCTTTGTATAGCTTATTTAACAATTTGTCCTGGAGAACCATTCCTTTCTTTGTTAAAATTGTCCATGGAAATCAATATTAACCAATTGAATTTCTAGTCTTTTCCCTATTTAAGCTAGCAATGGGGAATATGCCATTCATTCCTTGGATGCAAACAAACATATGTTTTTATTTGGACAGAACAAATTCTATAAGGAAGGATTCAAGCTTTTTATTTCATTTTCCTTCAGACATTAGGTTCTAAAGTATCCAAGGCAACCACTTGTCTTTGGCTTTCATATAATGTAAAATGTTGTTATAGGAAATATAGCAAACCTTCACCAGACACTACAAGTGCCCATTCTGCTACAGCAGGAACCATTTTACAAGCTTTCTTCAAAATTACTAAGTGGATATTTGTTTGCTTGCCAAGTGAGCATCACTGAATGCTTGGAAGGCACTATCAGCTAGTTGTCATTTCCTGTATGCTTTAATTTAGGGCCACAACCATTTGGGGTATTTTTTTTGTGAGAGCCACCCAAGGCGACCAAGCATGAGGGTTTCTCATTTTGGTAATGGACGGTGAAACTACCAATGATGGTTTGGAAAAGACAAAAATAGAGTTGTTACTGCTGGCAAGGTGAACAGTGCTGAGATTATAGTTAGTAGAAGATCACTAGTATCTTGTTGATGGCAGTTAGACTTGGGGAAGAGAGTAGAGGTGAGTTTTTGCATTTTCTTCATTTTATTCCTTTTTTCTGAGTTTGTGCATTGTGAATTTGTGTGTGTGTGTGTGTGTGTGTGTGTGTGTGTGTGTGTGTGTGTGTGTGTGTGTGTGTGTGTGTGTGTGTACAGTGGATATACAAAGTTTACACACCCCTGTTAAAATGCCAGGTTTTTGTGATAAAAAAATGAGACCACAATAAATCATTTCAAAACTTTTCCCACCTTTAATGTGATCTATAACCTATACAATTCAATTAAAAAGCAAACAAATCTGTTGGGGGAAAATATCAAAAATAAGAAAGTACAGTAACTGGTGAATGCTTGCTGTGTGGATGGGAGAGATTGTGGTGCGTCCTGTCTGAATATAAACACATCACAAAGTCTAAGATTGGAATTGATCGTCTGAACTGATGTGCAGCCTTTTTTGTTGTCTTAGCTCCTCTGTGTGTGTGTGTGTGTGTGTGTGTGTGTGTGTGTGTGACAAGTAGTTGTATATATTCTTATTTGCATTGTAATTTCCTGAGATGGGTAGTATTTCTGTTTGCTAGCAGTCTCTGATCTTGCTGACAGGGACTGACCTGGCTTTATATGCACATTTTTGATTTAGAATGTGTTTTAAGGCTCTAGATATTCTCTTGCTGACTCAGAGTTGCAGTTTATTTCATTATTTTGTGGCTTTGGCTGTAAAAACACTAAGTTCTGCTGTCCTCTTTTCATTTTCTGTATGGAGCCAGGGGTTTTTTTTGGACATTGAGTAATACTTTATGTGGCCAATGAGTGGCCTTATAGAAAGGAGGCATGTACTGGTAGGAGTTTTGATTCAACTCATTCTGCTTTTCAGATCTATGACAGTATGTTTTAAGACAGAATTGGAGTTAATAATGTACGATAATGTCAGTGCTGGTGGCTCAAATGGTTGGGCCCTTGCAGTTAATGCTAGGTAATATCAGAAGGCTGGTGGTTCTGTTCCAGCATGTGCTTGTACTCACATTCTAGTACAGATCCTGCAGTCTATCATTAGAAAGTGCTGCATTTCTGCACTGTCATATTATTGTTAGTAGATGCTGCAGATGTTCTTCGTCTTCCCTTGCTGCAGTCCTGACAATTGGGTATAGTCCGCGTCCCAGTCGGCCGTCATGACTGTACTAATCGCATGACCGGCGTCATTTCCTCAGTCTTTTGCCGCATGGTCCGATGCAGAAGCAATTTTGCGAGTGCAGGTTGGCGTTCTGAGATTTTCGAAACCGAGTTTCAGACCGAGTACAGAGTTGGCTAAGTAACCCGTTAGAACATTTTGGTTTTTCTTGCCTCAGTATATTACCGGATGTCAGAAAAAGTGAATAACTGTATTTCTTGTGGGAAGCAGATACCGCATAGGGATTATCATACATTGTGTATACCTTGTTTAGGGCCTGAGCACGGCGTTGTTGGTTGCCGCTCTTGTGCTAGATTTAATAAGCACTATTAAGAGGAGGCTTGATTGTGCTAGGTTAGTGTTTGGGAAGCGTTGCAATTATACTATGCCGTCGGATGCTGCCTGCTTCATCTAAGAAGCGCAAGGACAAAACAGTGAAGTCTAGGGGTGAGGAACCGGCAGTCCCGGACGTCGGTCCTTTAGAAGGCTCAGGGGAGCCAGAGGTTTTGCCAGGAGTCTCTATGGAGTCTCAGGCAGATACTTTACTGTTACAGGATGTGCCCTCTCAGGAAGTAGGCCAGGCTGAGGGGGCTTCTCAGGTAACTGCTCTTCCCAAGGTAGTTAGGGCCTCTCCTTCTGTTTCCAGAGCTTCTTTTAGAGGAAGGCCAAGTTCAGCTTCTGTAGGGGCTTCTCCTAGCATTTCGGGCTCTGTGCCTAAGAAACATATGCTTAAAATGGCTGAAGATTTGATTACTCTGATTAGAGGTTCTATGCCCCCACCTGATAAGAGGCCTAGGGTGGAACAGGAGTTTGATAGTTTTGAACAGTGTTCACAGGCTTCAGAGTCTTCTGTGGAAGACTTGCAAGAGTTTCCTGCTTATTCTGATTCTGATGTGGATGATTCCACTCCTTCAGCTTCTCCTCCTGAGGATTTTTCATTTTCAGAGACTCTTCACTCCATGAGGGAGCACTTTAAATGGGAAGGCCAAGATTACTCTGACTCCAGAAAAGGCTTAGGGAATTCTTGTTTTGCCTCAGCATAGGCCCTTAGCTATTCCTCCTGTGTTGAATGTGGTGGAGGATGTTTTTGCAGAGGCTTCTCTGAACCCTGATTCCTTGCCTCCTGCTCCTGTTAAGCCTGATAGGTATTATAGGGTGCCCGAAGCTCATAAGTATTTGTTTAAGAGTCCCAGGGCGGACCCAGAAACTGTTTCTCAGGGGCCTAAAGGTGTTAAAGCTTCTGTTGTTAAAAATCCTGTCCCTCTGATAAAGAGGCAAGGGCTTTGGATAGGTGGGGTAAGAAAGTATATACTTCTTCCACTCTAGCCATGAGGGCGTTGAATTGTCAATTTCATATGCTGAAATATCAGAATTATCTCCTTTCACAATTGAAATCTAAGGTGGATGCTTTGGCGGAAGGTATTGAGTGTAAAGAATTGCTGGATTTGGTTCATGTGTCTGAACAAGTGGGTAAGCATTCTTTGCAGTGTGGTTTTGATGCTGTTCAGGCCTCCTCGAGGGTGGCTGCTACTAGTTCTGTTCTTCGCAGACATGCATGGTTGAAGGATCAGAATTTAGCTGAGCATGTTAAGACCAGGATTTTGGATGCTCCTTTACAGTCTGATGTGTTGTTTGGACCGCCTGTGGAAGCAGTTTTAAAGAAAATGGAGGACAAAGCTAAGTCTATGCAGACTGTTAAAGATTTTTGCAGGTGCAACCTCCAAGTTTAGTAGAAATTGGCCTGCTAAGGGGTGGACATATCCTGCTTATGGTTCCCAGTCTAGGGGTAGATCTAGACGTGGTAGGGGCAGGGCTCAAGGTTCTTTAGGCCTAGATCAGACAGTTCACCTGCTCAGACTTCTGGTGAGGGCAGGGGTCAGTCCTTTCGTAAGCAGACCCAATGACCTGCCTTTTCAGCTGCCAGTGGACTCTCGTCTGGCAGCTCCTTTGGGAGGAAGATTGTCTCTTTTCAAAGAAAATTGGGATTTAATCACTCAAGACAGATGGGTGCTGGATATCATTCATCACGGGTACAGATTTTATTTCCACACAATGCCCCTTTCAAAGGCATGCCAGATGTTCCTCCTCCACAAAGAAAAGAGGCTCTCAAGCAAGTTTCTCAGTTACTCCAGATAGGGGCTATTCAGCCAGTCCCTGTATCAGAAAGGGCTTCGGATTTTATTCTCGCCTGTTCCTAGTACCAAAGAAGGGGAACACGTGGAGACCAATTTTGGATTTATCTATCCTCAACACTTATCTGGACATTCCCAAGTTCAAGATGTTGACGTTACAGCAACTGTTACCTCTGCTGGGCAAGGATCACTGGATGGTAACTTTGGATCTCAAGGAAGCTTACCTTCATGTGCCCATAAGGCTAAGTTGCAGAAAGTATCTGCGGTTTCAACTGGAGATTTTCATTATCAGTTCTCTGCATTGCCCTTTGGCTTATCTACTGCCCAGAGTATTCACAAAGGTTCTGGCTCCAGTGATAGCTTACTTCAGGCTTCAAGGCATTCAAATTTATCCTTACTTGGACGACTGCCTGATTCTGGCTCAAGAAAAGGAACACCTTCTACAGCATCTGGAATATGTCATAGCAGTGCTAAGATGCCTAGGGTATTCTGTGAACGAAATAAAGTCCAGTCTAGTACCCTCTCAAGACATGTGCTTTCTGGGTGTGAGACTGAATACAGCAGCCCAGATGGCCTTTTAACCCCGGACAAACAAAAGAGTCTGTCACTTTACTTCCATCAACTATCTCATCAGTCCGTGCTGACTGCAAGGACAGTCCTTCAAGCATTAGGGTTCATGGCATCTTGTATTCTAGTGCTTCCCAATGCCAAACTGCATATGAGGAAGCTGCAATGGTATCTCAAAATGTATGCACACAGCACTGCCAAGATTTGGACACTGTCATTCAAATAATACCTTGCCTTCAAAAGGAATTCTTGTGGTGGGCTCAGGAATGTCACCTAAACAAGGGACTCTCTGTGACCCGGCCAGAGGCGAGTCAGATTTTAACGACAGATGCCTCGGACACTGCTTGGGAGCTCATCTAAATGGAAAGTGGATACAAGACAAGTGGCCTGCCAGACTACAGCATCTACATATCAACATGAAGGAGATGTTAGCAGTCCAGTTTGCATTGATGGCGTTCAAGGAGTTACTTCTTCCAGGGCAGGTGTTGATTCTGACAGACAACACAACTGTCATGTGGTACATCAACAAGCAAGGGGGAACACATTCTTATCCTCTATGCAGGCAAGCAATGATTTTATGGGAGACTGCGTTAAGCCTGCAACTGACTCTTCAGGCAAGGTTTCTGCCAGGAGCACAGAACTCCCTAGCAGATGTATTAAGCAGACAAATCATGGATCCCCACGAGTGGAAACTGGATCTTCATGTATTTCAGAAATTGACAGTGTCATGGGGAACTCCAGACATAGATCTGTTCGCTTCTCCACTAAACCACCAGCTGCCAAGGTATTGCACAAAGGGGTTTCATCACACAGCTTGGAAAGTGGATGCTCTGTCTTTCAGTTGGAAAAACCTTCATGTCTATGCCTTTCCACCTCTACCTCTTCTTCCAAAGGTATTACTAAAGGTCAGACAGGACAGGCCAAGGATGATTTTGATAGCTCCAGATTGGCCTCGACAACACTGGTACCCACTTCTAAGGAGTCTTGTAAAGAAGCCTCCATGGCCTTTACCTCTGATTCCTCATTTGTTATCTCAGAAGGACGGTCATCTGCTCAATGTCAAGCTTCAATCTCTTCATCTCACAGCTTGGCATATTCTGTGTTGAAGCATGGTAGCTCTCAGCTTCCTCAACAAGTTTTAAATGTAATTATGGAAGCTAGAAGGCCTAGTACTAGGAGAGTGTATGAAAAATGGAAGAGATTTTTATTTTGGAGTACAGCAAAGAATTTGGAGATTTCAGAGCCTAATTTGAGTGTGGCTCTTCAATATCTTACTGAATTATTGGACAAAGGTTTGTCCTTCTCTTCCATAAAGATTCATGCTGCAGCAATTTCAGCTCACTATGATTGTGACCCACCTTTGTTTTCGCATCCTTTGTTCAAGCAGTTTCTTAGAGGGGCAAAGAATATAAGACCCCACGTAGAGCTCCTACTCCTGCTTGGGATCTCAATTTTGTGTTGGAAAAACTTACTCTACAACCTTTTGAGCCTGCAGCTACTGCTGAATTGAAATATTTGTCATGGAAGACTGCTTTTCTGTTGGCTATTACTTCTGCAAGAAGGGTGTCTGAGTTGCAGGCCCTTATGGCAGTAGAGCCCTTTTGATTTTCCATAAGGACAGGGTATCATTACGTACTAATCCTTCCTTTATGCCTAAGGTGGTTTCTAGTGTGGCTTTAAACCAAACTATTCATTTGCCTACGTTTTTGCAGATCCTCAAAATAAAGGGGAAAAGATTTTGCACACTTTAGATGTACACAGGCAATTGCGTTATTATTTGAGCAGGACTAAAGATTTTAGGCAGTCTCAGCAGTTACTTGTTTCTTTTGCTTTGAGTTCACAGGGCAAGCCTGTGTCAAAACAAACTATTTCTAGGTGGATTGGCTTTTGCATTGCATTTTGTTATTCCCATCATGGCAAAGAGGTTCCAGCTGGGATTAGGCCTCATTCCACTAGGGCTACTGCCACTTCAACAGCATTTCTAAGGGGGTGGCAACTAAGGATATTCTGGAAGCAGCTACTTGGAGTTCAGTGCATACTTTCTCTAGGCATTATCACCTGCCTATATACTCTAAGACTAGAGCTGGTTTTGCCACAGCTGTTTTACAAGGCATGTTGTCAGCTCCTGCTACTTTATAATTTGCCAGCCTCCCTTACCTCTGCTTTGGGATTCTACCCAATTGTCAGGACTGCAGCAAGGGAAGACGAAGAACATAGTACAGTTTTGTACCTACCATAAATGTAGATGTTCGAGGATTCCCTTGCAGTCCAATTCTCCCTCCTTCCCCTCTGTGTTTCAGGGTGGTTGTGTAGGTGAGTTTTCATGCTTATATTTTTTGTATGTATTACTGTATATATTGTACATGTTTTTTTGGTGCAGGTTGTTTTTGGGACTTGTCTTTTTGGGTCTTCTGACATCTGGGGCAAGAAAAGACTGAGGAAATGACGTCGGTCATGCGCATTAGTACCCTGACGTACTGACGTCAGTCTAAGGCGCCATGACCGACGTCAGCCTTATACTCTGGTATTCGGGCCGACTGGGACGCGGACTATACCCAATTGTCAGGACTGCAGCAAGGGAATCCTCGAACATCTACATTTATGGTAGGTACAAAACTGTACTTTCTGCTTTGTGAGATTAGTTTTATGAAGTGCTATACTCCTGTGTCATATTAGCTTTAGGAGATGCTCACTTCCGCTGCATCATTATTAACGGCTTGAGGTGCTGCACGTCTGCTGTGTCCTATTAACTTTATGAGGTGCTGCACTTCTACTACATCCTATTAGTAGGAGGTACTGCACTTCTGCTGCGTCATATTAGCAGTAGGAGGTGCCGCACTTCTGCTGTTTCATATTATAATAAGGTGTTGCAGTTTTGCTGCCGCATATCATCATTAGATATTCAGTCATTATCACTGCTGCAGAAGCATTTTGGCTATGTGGGTTGTATCCTGCCTAGGATTTGACAGCCAGACAGCTTCACAAAGCTTTTGCATCCTCCTACACCTTTTCTCTGATTGCTGATTGGATAGCTCAGAGGAGGGAAATCAGCAGTTAGAGTGAAGAAATCTTTAGTTCTTGCTGTCTAGAGAGGAAGCAGCTCTGAGGTTTCACAGGAGCAGCAATTAGCCTTGAAGCTTAATTTCTGACAGATAAGTCCCTCCAGGGGAAACCTTCCACACAGAAGCTCTTGCCTTTAAAAAAAAAATGTTTGTCTATTGTGTTTGGTGATTAAAATCGATATTTCCCCTTTAAAAAAAAAAAGTATTTTTCCACAATATTGGAAGTTTCCTATCAGGGACTGCTATTCTTAGCCAGGAGCTTATTTTTGATTTGGGGCTATTTTTGTGGTAAGAGTAACTGTGTACTTTTAATGTTTTTCATGAAGTTAAGGATTGTGAAGTGTTTTAAGTGCTCAAAAAATAGTTTTAATGTTTGTAGTACTTGTGTACACTTCATGGCAACTTGTATGTTATTTTTTTCTGTCAGTACATTGCAAGTTGCTTTCTTCTGACATTTTTATTTGAGCTGTGCTTATACATTTACAAAACAGAGGACTGCTTGGGGAGATGTAAATATGTGTGCTGCTTGTAAGCACTTGCTTGGCCATGTACCCTCAGAGTGATTCATTCCAGTTCTTGCCAGCATTCAGACCTCTTCCTCGACTGCAACATGGATGGTAACACTGGTCTTGCTGGCTCTTCTCCCACTCTACCTAAAAAGAAGAAATAACACAACGAGTCCTTTCCACCACTTTGAGTTCAGGGAGTGCATCAGCTATTGGTGAGTGAACCTGTAGTAGCCAACTGTTATTCTGCAGTCCACTCACTCTCTTCAGGTTCCTCTAGTGAAGTCATTTCAGCTACCATAGACTGAGGATCAGCCATGCCCTCTTTGGGTGTTCCAATGTCCATTGTGGGCATGGGGGAACCATCTTCTTTTGGTCAGGGAGACACTCCAGGGGTATTTCTTGGGGTAACCAAGAAAGAGACCTCTTGGTAAGGCTGAACTACCCTCTCGGAGTCTGTATTTTGTTAGGGTGTTACCGACAAAGGAAAAAAAAACAGAAGGTTAGACGTTGTTCATCTGAAGACATGATGTCAGAAATATGATTTTTCTTACCTTAGCCAGCAGTTATTACTGGTTGTTAATCCTGGTGCTCAAAAATCCTTTCTTGAGGGAGATGTCACTGAAGAAATTCTTGAGGAAAATCTGTCACAGATTCTGACAGACAGGTCTTCTCCTGTAGACTGTCAATCCCACAAGTCTGATTCTGGAGAAATGTGCTTCTGGTCCACCTCCTTTGAAGTCATTTTCTTTTTTTCAGGCTGTTTCTAGGAAGAATGAGGAATTTTCGTGGGAACAGGTGAATGCTCCCCTGAATAGAGGAGAAATGCCTCATTCTACAACCACCCTCCCAGTTTGCCACCCTTGTACAATGTGTTTAATACTGCCCGTGTAATGATCCTTACTCTTAACCTTTAGTCCCCAGAAAGATGGATAGATTTTATGAAATTCCTCAGACTAGCATTTTCTTTTTGTTTTCTCATCTTAGATCAGATCCAGCTTATGTCGTCTTCTTTGCCAGATGCCAGCAGACTGTTGGTCAGTATTAATCCCTCCTCATTGGACAAGGAAGGCAAGGTGCTGGACAGATTTGTTAAGAGAATTTTCTCTTCCACTTCAGCTTATAGAAATTTTACCTACCAGATACATAATGTGGCAATATATTTTGTTTTGTGCAGACAGTTTGAGGGAATAGATCTCCTCACTTCCCTCAGAGGATAGCTCCTTTCTGTATACTTTTGTGTCTAATCTTTCTCAAGTATGTAAATATGCTTTGCAAAGTGTGTTTGTGCAGATAATGAGCCGAGGATCACTACTAATGTTTTAAGGAGACATGCCTAGGATGTAACTGTACATTTGCTGATGAAATAAAGTCTGAAATTTTGAGTTCTGCTTTAGATAAGGAGATTTTATTTGGGCCTTCTGTTACTCAGGCCCTAAGACAATTTGATGAAAGAAGGAAGTTAATTCAGGGAGTATCCACAGTTTTACGTCCCGCCCCTTTACAAGTTTCCCAAGTCTATTTTTCTTTTAAATGGCAAAATAAGAGCAAAAAAGAGGTGGTAGGGGGGAACAACAGGAAACAAGTGTATTTTCAAAATAAATAAATAAAAATAAGGATAGTCTAGGAATGACTATGCCTGCATTCTACCACCCATGCCCTGCCCTCCTTGATCCATCTCTCGAAATCAGTTCAAGAAACTGTGCCCCTTACATTCCCCTTTCACAACCGATTGTTTCAGACTTTTGTGTGCTAAAAATGATTCAGGAGGGTTACAGTTTGATCTGGATGCAAATACCTCCTTTTAGGGGAATTCCTCCCCGTCCGCCAAACCAAATGGTTTATTTTTCTTCCTCAGGTACTTCATTATTCACCCTAAGACTCCTAGAACAGGCACCTTTAGATAAAGGAGCAAAAGCTTCTATTCTAGAATTTTTCTGGTAGCAAAGAAAGAGCTTTCTGGGAGACCAGTTCTAGGTCTTTCCTGTCTCAATCTGTATGAGAAAGTACAAAAGCTGAAAATGCTGACCCTTTAAGCACCGTTAACCCTCATACCTCATTTGCGCTTCAAGTTAACTTTAGATTTCAGACATGCTTGTCATCACATTCCAATAGCTGCAGGCTTCAAGAAATTTCTCAAATTTTCTGTTTCTGGGTTACATTATCAGATGTCCTTCCATGAAACTGTTGCAGTATTCCTAACACAAGGGATCCCATGCTAAGGATAGCCCAACATTTGGCCAGTATACCAAAGCCCTTAGTACTTACAGGTGCTGTACATCACACACACACTTCCTGCACAAGGCGTAAGGCATAAAGATGACATGCGGGCACACGCATTCAGAACTTCTTTGCCGCCAGTATAAATGTCATTTTTGAATATAAGCCTGAAAACCTTTCTTCTGTGCTAGTTACTCAGCTGTTTTTTCAGATAAGTGCCCCATTGGGGTTTCTCCTTATCTTCTTTTTCTTTGATATTGATTGGTTTCATGTCATTCATAGAGGGAAAATATCAATGTGGGAAGCAGATTTCTCGTAAAGGCCGTCATGACGAGTGCCTCTTTTGTTTGGGTGCTTCCCATGACCACTGCCAATCTTTTGCCCCTAAGACTCTGTGTAGTCGTCTGTCTTCCTTATCTCTTTACCTTGAAAACCAGTGTCTTAAGCTGTTGGCTGAAGGTGCTATGGCAGAGTCTTCCTGTCTCAAGGGTCAGCTGACTGCCAAGAAAAAGCCAAAAATCTTAGGCCTGATGCAGCTTCTGTCCATTCTCTATCTTGAGGCTAGTGAATGCCTGTAGGATTGTTAGGTGATTGCTTCGGATATCTCTGCTGCGACCCCCATTAGAGGCAGGTATGAATCTCACTCCTTGCAAATCCTCAGAGACTTTGCAAATGTCTGCTCTTGACATTGAAGGGGAACCTCAGCTGACAATGTCTGAGGGACTGAGAAGGATTTCACAGATTTTAGCAAAGGAGAAGATCCCTACTATGGTTATTGAATGTCATCAAGGGTCTAACCTTCTAATGGTGTTTCATGTGGACATCCCACAGGAAAAGAAGCAGAAAATCAAGCAGCTTTTCCCTGCAGTTAAGGACTCCAATGAGAATATCAGGATTTTACTCTGGGATTGTTTAGTGTTTTTAGAGCCTCCTCAAGGTGGTGTCTGTGCCTCCCTTCCCTGGTCTTCCACTCCTCTTAAAAGACCTGGGGAACTGGATTCCTTTGAGGCTCAGGACTCTGACGAAGAGTCCTTAGCTTACTCTTCCCAAGTCTCTTCCCCCTTGGATTATGATTCAGAGGAAGAGGATTATATACTCCAGATTCTACTTTGGAAGAACTCTCTTTTGAGGACATTGTTACCTGTATGATGGAATTAAGTGGGATTGCGGCGCCAGAAGCAGTTTGCAAGTGCTGGTCTGCCGACTCCTGAAATTTTCGTTTTCGAGTTTCAGATCCAAAGTCTTCAACTAAGAGCTAAGTACCCCATTGGGGGAAAGGTTTTCTTTCTCTAAACCGATGTCAGTAAAAGTAAATAATTGCATTTTGTGTGGAAAGCAAATACCTCATAAAGATATTCATTCGTACTGTATTCCTTGCTTAGGCCCTGATCACGACGTACCTCGCTGTCGGTTTTGTGCCTTATTTAAACCATGAACTATCCGTTGTCGGTATATTTTCGCATCTAAATATTTGGTGCTTGGTTCAGTTATCCTGATATGTCTTCAGTAAGCCATCCGACTACCGACATTCCCAAAAAAATGCAAAGATAAAGACAGAGACAGTCTGCCTAGGTATAAAGCTGCCGACGACGCTTCTCCTAAGCCAGTCGCCAGCTCGCCGGTACTCAGTGATGCACTTTCGCATCCCCTGATACCCGCTACTTTAGATTTGCAGGCCTCTACTGGGACCCATTCGGAGTCTGGTATGCCGCGAGATGCTTCAACTGTGGAACCTGTGGATGTCTCTTCCTTGGATGGGTCTGGAGCCGCTTTGCAGGTACCGGCTTATGAGGGTGTATTCAGGCCTACTGACTTGCATATTAAACCGATGCCATCTTCTTCTTCAAGGCCTAAAACTCGAACTATGACTAGAAATCTGATGGCCAGACCGTATGGTCAGGGCTCTATGCATACCCCTCAACCTGGAAACATCAAAAATCTGGACAAGGCCCATGAAAAATAGGTACAAATCTGTATGCTGATTAACATAAAATTTGCATACATAATTACGTAACCCCACCCACTCTAATGGAATTGTGGGATACCATCTTTCAAACGAAACTGAAGAACAGACAACCAAAATATGGCACCAGAGCCCCCCTGCAGCCATTCCAATGTCCCATTGCCTGGCTATTTTACCCCATTTACCATAAAGACTAATGTGCATACTGCTTTACTTCTACAATGATTTGGATTTTATTTTTACATTTTATAGCACAATGCACAAACACTAAGACATCTGCTAAACAAAGCAATACCATCTCACAAATCACAATGACAAGGCTTAATATTAAAACATTCTCAGCCCTTGAAACTCACATTCATTGAAACAGCATTGAAACCCACACCACATCCCAAAAAAATGCATCTCGCCAGTGGTGGATAAAAGATTACCTTTGGGCTGTTTTCAAAATTCAAATCATAGGCCCCTTGTACACACCAAAAACATACACGTGTTCTTCGATACACCTTCCTGACTTTATTAAATTATATTCTTTGTATAATACAGCACACTTGTTACACTTGGAGCACATTTTAAATTTATTGTTTGGATTTGAACATTTTTCCAGTAGGCAATGAAACAAAATGCATGAACCAATAATGACAAAACTGTCCCATTCAGAACATTTCCATCAAAAAAGTCTACTTTCACACATGTGTGTATATACTCACACGTAATCAGTGTTCTACTCCAGTTAAAAAGTCTTAAATAAACTAAAATTAATACTAGCTAGGATATGTGTAATATTTTGCCAGGAATCAGCAAAACTGCTCCCATGTTCTATAATTATCTAACACACAGCTAGAAAGAAAATCAGCTACAAACACCTTTGCGCCAATCATGCAAAGAAAGCATATGCTGGAAATGTATTGGACACCTCTGTGGCATTGCTAGAAGGGATGGATGTAGTCAACCAACTGTTATAAAACACTCCCATAACCTAGCATCTGGACTGTCTAATAAGTACTTTATTGTTCCTTAGTCACTTAGTCACTGTATATAGATCAGCATATAGGCATCAATCTACAATGATTTGGATATGAAATCCTTGTCTGCTTCTTTGTGATTTTATGTTCCATATTCCTGAGTTTTCTCAAACAGTAACAGTAATGGGGGCCTGTTTTAGCATTCTTTGAAAGAGATTTGTTTAATTTAAGGACAATGTATAGTGCTTTGCTGAACCATCAACAGGACTCTCAAATCTCTGGTAGAATGGGACAAACTTCTGCAGATGCATCTGACCTTGCTAGATGTGCCACAACTCGGCAGCAGCTCTTTCCTAGCCATGCCATTTCAGTCATCCAGCCACAGTTGATTGCTGTTAGGCAGTTCGGGTGACGGGTCATCCAGCCTCGCTCACACAGTTGGCAGTTACTCCCATTGCAGTCATATTGTGAGGCGATTCCAGCCTCAATCGTAGTTTCCCAGCCATTTCAAACGGTTGGTTGCTGTTTTGTTCTGCGGTTTCAAACTGCTGCTGTGTTCCCACGCATGCATGCGTTAGCTTTAGTTTCAGTTCCAGCAGGCTGTTTCAAAGAGCTGACATCATAGCGTACGTGATGACATCAGTTTAAAAAGTCAGGAAATTTAAAATGCAAGTGCTGGGAAACTCGGAAATTAAGGGGTGCCACTCAGGAATCATGGCACCCCATTATTTGGACCCCAAAACTTGTTTTTTACCGGGTAATTCGGAACGGTTGGGAGGTATGCCTCTATGCCTAAAAAAACAAACGAGAATGGCTGAAGACCTTGTTACTTTAATCAGGGAAGCCAACCCCCCCCCCAAGAGACCTAGGACTGAGTTTGCTTATGATACTAATGACCAGGATTCTGAAATTTCTGTTTCCTCTGATGACCAGGATTTACCCTTATCTACCCATGAGAATTCTGATGCTGAGGACTCTATTCCCTCTGCCCCCCACCAGAGGATTTCTCATTTGGTGAAACTTTGCATACTCTCAGTGAGCATTTTTGTTGGGAAAGTCAGGAGTTCTCTGATTCTAAAAAGAGGCTTAGGGATTTCTTGCTTCTGCCCCAGCACAGGCCTTTAGCCATACCTCCTGTACTAGACATATTGCTGATGCTTTTTCGGAATCTAGCTTGGCCCCTGACTCTCTACCTCCTGCTCCCAGAAAACCTGATAGATATTACAGGGTTACCATCCCTAAGCGGTTTGTCAGAGCTACCCCCAAATCAGGGCAGAGGCCCAAAAGCAAGTACTCTTTCTCTTAAGCATAGGGGCTATTCAATTGGTACCAGAAGAGGAAAAGGGACAAGGTTTCTACTAGAGACTTGTCCTAATACCCAGAAAAGACAATTCATGGGGTCCAATCCTGGACCTGTCTACTCTAAACACCTTTTTGGTGATTCCAAAATTCAAGATGCTGACTTTTCACCAATTGCTTCCTATGCTAGGCAAAAATGCCTGGTTGGCAACACTAGCTTTAAAGGAAGCATACCTGCACATCCCAGTCAGGGAATCCTGCAGAAGATACCTACGCTTCAAAGCAGGCTACAGTTCTCTGCACTGCCCTTTGGCTTATCTACTGCGCCCAGGGTATTCACAAAGTGCCTAGCTCCAGTCATTGCATTTTGCAGGCAAAGAAATATTCAAAAATACCCATACCTGGACGATTGTCTAATTCAGGCAGAAAGCCAGGACATACTTTTGAATCATCTGGCCTTTGTACAAAGGGTGCTAACTTGTCTGGGGTACACCATAAACGAAAAGAAGTCACACCTGGTACCCTGTCGACAAATTATATTCCTGGGAGCAAGCTTGAATACAACTTCACAGATGGCTTTCCTCACGCCAGAGAAACAAATTCATTTGACAACCTACTTTAAACTAGTGGCCACAAAAACCCTGCTATCTGCAAGCCTTGGGGTTCATGGCCTCCTGCATTCTTCTAATTCCATATGCAAGACTGCATATGAGGAAACTACAGTGGTATCTAAAAAGCCTGTGGTGTCAACATTCTCAGGATCTAGAAGCAATGATTCCTATCATACCTTACCTACGCCTAGAGTTCCTTTGGTGGGCAGAGGCCTGCCACGAAAACAAGGGACTGCCATTCACTCTACCCTCTGTCGCCCAAACCATAACAACAGACGTGTCAGACTATGCATGGGGGGGCTCACCTGGCAGGGAAGTGCATTCAGGGCAAATGGAACACAAGTCAAATGCTCCTGCACATCAATCAAAAAGAAATGTTAGCTGTACAGAATGCTCTGACAGCCTTCAAGGACCACATTCTTCCAGGACAATTAATGGTAAAGAAGGACAACACCACTGTTATGTGGTACATAAACAAGCAGGGGGGTACCCATTCTTACCCCCTCTGCAGACTAACCATGGCATTGTGGAACAAAGCCTTGAGCTACCAAGTGCATCTACAAGCTCAATTCCAGCCAGGAAAACTAAATACACTGGCAGACGGACTAAGAAGAAACCTCATGGACCCACACGAGTGGAAAATGGAACCAAAGACTTTCAACATGTTGACAAGCAAATGGGTGAGCCCAGATATAGACCTGTTTGCCTCTCCCCAGAACTATCAATTGGACAAATTTTGCACAAAGACTCCACACAAACAAGCTTGGAAAGTGGATGCCCTATCCTTCAGCTGGAAAAACCTGTCAGTTTATGCCTTTCCTCCTCTGCCTCTCGTCTCCAAAGTACTACTAAAGATCAAACAGGACAAACCAAGGATGATTTTGATTGCACCACAATGGCCACGCCAACACTGGTACTTCCTCTTGTGCAGTGGGTCACTGTTGGCCCCATGGCACCTGCTTCAGACCCCTACCCTGTTGTCTCAGCAGGAGAACCAGATTCTGCACTCTCAGCTTCAAACACTGAACCTAGCAGCCTGGCTAATTACCTAATCTCTCCTTTACCATCCTTCAGTAAGCCACTGATGGATATCATTTTAGAGGCAAGGAGAATTTGTACTAGAAAATCTTATGCTGAAAAATGGAAAAAATTCTGTGCCTGGAACCAGTCTCAAGGGATGAGCACAGCAGCACCCAGTTTACCTCAGATTTTACAATACTTAACTGAGATGCTTCACAAGGGCCTTTCTTTTTCGTCCATCAAAATTCACGCCTCAGCCATTTCAGCTCATTATAACACAGAACCCTCCCCTCTTCTCTCATCTACTGCTCAAGCAGTTCCTTAGAGGGGCCAAAAATTTAAGGCCACACAGGAGAGCTCCAGCCTGGGACCTTAACTTTGTATTGGAGAAACTCGCTCTTCCGCCTTTCGAGCCAGCTGCTACTGCAGATTTAAAATTCCTTTCTTGGAAAACAACTTTGCTTTTAGCAATCACTTCAGCAAAAAGGGTATCTGAATTATAGGCCCTTATGGCAGCGGAGCCTTTCATCATCTTTCATGCAAACAGGGTGTCCCTCAGAACCAATCCCTCCTTCATGCCAAGGGGGTATCCAGTGTGGCTCTTAATCAGTCCATTCATTTGCCGACCTTCTTTCCTAATCCACAGAACAAAGGGGAACGGATTCTGCACTCCTTAGATGTGCACAGACAACTTAGATTCTACTTGGACAGGACTAAACATCAAAGGAAATCTGAACAACTGCCGGTGGCATTTGCTGCAGGGACAGAGGGGAAGGCTATTTCAAAGCAAGCCATTTCTAAATGGGTAGACCATTGCATTCATTTCTGCTATAAGCACTATGGAAAACCTATCCCACAGGGGATCAGACCCCACTCAACCAGGGCTGCATCTTCCTCTACAGCCTTTTTCAGAGGCGTCCCTACCAAGGACATCCTAGAAGCTGCTACCTGGAGTTCTGTACATATTTTCACCAAGTTTACCATTTGCCAATTTTCTCTAAATCCAGAGCTGGCTTTGGTGCTGCAGTCTTGCAGGGCCTTATAGCTGGTTCTAATGCTGTCTAAATTCCTCCTCCCATCCTTAGCTTTGGGAATCTACCCAAATGTGTGATGACTGCAACAGTGAAACACAAAGAACATAGTACAGATGTTCTTCGTGTTTCACTGTTGCAGTCATTACATTTGGATAATCCTGCTGGCAGGTTGCCCTCAGCTGGCCTGAATTCCAAAGTCTTGGGTCCTGCATCGGCCACTGTGGCCCTTTCCCTGAAGTTAGGTCATCAGGGGTATAAAAGAAGCAGCCAACGCCATTTTCTTCAGTCTTTCTTGCCATGCGGTGCCCGAAGCAGAAGCAGTTCGCAAGTGCCGGTCGGCCGACTCCTGAGATTTTCGTGTTTGAGTTTCAGATCCGAAGTCTTCAATAAAGCTAAGTACCCCATTGGGGAAACTTTTTTCTTGCTCCAGACCGATGTCGGAAAAAGTTATTAATTGTATTTCTTGTGGAAAGCAAATACCTCATAAGGATTTTCATTCTTACTGTATTCCTTGCCTAGGCCCTGATCACAATGTTACTGGTTGTCGGTTTTGTGCTAGATTTAACCAACGCACTATTAAGCGTCTGTATAATTTTGCTTTAAACTATTTTGGTAGCCGGTTTAATTACCCTGAAATGTCGTCGGATAGCCATCCGGCTACCGGAGTTTACAAAAAACGCAAAGAAAAGGATAGAGAAAAACAACCGAGGCCCAAAACCGACGACAAAGCTTCTCCCAAGCCAGTCGCCAGTTCTCAGCGAGGCGCTTTCGCAGCCCCTGACAACCGCTACTTTAGAGTCGCAGGCTGCTACCAACTCCCACGTGGAGCTGGCCTTGCTGCTGGATACTCAAGGTATTGGAGCCTCGGATGCTAATCCCTCAGATGGGTCTGGAGCCGCTGAGCAGGTACCGGCTTCTGAGGGTGTATTCAGACCTAAACATCTTTACATTAAAACAACTTCAGCTTCAAAGGCAAAGACTAAAGCATCTTCTAAAGCAAGGAAACAAACTCAAGAGCCACGTGTACAGGCCTCTATGCCCAAAAAAACAGATGATCAAAATGGCCGAAGACCTGATTACCTTGATCAGGGGTTCCCATCCCCCTCCTGATAAGAGGCCTAGGCAAGACACTGACTATGAATCTTCAGATCAGGTTTCTATTTCTTCTGATTCCTCTTCTGATCGGGGATATTCTTTACCCCCCCCCCCATGAGGATTCTGATGCTGAAGAATCTATACCTTCAGCATCTCCTCCTGAGGACTATTCCTTTGGGGAAACTTTGCATACCATGAGGGAGCATTTTCACTGGGAAAGCCAAGATTTCTCAGAATCTAAAAAGAGGCTCAGAGATTTCCTTTTACTACCCCCGCACAGGCCTCTAGCCCTTCCACCTGTATTAGACAGTGTAGATTGTGTTTTCGGAGTCTAGTTTGACCCCTGACTCCTTACCCCCAGCTCCTGTTAAGCCTGACAGATATTACAGGGTTCCTGACACACAAATTTATTTTTAAAAACCCTGCTGCTGACCCAGAAACTGTTTCACAGGGTCCAAGGGGAGTTGAGGCTTCCACAGCTAAAAACCCAACCCCCTCTGACAGAGATTCAAGGGCATTGGATAGATGGGAAAAAAAGGTTTACACATCTGCAACTTTGGCTATAAGGGCCTTAAAGTGTCAGTTTCATATTCTCAAGTATCAGCAACATGTCATGGGATTGCTTAAACAGAAAATGATGTTAAACTCTGAATGTGCAGAAAACAAGGAAATGCAGGATTTATTGCATGCAGCTGAACAAGTTGGAAAGCATACTTTGCAATGTGGTTTTGATTTTTTGGAGGCCTCCTGCAGGGCCGCAGTTGCAGGTCCTGTAATTAGGAGGCATGCTTGGTTAAAGGAACAAAATCTACCTGATCATGTTAGTTAAATTACTAGATGCACCTTTACAGCATGATACTTTGGTGTTAAGGCAGAAGAGGTGTTAAAAAGATGGAGGACAAAGCTAAATCTATGCAAACTGTTAAAGATTTTTTACAAGTACAGCCACCCAGGTTTAGTAGACACTGGCCTACAAAAAATTGGTCCTTCCCTGTGTCAGACAGACCTTAAAGGGGCTGATCCAGATGCCCTAGAGGCAGATCCCAGGCCCAAGGTTCTTATAGGTCAAAGCAATGGGGTGCTTCTACCTCCAAAGCTGGAGAAGCTAAATCACAATCATACAGAAAACAGTCCCAATGACTTTCCCCTGCCTGCACCTAGCACTTATCTTCTGGCAGCACCCTTAGGGGGAAAATTAGCACTTTTTGCTCAAAACTGGCACATTATAACCCAGGACAAGTGGGTTCTAAATATAGTGTCACAAGGCTACAAATTCCATTTCCATACTCTGCCAAAGGCAAACGGTTGGCCAGATCTGCCAGAAAATCAATGGCCAGAGGCACAAAAGCAAGTTACATCCCTCATGGACATAAGGGCCTTTCAGCAAGTACCAGAGCAAGAGCAGGGACAAGGATTTTACTCAAGACTGTTCTTGGTACCCAGAAAGGACAAGGCCTGGAGACTGACACTGGACCTATCTATTCTGAACACATTCCCGGATATTCCAAAATTCAAAATGTTGACTTTGCAGCAGCTTCTGCCCATGCTGGGCAAGAATGCTTGGCTCGTAACTTTAGACCTAAAAGAGGCATACCTGCATGTTCCAGTCAGATAATCGTGCAGAAGATGCCTCAGATTCAAGGCTGGTTCAATGCATTACCAATTCTCTGCACTGCCCTTTGGCTTATCTACTGCGCCCAGGGTCTTTGCAAAGTGCCTGGCACCAGTAATTGCATTCTGCAGACAAAGAGGAATACAAATATATCCTTACTTGGACGACTGTCTAATTCAAGCAGAGAACAAGGACATTCTTCTTCAGCATCTGAGGTTTGTGAAAAGACTTCTAACATGCCTAGGGTATACAGTCAACACAAAGAAATCAGAACTAGTACCCTCTCAAGAGATAAAATTCCTGGGTGCAAGCTTGAATACAACTGCCCAGATGGCTTATCTCACGCCAGAAAAACAAAGGCAACTGACTACCTATTTCAAAATGTTGGCAACAAAGGCCCAGTTATCTGCAAGAAAAATTCTGCAGGCTTTGGGCTTCATGGCATCCTGCATCCTACTAATTCCATATGCAAGACTGCATATGAGGAAACTTCAATGGTACCTAAAAAGTGTTTGGACTCAACATTGTCACAGCCTGGAAACAATGGTTACTCTCATTCCCTGCCTGCAACAGGAGTTTTGATTGTGGGCAAAGGCTTGTCACCAGAAGAAGGGACAGCCATTTGCATTACCCCCAGCCAGGCAGACACTAACAACAGATGCATCAGATTATGCCTGGGGGGCCCACATGGCAGGAAGATGCATTCAGGGCACATAGTCCTCAAACCAAATGTATCTACATATCAATCAAAAAGAGATGCTAGCTGTTCAACATGCCCTGACAGCCTTCAAGGACCTACTTCATCCGGGACAACTACTGATAAAGGCAGACAACACCATGGTCATGTGGTATATAAACAAGCAGGGGGGCACTAATTCTTACCCCCTTTGCAGAGCAGCCATGACATTATGGGACACAGCTCTGACTTGCCAAGTACATCTGCAGGCACAATTCCTGCCAGGAAAGGAAAGTTCTCTGGCAGACTTACTAAGCAGAAACCTCAATTACTAGTGGCATATGCTGCAGGATCACAAGGAAAGGCTGTATCAAAGCAGACTTATTTCCAAGTGGATAGGCTACTGCATTCATTTCTGCTATTTACACCATGGTAAACCAGTGCCTAAGGGCATTAGGCCACATTCCACTATAGCTGCAGCCACTTCAGCAGCCTTTCTCAGGGGAGTACAAACCAGAGACATTTTAGAGGTGGCTACTTGGAGTTCAGTGCACACCTTTACAAAGCAATTATCATCTGCCACTCTACTCTAAATCCAGGGCAGGTTTTGCCACTGCAGTTCTGCAGGGCCTCATAGCCGCTCCTAATGCTGTTTAGCTCCAGCCCCCCTACCATAGCTTTGGGACTCTACCCAAATGTAATGACTGCAACAGTGAAACACGAAGAACATAGTACAGTTGTGTACACTTACCATAAATGTAGATGTTCGAGTGTATTCACTGTTGCAGTCCAGGTTACCCACCCACCATCCCCCTTTTTCTCTTTGGATCACATCTTATCTTTCCTTCTCTGATTCATACAACCTGTGGGGTGTATTTGCTTTTAGATGAAGGTAAAATTTATATTGGTGCACTTATTGATATATATATATATATATATATATATATATATATATATATATATATATATATATATATATATATATATATACATACATACATATATATATAAATAAATAAATAAAATTTGGCTACCCTTTTAAGGGGGCACCTGACATCTGGAGCAAGAAAAACTGAAGAAAATGGCGTCGGCTGCTTCTTTTATACCCCTGATGACCTGACGTCAGGGAAGGGGCGACAGCAGCTGACGCAGGATCCAAGACTTTGGAATTCAAGCCGGCTGAGGGCAACCTGCCAGCAGGATTACCCAAATGTAATGACTGCAACAGTGAATACACTCGAACATCTACATTTATGGTAAGTGTACACAATTGTACTTTGTGTACACTTACCATAAATGTAAATGTTCTCGTGTATTCACTGTTGCAGCCCTGGTTACCCATCATCCAGCCCCCTGACGTCTTTTGGCTATACCTCTACTCTCCTTTACTATGCTTAAAAGCTTTTTGGTGTGTTTGCTTTTTTGTTAGAGGTATAACCTTGTGTGTGTGTGTATACATATATGTATGTGTGTATATATATATATATATATATATATATATATATATATGTATATATTTTATATATATATATATATTTTATATATATATATATATATATACATTTATATCTATATCTATATATATATATATATATATATATATATATATATATATATATATATATATATATATATATATATATATAATATTTAATTGCTTCCCATTAGGGGGGCACCTGACATCTGGGGCAAGAAAAAAACTGATGTAATGGCGTCTGCTGCATGTTTTATACCCCTGATGACCTGACATCACGGAAGAAGAGACAGCAACCGACGCAGTACCCAAGACTTTGTTAATCAGGCCAACTGAGGGCTACTACAAGCAGATAACTCAAATGTGGCTGCGACAGTGAATACACGATAACATCTACATTTATGGTAAGTGTACACAACTGTACTTTCCCTCTGTTCTAGCTGCCCTCTTGGATACCTCCTCAGCAGCTCTGTGTCCCTGATTCTCAGCCCCCAGCTTCCAAGAAACCTGACAGGTTTCACAAGGTACCTGGTGAATGTAAATTTATGTCAAAATGTCCTTTTTCTGATCCTTATGTAGTGTTTGTCTCATCCAACGACCCTTCCAAGCTTTTGACCCTTACCAAGCTGCTTCCTTCAGACAAGGATAGTAGGGCCATGGAGAGGCCTGGCAAGAAAGTTTATACTGCAGACACCTTATCTTTAAAGACCATTAACCCCAAGACTGATGTGACTAAGTATGTTTTGGCCTTCCTTTCTCAGGTAATCTCTGATTGGAAGGCTTCTGTTCATTGGTCGCTGGGGTCCAACTCTCAAGTTGCCCGTCATTCTACTAAGTACAGTTATGATGCTGCTGATGCTTCCTCCAGAGCTGCTGCATTTGTGTCTGTTATAAGGCGTTACTCATGGCTTCATGTTTAGGCTTTGCCTGATGATAATTAAGACCAAATTGTTGGATGCTCCTTTGGGTAGTAAAAATCTTTTTGGTGCTGCTGCTGAATGTTTCAAGCTTCTTCAGGATAAGGGCAAGGCCTTGCAGGAGTTGAAAAAAATGTTTTTCTCCTATTCCAAAGTTTCAAAGGAATTACAAGCTATACTAATCTTTCCATCACCTCCTGCAAAGCTTATACTGTGAGCTCTTGGATCCATGGCGGCTGCCAAAACACTGGTTCCTTTGGTACGGTTTTGTCTGTGTTCTCTCCAGTGGGCCTTGGCTGTTCAGTGGTCTATACTTCACTATCCTCTGCTCCTATCAAGCTGATGACTATTTGCAAAACTCATCTGAGATGGTGGATGCTTTCAGATGACCTGTCTGTTGGCAGACCATTCGTCCTTTCTTCGCCCACTGCCACAGTAACCACGGACGCTTCCCTGATGGGGTGGAGGCATTTCAAGGGAAAGATGGTCCAAGGCACGTGGGTTCACCTGGAGGCCAGATTGCACATCAGTGTCCTGGAGATGAGAGAGGACATTCTCCCTTTAGGGACTATTGCAATTCAGTAGTCTGGTACATCAACAAGTAAGAAGGAACCCGTTCATGCAGAGAGGCCATGAGAGTTTGGGAATGGGTGATCTCTTCACACTGCTTTCTCTTCTCAACCCACATACCTGGGAATTCTAGTGTACTGGCAGACAAGCTCAGCCGGTCCATTCTGACTCCTCACGAGTGGTCCCTCAATCGATCAGTGGCAAATCTAATTTTCAGCTGTTGGGACTGTCCTTGCTGCAATCTGTTTGTCTCCCCTTTAAACAAGTGCAGCAGGTACATCAGTCTGATCCCCCCCCCCCTTCCTGGAAGTCCATGAGGGATGATGTAGTCTATGCTTGGCCCTCTGGTCTCCTTTATGCTTGTTCCCTCTACCATTGATCCCAAAGTTTCTGCAGATAGCCAAATGGTTGAAGAGCTCAGTGATCCTCATTGCCTCTTATTGGCCTCATCAGATTTGGTTCCCCTATCTTCAGTCTCATCTGAAATATCCTCCATGGATACTGGAACCCAATCAGGACCTCCTATCACATCCATCTCTAGGTCAACACCAGGATCTAGCCACCCTCAAACTGACTGCATGGTTTCTCCAATTCCAGTGATGATTAAGGGGTCTTGGCTTTCTTCCTCAGTTAGAGATATAATAATAGCCTCCCAGAAAGCATCTACCAAAAAAGTTTACAGTAGCAAATGGAAAAGATTTACCATTTGGGCTTCAAAGGAGAACACTGATCCTTATTCAGCCTCCATGTCGGCGATCCTTACTTTCCTTGCTTCACTGTTTAAAGAAGCGTCTAGTTTTTCTACAATAAAACTTCAGTTGCCAGCTATATCCAATTTCCATACTAGGCTTTCTTCTGGTACTATTGCTTCTTCCAAACTATGCAAGGCTTTCATGAAAGAAATTGTTCTGCTCAGACCACCAATTAAAGATCCTACTCCTCCATATGTTCTCACGGTAGTTCTCCAAGGGCTGACTCAGAAGGCTTTTGAATCTGCCAATGACTGTGACATTAAGTTCTTGTCCTGGAAAACTATCTGGTAGCCATCACCTCAGCTAGAAAGATTTCTGAAATATAGGCCCTCTCATCTAAGCCACCTTATATTATCTTTCATAAAAAGAGTTTCCCTCCATACTAACCCCTTTTTTATGTCTAAAGTGGCTACTTTGTCAAACATTAACCAGACCATTCAGCTACCAGTTTTCTTTCCAAATTACTCCAGTAATGGTGAAATATTTCTTACATTTGCTGAATGTGCATAGGCAACTACGTTTTTATCTTCATAGGTCCAAACAGTTCAGAAAATCTGACCAGTTGTTTGCATCTTTCTCACCTAATCGCCTAGGCCATGCAACAACAAAAGTGACTCTTGCAAAATGGAAAACGGCTTGCATATCTTTAACGTATGACAGAAATGGTCTAAAGTTGCCCACTTCTCCTAAAGCCCATTCAGCGAGATCTGTAGTCACATTTGCATTCTCTTTCAGAACTTCCATTGATGACATTTGTGCAGCAGCCACTTGGTCCAAACCCTTACCTTCATGACTCTATTAGAAATTGGACAGTGTCTCTAGAAGTAGGCCACCTTTTGGTTCGGCAGTGCTCCTGCATATCTTTCCTTGAGGCCACCCAAGAGTTTATGTAGATGGGGACGCTGACCCATACGGGAGTCAGAAGGAAACTGACATCAGATTTTTTAAGTTGTGTACATAACATAACTTGGCATGTGTGTTGTCCAGTTTCATTCTGACTCACCTTCCCTCCCTACTGTCCCCCAACCTATGACTTTCTGGAAAGTCTGCGAAGCCTTTTTGGAGCAGCTCTTCCTGGTTGAGCCTTTGGTTTCTTTCTTTTACTCCTTTGTTCCTCCCCTATTACGGTATAGGCGGCAAACTGAATCTGAGGGAGCTGTGTGTAGCTCAGGGCTTTGTGGGTAGAGGAAGGAGCTAAAGACTGAAATGCGAGTCTGTGTAAAGTGGCCGAGCCTGATCAGAGACCCATACGTGAGTCAGAATGAAACTGGACAAAACAGATGCCAAGTTAGTTCACCTCAGATGTTTCCAAGCTGAGGTCGCCTAATGGCTCCACACTTCCCTAGACCTTAGAGGTTTGTTAGTTGGAACTTTGATACTCTCTCAACCTTCATATCTGTGAAACACCTTTAAAAAAACAATTTTTGTAGCATCCCCAAGATCCCCTCTATCCTTTCCTACTTGCTCTTGTATCTAGCTTAACAGAGAACCTCAAGAAGGTCTGTCCTCGACTACTAATGTACTCCAGTGCCCATTCCTAACACTTCAAACAGACTCCTACCCTTTCAGTGAAGTGCACTTTACCACCAACTGGCCCAGACTAGACTGTTTTCAGATTTCGCCTACGTGATGCTGTTTTACTTTAAGCAATAGCGCCTTAAAGAGTTACTCAATGCCCCCTTGTATGGGCCTTGTTTGTTTCAGGGCATCAGTGAAGGATGTGCTCACCTGCAGCCAACAAACAGGAGGCATGACCTTGGCTACTACCAGAATCAAATTCTTCTTCTTCTCCCCTTGATGTACATTTTTGGGAAACATAGAGACGGTAAGAAAATAAGGCTGTAGTCCCCGGGTTTCTCAGAATTTGTGCGAGAATGCTTCCTCCAAAGACTAGGGAAGACTGCTATAGGCATCCCCACAGAGACAGAAGGGGTCCACAGCACCAAAGTTCTAAATACTCCTCCTCTGTTAGCCTCTGTCAGAGTACCAAATCATCTTCCGACTGTCCACCTTTCAATATTTTAAGGGGTCCTGTTTCCTTCCATATGGATGCCAGTACTAATATTACAGACAATACTTGGAAATGTCAAATATGAGTTTTTTTCATCCCCCTTTTTCCCTTCTACTTCCCATGTTAAGAAAGAAATTTCCTAAAGTTTATCCAGTTAGAATGAGTTTTTCAGTTTATGAGACTCTAATACTGCTTCAAAAAAAAGAAAAAAAAAAAAAGAGAAGAATACCAGGGTCCTGAGACCAGTCATAAATCTAACTAATCTTAATCGGTATGTAAGGAGTCGAAGTTCGTAAGGAGTCAAAGTTCTGGATGCTTTGCAGTTCAGTCCATCCTGCTTCTTTTGCATAAGGTTGAATGAATGGACTCCATGTGTCTCCAGGGTCCACAATACCACATTAAAATAAATAGGTGTTTCATTCCTTTACTCTCACCACAGCGCTCCGGGTATTTACCTAGTCATGGCTGGTTATAGCAACTCGTATGAAACCAACAGAATTACAGCTGTTTTCCTTATTCAAATGACTGGGTTCTCGCTGCGCCAACCAGATATCAACTTCTACAAACCAGGTTTTACTTGTTTTGTCCTTGGAATCCTT